>NC_067232.1:24668774-24995274 GCF_019924925.1 Ctenopharyngodon idella
TGTATGTGTCTGGGTCAGGCTCTGAGTCACCGTGTCAATGGATCTGTCTGATGACTGATTAAATAGATGCGTTAATAAATACAGAGCGATGAAATATGAGTAAAAGAAGGGAACAGGGAATTTTTAGATTGGGGTGTGCGTTTGTCAACCTGTTTTAGGCTATATTTATTTAGGGTTTTTTTTTCTTCCAATGTGTATTTATTTATGTATTTGCATAATATTTATTTATATTGAAAAGTTATCATGCTGCTACTTTGAATATATATATATATACACACACACACACACACACACACACACTGGCCGCTTTATATATATACATATATACACACACAGACTGTTAACGTAAATATCTAATCAAACAATCAAATGGCAGCAACTGCATGTAGACATGATCAAGATGATCTGCTGAAGCTCAAACTGAGCATCAGAATGGGCAAGAAAGGTGATTTAAGTGACTTTGAATGTGTCATGGTTGTTGGTGCCAGACGGGCTGGTCTGAGTATTTCAGAAACTGCTGATCTACTGGGATTTTCACGCACAACCGTCTCTAGGGTTTACAGAGAATGGTCTGAAAAAGAGAAAATATCCAGTGAGCGGCAGTTCTGTGAGCGAAAATGCCTTGTTGAAGCCAGAGGTCAGAGGAGAATGGCCAGACTGGTTGGAACTAATAGAAAGGCAACAATAACTCAAATAACCACTTGTTACAACCGAAGACTGCAGAAGAGCATCTCTCAACACACAACATGTCCAACCTTGAAGCAGATGATATACAGCAGCAGACACACCGGCGCCACTCCTGTCATAGCAAACTGAGGCTACAATTCACACGGGCTCACCAAACTGGGCTAAAGAAGACTGGAAAACGTTGCCTGCTCTGATGAGTCTCGATTTCTGCTGCGACATTCAGATGGGAGGGTCAGAATTTAGCATAGACGACATGAAATCATGGATCCATCCTGTCTTGTATCAGCAGTCCAGGCTGCTGGTGGTGTAATGGTGTGAGGGATATTTTCTTGGCACACTTTGGGCCCTTTGTACCATCTGAGCTTCTATTAAACACCACAGCCTACCTGAGTATTGTTGCTGACCGTGTCCATCCCTTTATGACCACAGTGTACCCTTCTTCTGATGGCTACTTCCAGCAGGATAACTCGCCATGTCGCAAAGCTCCAATCATCTTAAACTGGTTTCTTGAACATGAAAATGAGTTCACTAAGTCTTTGCTATCACTTTTTTTTAATCAATTTTATACATCCGTGCTGAATAAAAGTGTTAATTGCTTTCAAAAAAAGAAAGAAAAAAATTACTGACCCCAAACTTTTGAACGGTAGTTTATATTGTCACAGATTTCTATTTTAAATAAACGCTGTTTTTTAACTTTATTCATCAAAGAATCCTAAAAAAAGTATCACAGGTTATAAAAAATATTAAGCAGCAAAACTGTTTTCAACATTGATAATAACTGAGTATCAAATCAGCATATTAAAATTATTTCTGAAGGATCATGTGACACGGAAGACTGGAGTAATGATGCTGAAAATTCAGCTTTACATCACAGAAATAAATTATATTTTAAAGTATATTAAATAGAAAACCAGAAAGAAGTAAATAGAAAACCATTATTTTAAATTGTAATAATATTTCACAATATTACTGTTTTTTTCTGTATTTTTGATCAAATAAATGCAGGCTTTGTGATATGGTTTAGTAACCAAGCTATGCAGAATCTGTTTTTAATGGAAGACAGGGATCTATATAGCTGTTGAAATGTATGGTTTAAGAAAAGAGTGTAGTTAAAATATTTATTATGATTTGTGGTAACCATTTGAAAGAAAAAAGACGGCACTTTGTCAGGCTTCATGCAGTTATTATTGATATCACCACAAATATTCAAAACATATAGCACAACACACTTGCTAACATTTTTGTACAAAGAGTAAAAAGAGAACTATGCTCAAGACCCAACCAAAAAAGAAAGAAAATCAGTTTGCTGTACGACAAATAAGTTTTATCAGCATCTAAAAGATAGGTATTTCATTTTAAGAATATCTGTCCAAGCATTAGAAAATTACACTAAACTGTCATTCTTTAAATTAAAAAAGAAAAGTTTTGCTGTACCCACAAATGGCTACAGAACGCTACCTAAATGGTAGGCATATCGCACTTCCATCTGGAGAAAAAAAAGGTAATTGAAAATAAAATAAAGCAATAACACAGCAACTTTAGTAATCCATGGGTTCTAAGATCAGTGATCAGATTAACGATCACAGCCCACTAAAAATCAATAAAGAAAAAATTTTAATACCTCATCAGAACCACAGAAACCTTTGAATACTTGAATATTTTCACAACACATCCTGGCTGATCTGCTACAATGACAGTCACTTGTGTTTTTTTTGCTGTGCTCCCTCACGAATTTCAACAGATTCTTGTAACCATGCTCAGCTTTGGATCTCAAGGCCACTAGGTGGAGTCAGTGGCTTTAATGGAGGCTCACAGAGAGCTGGGAGAATTTAAGGGTTCTCCACTGCATCTCTCCAGCCCTTTTAAAAGATCAACATGTTTTATGTCCATGAGTGTGTCCCAGAGGGAGCAGGTGAGTCCATGGATGGGCAGCGCTGGTTACAGGATGGCACAGAAGAACTTCTTCTCCCTGAAGGGGTTCTCGGACGCAGGCACGGGGGACAGCAGAGGATCCTCTTTAGCATGGGCTTCGCAGTATGATGTCAGATCTGCTGCTGCTTTGGAGACCTGATGTTGATGCATATAAACACATACGGTCACCAAACAGTGCTCACTGTATTTTCACTCCTAATGAAGTTTTGGGTGAAATAATATGTTCATATTCTTCTCACCTTTATCCTGTCAATATTGGCCTCCATCTTGAGCTGCTCCACCAGTCTGCGAGCCTGAGCAATGCTAGCAGTGTTGTTGGTGGCCATGAGGCTTCCGGTTCAGGCCTGTTGCTCTGGAACACAGATAGAAGAATACATTCAGTGAATTTGACATATGGATGAAAGATGATAAAAAAAACAGGGAAATTGATACAGAGTGTTTAGTTATGTGTCAGTGTGCATTAACTGTCACTAAACACTGGTCATAAATTAATTATTGACAAATTATTTTATTTTATTGACAGATAAAAAATAAGATGGACCTATAATACCCCATTTACAAGATGCAATATAAGTCTCTGGTGTCCCCAGAATGTGTCTGTGAAGTTTCAGCTCAAAATACCCCACCGATCATTTATTATAGCTTGTCAAATTTGCCCCTATTTGGGTGTGAGCAAAAACACACGGTTTTTGTGTGTGTCCCTTTAAATGCAAATGAGCTGCTGCTCCCGGCCCCCTTTCCAAAAGAAGGCGGAGCTTTAACAGCTCGCGCATCGGTTGCTCAACAACAACAAAGCTGGAGAATCTCACGCAGCCAAAATGAGGATTGTCAGTAACGGTGTTCAGCCTTACATTGTTCAAACCGGAGTCGACACTGATGGAGAGACTCAGGAAGAAGTTACAACTTTTAGAATGAAACTGGACGTTTCTGAATGGTTAGTGGATACATTTATGTAGTTTCTGTGGAGTTGATTCAACTCATCGACTAGCATGTGCCGTCATGATAATCTTTTGTGCAAATCCAGCGTTGAATTGACCCTCGTTTGTGAAGCAGTCCAGCGTAAAATGACGGCAACAACACTCTACTACAACAACTCTACCTCTTCTCTAAAGCAGACCAACATGGCCTCACCCCCTTTGTTGTGTGTTCTCGGGGGCGGGGTTTATGTAAATTTTAGGGTTAGTGATGTCACTAACCCGGGAAGAAGCTCGTTGTAGTCCCTACCAGCTGTTTGTTGTAGTCCTTAAACAGCAAATTCTGTAAAAGAAAATATCTCCCTTTGCATTGAACTTTGAGCATCATAACTTTGCAGATGTTGTTTATGCTCAAACAGCAACATTATACTAACTAAAGATATTTTCCAGATAATATTTTTCACACACATACCATTCAAAAGTTTGGGATCAGTAAGATTTTTTTTTTTAAATGCATTAAATTAATCAAAAGTGACAGTAAAGACATTTTTTTTATGTTACAAAATACGGTTACACTTTATTTTAAGGTTACATTATACTTACTCAAAAAAGTATTGAGTAATATTAATCAACTACACAAACTTACTATAGAGTTACGGTTTGGGTTAAGGATTGGTTTAGGGTTAATTACTTGAAATTATGCATAATTTACTGTTATTACTATAGTAAGTACATGTAGTAACGTGTAACTACATCACTTTAAAATAAAGTGTTTCCCAAAAGATTTATATTTGAAATGTGACTTGAACTTTCTAAAAATCCTAAAAAAGTATCAGTTTCTTTTATATATAAAAGATAGTTATCTATATCTTAAAAATATATTTAAATAGAAAGGATATTTTTAATTGTAATATTTCACAATATCTGTTTTTTACTGTATTTTTGATCAAATAAATGCAAGCTATTTTAAACATAGTGTATTCATATTTATAATAGTTTTTTCACAGTATATTTACTATATTCTTAGAAGGTAGATTATCGTGTTTGGTGGTCAATACCATAATTATTATTATTATTATTATTTTTTTTAGAAATCCTTGCTCTAAAGCAGTGTTTCCTAACTACTGTGCTGTGGAAAATTATCAAATTCCAAAAAATAAATGCTACAAATAAGAATATATCATGGCGCTGTCGGTCCGAAACTCTATATTTCGTCATTGTTTTATAAAATTAATGCTATTGGTCATCCTTACGTTTCTATGTGGGTTTTACAAATATTTAACCAATAAAAAGCATTTAAAAGAGGTTGTGACTAAACCATTGGCTCCTCAAACTGTCAGTCAAACCTCATAACTCCACCCCGCCTCCATTTTGAATGTGCCGGGCCTGCGCACAGTTTGGAGATCTTTGCTTGTTTGCAATGCAAGGAAGGTAAACAAAGAATCGATGTTTGCGTAAGTACAGCGTTTTCTTTACTCAAGAAACACTACGTAAAGCCACAATACCAACTTCGACGATAGTGTTTAATTAAATACGAGGTTTCGACGATATGTAAATTTGTTGTTTTACCATCACCAACAACAAAATACTGTGACCTTATTGTGTTCCTACCTGACTTAAGCTCAAGTTTCACATTAAATGCGTGTACTACTTTTAATATAATATTTAGTTTGTAGTTAAAATATTAGCTTAATATAACAGTGATAGAAGTCAATGGATAGTCCCCACAGCGATAGAAAAAGCAAACGCATGTGTGTGCTTCTTACATATTGATGTAGCTCTGCCATATGGGTATTGATAGCACACTGTGACACACCTGTCATGACTGTGAGCTCAAAGGTCTGTGCTGTATTTGAGTTTTTAATCTCAGTCGGCTCTCCTGCAGTGAGGTTAAACACAAAGGCCTGCTGCTGAGAGCAAACAGCAGGGGGCGCTAGACTATCAGCTGTCACACTGACCTCATTCTAGGTAATGAGCCCAACCCAAACTTCCTATCCATAAACAACACATATTTACTCCTCTATTACCACTACACAAGACACACCTTCCCTTGAGTGTTTATAATGTGAATGTAATTCAATATACAAGGTTTAGTCATTAATGAAGTTGAAAATGAGAGGAAACTCTAACTTGGCCTTAAGGAAACGAGTTCATCATGGCCTATTAACTTTCCACTTGTAAACCAATAATGCTCACAGATGTAGTCAGTATCTTGACATCCAAATGTTTATGGGTAATGTCCTGATTTTTATCACATTATCTACAATTATATTTCCTGATATTATTACATTATGATTCAACAGTTAATGCATCATTTTGTATGCCAATATTATCAGATAAACAAGGCAATAAGTAACTGTAAACACAGTTATGTTTAGTTAAAGACAAAGGGTTCTGCCTTTATTCCGCAAAATAATGAGAGTGAGACTCCAGTAAAAAACAATTTTCTAAGAAGGGCAGCATCTTCATCCTCAGCTCCTGGTAATCCGTTGTAAAGACTGTTTCATTAAACCTAGTGACCATCCCATGCATCTTTGCAATGGACCTCAGTTGCTAGGCAACTGAGATACAGAGCGAACTGACAGCAATAAAATGTTCCACTCCTAAAATCAAGGATGGAGCTCACCAAAGGCAACTTTAGACTGGGGACCCCATACATATGAAGAGTTCAGAGAGGGGACAGCTTCAGCACACTGCCTACCTCTGTAAATCAGGCCTAAAGAGACATTTACAGCCAGACAAGGAACATCAACACAAATCCAGGGTGGAGCCTATGTTTAAAAGCCATTTTAGATTGCAGTCCCTGTTCGTCTACCTTGAGCTCAAAACTTGACCTTATAGGGGGTCAGAGAGAGGAGGGGATTAGAACACAGGAGGCAGAAGGAGAATGTCAGTGATAGGAAAGAGAACAGTGCCAGTAACTTGAAGAGTGTGTAGCCTGCTGATATACATACAGTCTGTGCTGTATGTGATGAACTAGAGGCTCAGAGATGTGCTAGAGACATCTACCGCCAGTTAACCCTTTACTATCAATGTAGTCTAACCCCGAGGGCTTTCAAACGAGTCTGTAGAGGTCCATTAAAAATGTGAGTAAAAAATATATTTATACTACGGGGCTGTTAAATACACAAATCTGATTGGTTGACCAACGTTCTAAGGTGTGCAATTGAAGAGTTCATTTGCAAAAACCGATAAACGCCACTTTTTAAAAAAAAAAAAAAAAATGAACTGACTGCTGTGCGTTATTCTCCACATGTAGCACGTTCTGAAACTTAAAAACGTTTTATCATAAAAAACGGTATTGTCCACTGTCAAAGCATTGCAAGTTTACGTTTTACAGCAGAAACCGTCAAGCTCCCTTGTTGTTTGTGTACAGAAACTGATAAGTCTGTTTTAGCGAATCAGCACGCAGTATTCAAGTCAGGTGACAAGGCTGCTAGTCACTTCAAAAAGACGCGCTAGCTGAGGGGAGTTTTGTCAAAACTGACTAAAAGTGATTGAGGATTTATAATTTTGACTCCTGCAAGTCCTTGTACACCATACACATCTTACATGATGAACCCTTGGTTGTCCTTTTGCGTTTGTGTGTGTGTGTGTGTGCGTGCGCATGTGTGTGTGTCTGCGTTTGTGTGCACGCGTCTGTTTGAGTGTGTTTTAAATGCAATTACCTGGTTTGGTTTAACTCTGAAACATGAAATGTGGAGTTATCTGCTTTTGCCAAATAACGACTGTTGGGGTTATCTGCTTTTACTAAAAAAACAAACTTTTAATATATAAAAAAACATACTTTCAAAGAACTTTAATTTTGTAAGTTACCTGTATTTTTTTGGAGTTATTATTACTTAATCAAAACAACCCAACTGCAGTTTGATTGATATTACTTGGAATGCACAGTTTTTGCAAATGAACTCTTCAATTATTTTCAGGGAAACGCACGGCTAAAGTAGTTCCAGGCAGGTCTTGACCGCATTGCAGTTCCATATCACTTCGCCAAATGATTTCAGTTATCTCAATAGGTCCTACAACCGCAAAAGAACCAAAACCCACAACGACACAGACAAAGCAAATAAATATAGTAAACAATAGGATGAAAATGACAAATTATTGTCATGGTTTTTGCCACAAAATACGTTTTATTGTCTCCTGAAAGCGCTTACTTTTCCTGCTCTCTCTCTCTCTTTCAAACGTACACACATACTGTATAGTACAGACACACACTCACACAGAAACATTTTGTCAGCGCTGCTCTGATGAATTAATCAGTAAAGCAGTTTAGCCACTTAAAAGCTACATGACATTTCTCACCAGCGAGGTAATAACTGTGTGGTTCTTGAGGTAGATAAACTTATAGTTTCGTTATTAGTAGAGACACTGCTGCCGTGAGAGATTAACAGACTTGGGTAGGCTAATTCACATATGCTTATTCTCTCTCTCTCTCTCTCTCTCTCTCTCTCATCTGCGTTAATAACTTTATCAATGGTATTATTCTGCTATTAAGCTAGTTCTGAAATGACGTTTTGGAATTAGCAATGAAGGCTTGGGATGAGATGCGTAAGAAATTAGTCCCACACACAAGAGTGTTTTAAGGACAAAACCTGACAAATGTCTTGAAATACAACATCTGAGCAATGTCTCAGCAATGGTGTGTACACGCATTATACAAATGCGTGTTTTTCTAGTTTACACGGAGACAATAATGGTATCGTTAAATTTTATGGATAAAACTCTCCATAAAATTCTATGTTCTCTATAAAATTCCATAAAAATGAAATGGATTGTTTATTTTCAACTCTAAAAACAAGTTTAGATAATTTACTACAATATAAAAATATGAAAGTACAATAATGTCATGGTTTCATTGTGTTTTGGTTTGGTTTAGTTGTAGTTCCTGTTTCCGTTGTTCTCATTTTCCACCATTAGTTAGTTTCCATGGTTTCTAATTAGTTCACACCTATCCCCGTTCTGTTGATTATCTTCCCTTGTGTATTTATGCTGCCTTCACATGCTCTTTGAATTATCGTAAATACGAGTTTCCTAACGCTCTCTCATGTCAAAACTTGAATGCGATAAGCTGACTTCAGAAGTGGGAGTTATCAAATTTCCTATAGCACATGAAGGCAGCATTAAGCCCTTGGTATTCCTCAGTTCCTTGTTTAGTGGTAATGTTGCGTTTTAGCACTTTGTTTCCCTCTGTGTTTATTAAAAGTCAGCTTAATCATCTTCCTGCCTGCTCTCTTGGATTGCTGCAGCTTAACTGTTACAGTGAAAGGTAATTATCAGAATCAGAAATTTAAATTATATAATTGCATGTCAACTTTTCTTTATAAAAACATGTTTAAATTTTGTTCACACAGTATAAATAGCTGCCTTGCAACTTTAGGAAGAGTCCCTCACAAGGGGTGTCCTTGGAATTGAAAATGTAGTATATTTAGTGGGCCAATCACAAGCTATGCAATAGCCAGTTTTCACTGTAACTTCAGCACTCACTTTGACTTCAAAAAATGCAAATAAGTTGATTTCTATTGATTTGTTCATCAGAAGACAGTTAGGGGTCTATAAAGCGGCATGTATATATTTGAAGGGGTACAGTGGGAGCTCATTTAATTTGTATCCCCAGAGAGTGGGCCATATGTGTGCCATTTACCCAAGCCGCATTTCTACAGGAAGGCCAGCAGGGAAATGGAAGTGCCACTGCAGGGGGCGTTTGAAGAGGCTGTTATAATGTAACACAACAAGAATAATCAAGGTGTAATATCGAGTCTCCCTGGGCTGAAAAGGTTCTTCTTAATGGAACAGTCTAGAAGAAGAATGGCAACAGAGCAAACGTGTGAAAATGGATGCCCTCGGCGCTATGAAATTTGAAAAATGGCGTGAACATTGATAAACCCAATAATGGTTCACCCTCAAACTTTTATCAGCGCAGGTGTTTGAAAGCAAATATCACTCTTTTAAGGTCCGTTCACACCAAAAACCATAACTATAATGATAACTATATTTGCGTCAACACCAACGAACGATAACGGTCTGTTTATTTTAAGCTCACGCGCTGCAGTTTCAAAGTGTGTACAACATGTTTTTGCTGTTCTTGTTGCATTTACACGGCTTTAACCAGCAGATGTCCTCAGCATGCTATGTTTCGAGTGAATAGCTAGTGTAATCGATCTAATCTAACAGTGAATTTAGCTGACGAAGTCAATATAGTGGAATAAAAACAACACCTTTTCTTTTTATTACTGCAACTTCAAAGGAAGCAAGACAATGTTGTTGAAACTAGCTCTGGATACCTGAGGTAATTTTATATTACACTGTTTGCTAGCCTGGCATAATGATCTCATCGTTAATACTTCTCACCATTTATTCCGAGGGTATGACTGATCCATTTTCTTGACAAGTCAAACCCTTGTGGCTTTTTCTGGATCTTAGCAATTAACTTCTCCGCAATATCATCTGCCATTTTAAATGCACAAGCCTTTAAATTAGAATGGATTCTGATTGGCTGTCAGTGTTTTATCATTCAACAGCTGGAAAAAAAATATTGTTATGAAAGTGATCCCAATGATATTGATGTCGTTATACTCTTTTATATTTAGAACGATTTTTAGAACTATATTTTTATTGTTATCTTTATAGTTATCGTCCTTGGTGTGAACGGGCCTCTTCACTAGTAGACTATCACATATCTTTTAGTACTGCTTACAGATGTGTGTTTCACCTATTTCTTTCTGGCTCTCACCTTATTTTTGACTCTTTTCGCCTTCTGCCAGTTTTTGTTTATCTTCAAAAGTGAGTTCACCTCCTGTGGTGTGTCTTCAGCCTCTGTTGAGAAAGGAAGCCATGCAGTTAGAGTCCATATGTTCAATATCTCGGTTGCAGCTCAAGGCCTTTTGCAAGCGTTTGTGTGCATGTGCGAGTGTGTGTGCATGTGCTGGTTGAAGGGTTTAGAATGTCACACCTTTCCCAGACTGTTTGCAGTGAGAAACATTCCAGACCTGACTGAAGTTTATCTTATGTGCCTATACAAAAGCCCAGCTTGCACTATCGAAACAAAAACAACTGAACGACTGACTTAAGCGTGATGATAACACATGCAGTTGATATGACTGATATGATTCTTTTTGTAAAAATATAGCAGGGTTAAGTAGAACTTTTCAGAGTACAGATTGGCCTTCCTGTATTTCCACCCCACCTTCCTTCTTTCTCTTCCTCTGTCTGTCTCTGTCAATGTGATAAATGGGCCAATTACTCTGCTGGAGAAGCTCTGCAGCAGCAGGGAATTCCACTATTGTGAATCACTTCCACACAGAATGTTCCAGCAACATTTAATCTCTCCACGTCTCCTCTGTCTCAGTGGATACAGCACCACCAAAACATTTAAACAACATTAGGGTCCGCCGCAAGTTGGTAAAATGAGTCACTCTATTGCTGCAATACTTTGTTTTTGAACAGAATTAACACACTCGCAAGTTTCACTGAAGGTAACATGACTGTGATAACACAGGAATGAGGAACAAGAGTAGCCTCATAATTTAATATAAAACCCTGGTCACATGTCCACCTACACACAGGACAAAGCTACCAGCTCACTGCTTGTTTCATAGCATACTAAATGGTTTGGCTGTCTAATGTCTCTTGACAACATATATTAAAAGAAATAATAATAATATAAATAAATAATTGTATGGAAATATGAATGCATGATGTTGGTCTTTAATGACTAATGGTGGTTAAATGACAAATGGACAAAAAAAAACCTGCTTTAACTTATTCAACTCATGCATCATTTTTATCCATAACCCTGCTAAAAAAAGTTGGGATGTAACAGAAATAGCGGTGGTTCTTCTGTATTTTGATGTTCATCTGAGTAAAACGGATTATCGAAAAGGAAAAAAATGTAGGGCGGGGACATGATTCAAATCTTTGGTTGTTAACTGGATGGAGGCAGATCTGAATGTGATCTTGCAGTCAAATGTGAGAAAGGGGCGGGGTTTAATCGGGCTAAGGCCTAGAGCATGCCAAACCAACAGGTGGTGATATAACCCTAACTGTAAAGCCATGTTGGCCAATCGGAAGCCTGGAAAAAAGGTTATTACCCGTTCCAGTTCTGACGTTACAAGCCAAAATCTCCGGTTTCACTGTCTACACAACACTGAAATCGGATTTTCTAAAAATCTTCACCCTGGCAGGAGTTTTCAAAAATGTTCATGTTCATGTGGATGAATGGCCAAACTGCATAGAAAAAGCTGCGGTTTTGAAAATACCCGTGTTCGTGTGGACAGGGCCTAAATGATTGGAAAAGTCTGGCATATGTCACCAGAGATCAGGTTTCACCTGTAAATGGGTCATTGATGAATAAGGTTTTTAAAGGGTAAAAAAACGTAATGGAGATACAATTAATTTTGAAGTTTTATTATGTGTTAACAATGAGATTATGAGGTTTTTATGATCAATTAACACTGCTTTTGTCATGTTTTACAAAATGGACGAAATTTGTCACCAAAAAAGTAATTCAGTTTAACCAAAATGTAGGTTTTACCGAATGACACTTTTGGTTATACCAAATGACGATATATTCAAACAATGCTAACACGCTGATATCTAGCTAGCTAGCTAGTTAAATATTTTATATTTAGTACAAGTTTTTAAAATATTACAACATTTTCCATGTTTTATAGTGGTTGTACCGAATGACCTGATGTTTCGGGACATGCGTATGAGCAAGTGAAAGCATTAACTTTTCACATAAATAAGAGAGTTAGTTACTTTGCTTCATGACCATGTGGTCCTTTGCAGTTGTCTGAATGATGTCACATCCTGTCACATGATACTGACCGCATGACTTGATCCAAAATGGTCCCTTTACATTAGTTACACCGAATGACATCAATGAAATTCATTTTTCCGGACATTTTTTCTCAGAACAAAGCAATGACTTCTACACATAATTTTAATAACATTTTGCACTATGTTAATATATGATGTTATATCATGCCAGAATAAAAAATATATACATTTATTACATTTTAAGATATTTTAATCACAAATGAAGTGGCTGTATTGGCCTTTGGACAGTTAAACTGAATGACCTTTTGACATTTCAAAATCTTTAAAATACCTTTATATGTAGCAAAATATAATTAAAACCTTTTGGATTTAATAAAAGAGATCTAGTTGTACTACCTTACATACTTTGGATGTCATATCTTTGTTTTTTTTTATTATTATTAAGGCCTTTTATACAAAAAAAAATGACTCGCCACGTCACTGACCCAAATGGAGTTAGACTTTTTTTTTTTTTTTTAATTATTAGGTCAACAAGATCAATGAATCAGTGAATTTTTATTTCATGTCAACTTTAAATCAACTTAAGATGGTTTATTTAAACCATCTGTTGGCTGGTTTTAGAGGGGTTAGGCTCAGCTTAGAACATAAGCTGGCCATCAAAACAACAACAACAAAAAACACTCTAGACCAGATTAAAACCAGCTTGGCCAGGCGGAGAGAGCATCTTAAACCAATAAAAAACACCTTAAACCGTATAATACCAATAAACCATCTTAGGCTCATTTAAGAAGTTTTCAAATGTTTGCAACTGTGACACAGGGCTTGTCCAACTCCATCACCAACATCATAGTCAATGTGAATGTGTTCACAATCAATTTTACTTCCATAATGTGGAACACATTTCCCTGTGAAACAGGATATTCAACAAGCACAAATGTAGAACAGGCCTTGATTTTGTTCATCGTGAATTGACTGAATAGTGAGTAGTCAGCTTACATACATACATACTTGAATGAATGCAAGTTTTTTTTTTTTTTTTTTTAACACCTAAGTAGCTATTTATCTATTATTATCTATTCTGGCCTAAATATAAAGTTATTTTGATGAAAGATTATGAACACAAACTATTTTTTCTGAAGACTGAGAATGTACATTGATAAAGTAAACAGGGTCAATTTTACCTCTAACATTACATCAAAATTAGATAAAAATGAGCTTTCTCTCTGCAGAAACGTGTGTGTAAGATTGGAAAAAAGGAACTTTGGTGACATTTCATTGCTCTTGCATGCTTCAATTATCTAACAGCATGTTCAGTTTTCTCTGAAATAGATGACCGTGAATCTGGCAACGTTTTATTACGTTGGTTATTGTATGTATTGTGTTAAATGAGTGGCACTAAAAGGTTAAAGCTATCGATAGTAATAACAAAAGCAAACATGAGATAAAAATACATTTGCTGAAGCAACAGTCTTGCCTCTACAAGTCTTTGAGCTCTTTCATGTGACTCGTTCATGTGTACCCGAGCGCTTCACATCGCAATTGCAATGCTGTACCAGGTGAGCTACTGAGCAAATTTACTATGTCAGAAAAGCCATACATTTGGAGCTGGTCATGTGATGCAAACATCAAAATGTATTTGTTTATAAATCATGTGTGGTAAAGGTAAATTGTGCAAGAAACCGTGCAAAAACAACTCTTTATTCATTGTTAATCTGCTCCTGTAATCACCATTTGTGTGAAAAGTAATAAAAAGTGTTAATGTTTTACTGCCACTAGTGTTCATTTCAGCTGGAAACTGCAGTGAATTGTCTGAATAGGTATGTTTTTGGAGTTTTGCAAAAAAGAAGTTAGAGGCACATTTTTTCCAATGAACCGAGGTTGTAACATTCTCGCCAGCAGACACTAGCCAGTTTAATAATTTATCCACTGAGCCCCAGATGGTAAAGCGAGAGAAAGAGAAAGAGAAAGACAGATTTATAATCTTTTTCTGGTTTCACTCCAGGGGTCCCCAAGTAGGCACTGACCCCAACACCAGGGGCCTCGTTTACAAAACGTGCGTACGCACAGATTTAAACTTACATGTGCATAAGCTAAAATCCACGCCAATGTTCATATTTATAAAAATCAAGTGTAGCGTTAGTTCTGGCAGGTCATGTTAGTCAAGCTCATATCAGCTGACTCTCAGCTGATCCACGTCTACCTATAGGAATATGACGCCTATCACAGCATCCCTATATAAGGTCCATTCAGTATTATCAGCAGCTTTATCACGTTTCTCAGGAGATAATTACCCTCCTCCATCCCCAGCTCCTCCTGTCGTCCAGGACTTGGCCTTCTGATATTCCTCTTCGAACTACTTTTTCTAAAATTATGTTGTACATTAAATTATTGAACATTAAATGTATCTGCAATACATTTATGTTGGTTCTGTTCTGTTATCGCTGTTCCCTGCTCTTATCCATGCTAGGCTTCCCAGGTGAAAAATAATGTACTTAAAGTGCTCTATTTTCACGCACTAATTTTGTACTTGATATACTAAAAATTCTCCTTTAGTACTTCTTAAGATAATCTTATGAACATCTAAGTGTACTCAACTGTGCTATTTGAGACACTATGAATATGAACCAAAATGTGTTTTTTACATACTATCTGTGTATTAAAAAATGTATTTAGTTACCACTTGTAGTACACTTGAACCTGTGTATGAAAAGAAAGTGTATGACACTTAAGCCGGGTGCACACTGTGCGATTTATAATAGTCCTTTACGATTGTTGGTTGTCAGACTGTACGAACATGATCCTCATGTCACACTGTGGGATCTCAGCTGTCCTATATGTCAGACTGTATGACGGTCAAGACGCGTTAATAATGGAAGTGCGCTTGAAAACTTGTCCAGAGTTTTACATCATCAACCCACACACATTCGGTGACAGTGAGCTGCATTACACGCAGGACTGAAATGGTGGCTAACAAAGAAATCTCTAGCGTTAATTTTGATCACGGCTTATCTTGAAAAACGAAGACAATTTGATGTTTGTCGTAGGAGAAGTCACACTGCAGGACTGTGCGCCAAATCTTCTGACACTGCCAGAATTTCGTCTGAGGTAAAAGTTGATCGCAACGGTCATTAATCGGCTGTCTGTGAACATGTCAAACTAGCGATCAAAGACTAGATGTTCTTAAGGTTATCTTAAGAAGTACTAAAGAAGAATTTTTAGTAAATTAAGTACAAAATTAGTGTGTGAAAATAGAGCATTATGGAAGTGTACTTTTTTTTTCACCTTGGGTTGCCATATGGAGTTATTGCCCAGAACAGAAGCATACCACCAGTCCAAACTGTGTGCTAATCGTCAGTCATCTTTGGCGACGTTGGTCCTGACAAATGGTCTTTGACGTGGAAAAAAGTACTCTCTTTGGCAGAGAGTCAGAGTACTGCAGGTATTTGGAAATCTAAGCAAGTCTTGCTGTTCGCCATTCTCAAGTAAAGGATTTGGATGTTGACTGTTGCTCTTTTATATGTTAATGACATTAATTAGGTGGCGTTTACAAAGCGGAGATCTTTAGCTGTGCATAATTTCAAGATAATTTGTGATTTATAAATTTCACATCTGCAAGAGAGGTGTACGCACGTTTTTTTGCACCACACATAGGCCTATGCACGTTTGAGAAATGATTGAAAGATAAAATGTAGGACAGTTTCAGTTTCTAAGCAACATTTATAAATGAGGCCCCAGATCTCAAGACTCAAACCATGCCTGTCACTCTGTTTCTTTGACGCCTAACGTCTGCCACACACATCCTGTAGACCGAGTCAAAAACCTCCCATGTACATTTGACAGAAGCTACCACACTTCAGTTTTAAATATGAAATGTCTGTGACTCTGTCTGAATTATACGTATTGCTCTATGGTTTGTTTCCTGTGGTGCCCGGGTGCCTTATCAGACAGTAAAAAACAGTCTGTTCTCATGTCAGATTCAGTCTTATAAACATAAGACTTGTAGCCTCCCCTCACGTGTTATGAGTTAGGAAAGCTAGGCAATTCTCCATGAACTTAATGAATATTAAAAAAAAAGTCTTCTGACTTTCTTTCATCATGAGTTCATAAAACACTAAATCTAAACTGATTTAAATACAGGATGAGATCATTCAGGATTATCAAGACTTGTGGTTTTTAATGAAACAGGAGCTTGTGTGCGTGTACAGTGGGTTAACATGACTTCCTGCAGAATCTGCCACTTAGCCAAGAGCAACACCCAAGGTTCCCGGAGAGTTAACAATATTCCAAACATCCGGGGCTGCATTCTCTACTTTCAACCAAGTCATGTTTATATACTGAAATGTACTCACATACTCAGTTCTTAGTGTCTCCTTATCAATAAACACAAGGCTTTTCCCTCACTCTGCCACTTTAATCACTGATTCAGAGTTTTCAATTTTCACTGAAGATATAAAAATGTAATGTATTATACATAACTTTATGCTCCAAACACTTATAGTTTTATAAACACTTTTAAGTCATAAAAATTAGGTATTTATAAAGTAAACTATTTACATTTTCATTATAAAGTATATATTTGTATTATAGTTTTGTGTTTATATTTTATTTATTATATATATGTGTATGTGTTTATATATATATATATATATATAAAATATTTGTATTATATTTTGTCAGGTTTTTGTACCAAAAGTAGCACATACAGGCACACACACTCATATAAAAACATGACATGACATCAAACAACTTTCAGATGTAATGTGAAATAAGGTGGAGAGAAGATGCCTGGTGTGAATATTAGTCAGAGTGGATGAGTCTACAAACAGAGCATGAAGTCATTTTCTCCTTCATGGGAATACTCTCTCTCTCTCTCTCTCTCTCTCTCTCTCCACACATTCACTCACTGTCTCTCTTGGAATTGAGTAAAAGGATGAAAGAGTCTAGGCTATGTTCTCAGGCAAGAGTGGAAAAATAATAAATGGAAGAAATTTAGTTTTAACAAAGACCTTTGTCTCTCCAGCTGTTCATACTTACACAGACACGCACACACACATTGGTATATGTGCTTTACGGGGACTCTCCATAGACGTAATGGTTTTTATACTGTACAAGCTGTATATTCTCTCCCACTACACTAACCCTAGCCCTAAACCTACCCATCACAGGAAACTGCATTTCTTCATTTTTAATAAAACTTTGTTTAGTATGTTTTTAAGCCATTTTAATTATGATGACTCAGGAAATGTCCTCATAAACCATGTCATTATACATTATACAAATTTGTGTCCTCATAAATCATACAGACAAGCACACACACACACACACACACACACACACACACACACAGATGTTGGGTTTCATGTTTTATGGGGACATTCCATAGACATAATGATTTTTATACTGTACTAACTGTATATTCTATCCCCTAACCCTAAACCTACCCATCATAGAAAACTTTCTGCATTTTTACATTTTCAAAAAACATCACTTAGTATGATTTATAAGCTGTTTTCCTCATGCGGACTAAAAATGTCCACATAAGGACAAGGATTTCAGAGGATCCCCCCTTTCTCTTTGAACAAAAATACTCCACTATCCATAGTAATGTATTTATTCCTCACAAAATTACACAAACATACACACTTTACTAGAGCATATTATAAACAGGCTCAAAAATAAGGCCACTCTGGGCCTGTGTTTTAAACATATCACTAAACTACTGTACATTTGTTGGTCATGTACATGTGTTTTTATGTCTTCCAAATATAAACCCTTTTAATATATTTAATTTTATTTTAAAAAAATTATGTTAGCATTTTGTCCAGAGATATGTTTTACATTTTCTATGTAAAACGAAGAGATTATATCACATATTTTTAACATATTTTTTTTGAGTACAATGCATTTTAAAAAATCTTTAAAGGAATATATAATATAGTAAACTGTTAATTTTGATATTTTGGAATGAATTTTGGGTTTGTATTTTGATTGATTTGACTTTATTGTTGTTGATTTAATGTATTTTTGTATTTTTACTTGTCCACAGGAAGAGTAGCCACTGTCTAGGTAGTGGCTAATTGGGATCCAAATAAACAAACAAATGTTTATTCTCTCCCCAACCAACCCAGAACAGACTGCTTTAGAAGAAATTAAAACTAAAAAAAGTAAAGAAAAAATATTATTACACTCTCTCTTAATACACAGACCAATTATTTACATATCTATGCACCAATATATCCAACTAATAAATACACTGATATTATATATATGTAAATAATTGGTTTTGTGTGATGTATGAACATTGTTTACTGTAAATTCTCGTTATGTCCGTGGTGACTAATATATATTGACTATATTATAGTATGTATAATATGACTTTTTATAGTCTGCAAATGATTATATTTGGCATCATGATTACAATAAATGTTTGTGTATGAATGCCAAGCTTTCTTGGATATTATAGTTGTAAAATTTTCAACAATTATTCCAAAATATAAAGCTAATAATTTTTTTTTTTTTTGTAAAGAAAACTGTTCTATGAATATATATTCCACTCAACAGTGTACACACACCTGACTATTATCTTATTAAGTACTGGATATCTTATGATAAAGGTTCAACATTACATAAGATGTGTTTGTGACATCCAGATTGCCTAATTAAAAAAAAACAAAGGCCTACCAAAGCAGGAAGCAGCAAGTATGACACATAAATTCAAGATGTACCTCATCCACTCTGTGCCATCTAACAAAGTACTATTAATGCATTCAGATTACAAACACTAATTTCTGTGATTCTAAGCTCTAATAAGAATCACTCTAAGCCGTGCACACTGTTTAATGTATGTGAGTGCTAACCAGAGCTCAGCCTGCCATACAGTTGAGCGGAACCTTCCGCAAGAACGAGCACTGTTCTAGAGTCATCATCAGAATTCTCTGGGGACTCCTGGGGGATTCCTCTCAAATATTCAACCCCCTTTCTCCTTCTGCCATTTCTCCATCACTCTCTTTTCTCTCTCCAGCATCTTCTCCCTCCCCTCCCCCATGCTCTCCTCCACTTTCATCCCCCTATCTCCGGCAGCATTTACCCCAAACAGATGCTCCTCATACATACACCTGACCAAAAAAGGCATTTCTGCTCTACATTACAGTGAGTAAAATTACGAAACCCTGATGCGTAGTGACAAACACATCCTCTTGTAAATCATACTCATCCCCAGAGCAATTTAAGACTGATTTAGACTGACACACATGCAACGGCTGTGGACAAGCCTTGCGTCCATGCAAGACTAGTCAGACAGAACAAACACACCCATCCACACAGTGGAAAAAACACTACAAATCTTACAATAATCTAGTGTAGGAGTACACAAAAAAAAAAACACACATACATGATAAAGAGTCATTTTTTCTAAATGATTTCATTTAGACAGCTTGCCCCACTGACACATCTTCACGCCTGTCTATCTGAACACAAACCTCAACGTATATGATATATTTTTAATGGAAATTAACCCATGAAAAGATTTTCTACTCACCTCCTCAGTGTGTGTGTACAATCTTCAATAACACAAGAGCAGTATGTAACAGTAGCACACATACACTCCTTGTTCTGACACTCTGGCACCCACACACACACACACACACGCCACCCCAGCTGACAGCCTTCCTCTCGCTCCGCCCATCAACTAGTGGAATCGTTCAGGAAGCCAGCTGAAAGCCACTTCCTCTCACTCCCGAACACTCACAAAGACATTGTTTAAAAAGAAAAACAAGATTATTTACCTTCTGCCTCTCCAGTCAGACCATTTCGCTGGCTTTCAGTGCTGTGATTCTAGTGTGTTGATGCTGATGTGCAGTAGTGTGTTATTTCTGCTCTCTGCTCTTTGGCTCCTGTGCATTGCATGTGCAGCTCAGCACAGAGGTTCTTGCACCGAGCTGACAAGGAGCACAGATAAATATCCACAACTGCCCCTCCCCCCAAAGCATGTGTATGTGTGTCTAAAAGAAAGAGAGCGAGAAACCCTCCCTTTCAGAGTCATTGTGCACACACACACACACACAGCCTGAGCTCCTGTAATCAAAAGCTTAATCTTCAGTCTCATGATATTAGAGCAAGAGAAGATTAAAAAAGGAATTGCAACTGGCAACTTTTCAATAAACACACACAGTTACAGTGGAGGTTGAGGTGACAATGTGTTACAGTGTTACAGATGTGTGTGTGTGTAACTGTTGCTATTCTATATTTGGAAAGTAAAATCTGGTGTGTCTCTTGAGACCACAGAGTCTAGGCTTGTCACTTTGGGATCCCCATATGTGTACTGCAAGCATGGTCACCAGCATATGTTGTGTTTTGGATGCTGGTCTTTGGCAGTGGGATGCTGCTGTGCTGTTGTTTCCACCAGGCCTCCTAACTAGCTTGACTTTAGTGTTCAGCCGAAATCCAGCTGGTTAAACATACTATTCACTAGTGAACATCTCGGTTTTGCTTGTCGTCCAGCTAGAATAGCATCAAATCAGTATTTTCTGGGATAAACCAGCATGGTGCACTCTAAAAAATGCTGGGTTAAAAACAAGCCAAGTTGGGTTGAAAATGGACAAACCCAATGGTTGGGTTAAATGTTTGCCCAACCTGCTAGGTAGTTTTATTTAACTCAACTATTGTTTAAAAATTGTATTGCTTGCTTAAAATAAACCCAAAGTATGTTGGAAATTAATATTTATTAATATGTTTAATAAATGAACATTTATTAATAAGTTTAATGAATAGTAATTAAACAATAAACATTTATTAAATTGCTTGTTAATAAATGTTCACCTTTTGATTATTATTGTTGCCTCTAGTAATTCTGTGTCTGATTTTCAATTTCCAACCTATTTTGGGTTCATTTTAAGCCAGCCGTATAGTGATTTTTAATCAATAGTTGGGTTAAATAAAACTGCCCAGAAGTTTGTGCAAACATTTAACCCAACGGCTGGGTTAAAACAACTCCATTTCTCGATTTTCAACCCAACTTGGGTTGTTTTTAAACCAGCATTTTTTAGAGTGTGGTCTGAGCTGGTCTTTTCTATGGGAGCCCGTTTTCGCAATTATAAAACAAAATAGTAATTGCAACTTTATACATCACTGTCACGCCTGCTAGCTAGAGTACCTATGATAGCCACCAGAGGGCACTCCTTTCAGCTACTTTATCTCACCATGAACTACTCCCATAACCCATTGCTTGGACTAATCATGTTCTAATTACTTCCACCTGTGTCTCATTATCTTGTTAACTCTGCCTATATAAGTGTATTCAAGCTTTCATTGCAAAGTCTTGTATGTTGTTACACTGTATTCCTGGTTTTTGGATTCTCTGCTTTACCCTTTTGCCTTTGTTTTCAGCCTGGTTGCCCATTTGGATTGTTTGCCTGTGTGTTTGATGTTTTGCCTGGTATATGGATTACGATTCTGGATTGTCCCAATAAAGCTGCATTTGGATCTTCAACCCAAGTCTCGGAGCAGTTCGTAACATAAGTCATAATGTGACTGTTTATCATATTGTGAACTTATTTGTCATAATTGTAAGTGTATATATATTGCAGTGTGTCTATATCTCAATGTTTTGGAATCAAAATATTTTAATATTATTTTTAGGGATGCACAATATATTAGCCACCATATCGGTATCGGCCAATATGTTCATTTTTAATGTTATCGTTATCGACCCGATAAGAAAATTTGCCCGATATAAAGCCAATAAATAATGAATTATTATTTCCTTCAGCTGAGACACTTCAGATGCACACTGTCCGCCATTATGGGTTTGAATTGCTTGAAATATTATAGAAACCACTTCAAAAAGGAAACTATAGTTAAGTGCAATGTACACAAGTCTGTCACATAATATTATAATGAGAACATTATAACTGTGTGATTGGGACATGGCTTTTAATGGTGAGACATTTGTTTTTGTAATCAGGCTCTCAAAAATTCTATAAAAATTTTGATTTAGATTTATCGGCCAATATATCAGTTATCAGGTTTCAAATATAAAGAATTATCGGTTATCAGTATTCACCAAAATTTTCACATTGGTGCATCCCTAATTATTTTTAACGTTAATATATTTTAAAATGTAATTTATTCCTGTGATGGCAAAGCTGAATTTTCAGCATCATTACTCCAGTCTTCAGTGTCACATGATCCTTCCGAAATCATTCTAATATGCGTATTTGCTGCTCAATACATTTTTCTTATAATTATCAATGTTGAAAACTGTTGTGCTGCTTAATGGTGATACATGTATATTTTGATTCATGCTTTAATTAAAATAAAAACAAAGGGATGAATTCTCAGTAGATAGATCAGTATAATAATTTAAAAACAAATGAAGTAAAAGTGGAGTGATTTGGGATCAGTCATTGTGAGAGGGGTAGAGCGTTTGTTGGGCTGAACAGCTTTAGAGGAATCTAATGGAATTAATTTATCAGTGATCTGATTACAGAGGTTCATTATGCGAACTAATGGAATCATCTCACGGAGTTAACCCTTCGGATTACTCACTAAAACATAATTACATTAATATTACCATCCATCAACATCACCACAAAAAGGCTGCGTTCAGTGAAATAGCAAATTATTATTTAGAGTTTAATGCAATTGAGACTGAGCGAGAACATGCCTATGTGAATGTGTGCGTGCATGATTTCAATTCTAATTTGAGGCCATCTGGTGTCTCCAGTAGCTGCTTGCCTGCCCCACTGCCCCATGGGATTACCATGAGGATGTCAGTGAAGCCACTATCACCCTGATCTCAACACAAGCTCTCTGCACAAAGATATTAATCAATCATTTATACCGATGTTTTGTTTGTGCACTCAACAAAGACTGAATTTGACATGAACGCTTGTTCTAACGTTTCTAGTGGACAAATAGAAATAACTTCCGCTCATTTTGCTTTGCATTCAGGTCAGTGATTGGCTGGCTTCATGAACTGAACTAAAATGACAAACTTTTACACTGGAGTTCAATATCATACTTTAAACACATGGAATAAAAGATACACAGTACGATTTTTAATGTTTTTGAAAGAAGTCTCTTCTGCTGACCAAAGCTGCATTTATTTGATCAAAAATACATTAAAAACAGTAATACTGTGAAATATTCATGCAATTTAAAATAAATGCTTACAATGTAATTTATTCCTGTGATCAAAGCTGAATTTTCAGCATCACTACTCCAGTCTTCAGTGTCACATGATCCTTCAGAAATCATTCTAACATTCTGATTTGCTGCTCAAGAAACATTTCTGATTATTATCAATGTTGAAAACAGTTGTGCTGCTTAATATTTTGGTGGAAATGGTGATACTTTTTTTCAGGATTATTTGATAAACAGAACGTTCAAAAGAACAGCATTATTTGAAACAAATCTTTTGTAACATTATAAATGTCTTTACTAGGGACGTACCGATAACCGATGATTCTTTATATTTGAAAGCCGATAAATCTAAATCAAAATTTTTATACAATTTTTGAGAGCCTGATTACAAAACCAAAAGTCTCACCATTAAAAGCCATGCCCAAAGCACACAATTATAATGTTCTCATTATAATATTATGTAGCCTATATAACAGACTTGCTCTGTACATTGTACTTAACTGTATTTTCCTTTTTGAAGTTATTTCAATCATATTTCAAGCAATTTCAAAACCATAATGGTGGACAGTGCGCATCTGAAGTGTCTCAGGAATAATCCATTATTTATCGGCTTTAATATATCGGCCAAATTTTCTTATCGGGCCGATAACGATAACATTAAAAATGAACATATATCGGCCGATACCGATATGGTGGCCGATATATTGTGCATCCCTAGTCTTTACTGTCACTTTTGATCAATTTTTAATGCATCCTTGCTACATAAAAGTATTATTTTCTTTAAAAAAAATCTTAGACCCCAAACTTTTGAATGGTAGTTTACGTTTCAAGTTCATTTTTCACTTATACATCTTTATAGTAGTAAAATTTGCTTTCTGCAAACCGCCAGATTGTGCACTTAGTCTGTTAATATAACATATAGTGTAAATCTAAAATATAGTTTTTAAGAAAAAAAAAAATTGTGAGTAATTTACCGTAACTAAACAGAGAGGACATAAGAGTGACATTGCGAAATATTCTAAGGTGCAAAGGTGCTAAGTTGAAATGTCATATGATTGAACTAGTACAGAAGTGCAAAAGTGTCACACTGCAGTTAACAGATGACACAGCATGATTCAACCAAAAACAAAAGTACAATATGAATCTGAAAAACAAGGTATTAAACAGTTCTGTTTATTGAGGAAGCTGCATCGTCTGCTGCCTGCATGTCTATCCCCAGACTCAGACCGGAAGAAAGAAGAATAACAAGAGATGGCATAGAGAGATAAAGAAAACGATGGCTGGGAGGGAATGAGAGAGAGAGAGAGAAGGAACGGAAGGAGGGAGTGTGACGAAGAGGCTGATGAAATGGATTTCCCCTCCTGTTGCCATGGCAACAGTGGTAGTGGATGAATGATTTTCAGTACAGTCAGGTAGCTGCGAGGAACAGGCTGAAGAGAACAGGACAGCACAGCTGTAAAAAGGGGTGGAGCAGCATTTTCTCGCTCCTGAAAATGTTCCTTATAATTGCTCTCATCCACCCACAGTGGGACAGGCAGCTGTACTATGAGAGACTGTATAGTTGCAGGTGAAAGATGCTGAGAGCTTCTTTTTTTAAAGCCAACCACAAACACTGCTTACGCAAACAAAACCCTCAAGATGATGCAGTGATCTCTTGAATACTCATACAGACCTTCTCTTATAACTATTTCTTAGTATCGGTGCCTCCCCGTAAATTTCTGAGGAACAAAATTCACGACACACCAAACGTGTAAGAAAGATCACATACTGCACATTTTGCTAGTTAACCACATATCTCTTTTGGAATAGAAGAGACAAATAAGACTACAAATAAATAAGGGAATTTGGCAAGTCATTTTATGCCTGTTGCATTATATATTTGCAGTATTAATAACAGTCATCAGTTATGCGTGTAAAACTTAATGGCGCTATCAGTTTCTTCTTTATTTAAACCGTTTTACACATATTAATTTATGATATTTTACTTATTCATCTCAGAAGCCTCATAAAAGCTGTTTTATTTTAACATGGAGTGGGTTGCTTCAATGGGGCCGCCTTACTGAGATCACATGACCAACACAAAAATACTTAGTGCAGCTTTAGAAATGAAAAAAACTAAAGGTTAATAAAAGGCTTAAGGTTGCGTCATACTATAACACCAACTGTAATGTGGGTTAAACCCACAGAGCTTTGATCGCGAGTCTCTGAGAAGTATCTTCACTAACATAAGTGTTAACTGATAGTGCTTGACTATTTTGGACTCGTTGACTTACAATCCCCCGGCTTCACAGGCAAGGCTTAAGCTAGTCCTAGACTAAAATGCATGTTTGAGCTGTTTTAACTGAAAGCAACTTGCACTGACATTTCTTAAATTATGTCAGAGCCATTGTTTTGTCTCAAGATTCACACCAGTGATGTTTTTTTCTAAGGCACGTTTATAAAAGCTACTTAAATGTCCTAATTGAACTAAGGCCTGATCCTGGCTTAATCTCAGACCTGTCTGTGAAACCGGGCCACCGTGTTTTACAAATCACACATTAGTTTAAGTTTAAACTGTACACAACAAAGAGCATAAAAACAGGGGGTGACAAGGACAAAATACATTTCATAGTTCACTAAAGGGGAATGAAAACAGTGGACAACAAAGCCAAAACTAAAATTTAATGGCACCATCTAGTGGCTAACAGCATAAAGTGTGAAGCCCACAGAAGTTTTACAAGAAATGGACAGGAAACGCTAATTTAAATAGAAAGAGAGTGTTTGACCATCATTCTATTTTGAGAAACAGGAATATATGAAACAATTTATGGTAACAAGCATGTGCCATTGTAACAGACGTGGGCCGGTAAGAACTGTGCGTGTAAACCTCACTCCCCTGACCTCAAGATGTGCTCTAGAGACTGTGGTCTTTAGCCTCCTTGATAGAGTGCCCGACTCCATGCCAGCGGACCCGGGTTCGAATCCCACTTAGAGCAGGCGATTCGAACAGGAGGTGTTACATTGGTGCCGTGACCCGGATCTGAAGATTGCTTCAGGATCTACGTCAGTTGGATTGCCGAGGGGCGCTGCATTGAGGTTCACTGTTTTGTTAGTAAAGAACTGTGAGAATACAAAGGGACATTTGGGTCTTCTTATACACAACGCAGATGATGGTAACAGCGGTCAGCAACGGACCGGTTACACCATGTTACCAAAGCTACACAAGTGTTGTATAGCATATATTATATAGCCAGGGCTGGGTAGGTTACTTTTAAAATGTATTTCACTACAGATTACAAAATACATGCTATAATTTGTAACGTAATTTGTTAGATTACCCACGTTTTGTAACGTAATCTAAATACTTTAGAATACTTTGGAATACTAATAAGTCTGAAAGTCTGTATTGCGAGAAAAGAAGTGAGAATTGTGACTTATTCAGGAAAGTACTAGATAAAAATAACATGCAATTTTTATGATCCCTCTTATTTTGTTAAAATTATTTAAAAATTTTTTGCATATTCTGCAAGGGGTATGAAACTGAGCAGAAATGTAGCTTAGGATGGTTTTTATTTCTATTCTTTTTTTTTTTTTTAATCACCAATTGCTGTTCTAAAATACTTTTCGGATGTAACTTTAATTTGATTACCACCCATTTAACCCTTAAATGCATGACTGTTTCGCCAATCATTCTTACATATTCGGGTCTTTATCGACCCGGATCTATATCTAACACGGAAGGATTTCTACCTGTCGCAATAATATAAAACTCCTCTGATATTAGAGTAGCAATTACAGAAGAATAAAATAAATCATATTTTGTTACCTTTTGGAGCTTGAAAGGGCTCATTTTGAGCAGATGTTTTATGCCATCATCACTGTCCTCGTCAGAGCTCATTTCACAGTACATTCAGCAAATAAGCTAGTTTTATGTTTGAGGTCGCAAATATGAGCCCATTCGCGATCTCAAACATATTCTCAGAACTATATAATTTTCAACATCTTCAAAATCAATATTTCGATCGCTAACAGCTTCACCAGATCCATCCAGTGACAGTCATATTTGATTGCGTTTAGTACTTGCTCTGCAGTAAATCACTGAGCCATTTCATGTTTTTCTTATTATTTCGTTTTCTGTCTGAATGAGTCGTCACTTCAGCATTATGTATCAGACATTGCCACCTTGTGGAATAAAGGTGAATTGCACTTATTCTGTCATCTAAGATACGATTATTGTTGTGCAGAAAAAATATACGTACACTTATACACACCTCGGGTCGTTAGCGACCCTATACAATTTTTACAAAAAATGAATTCAAAAATAGGCATTCTTTTATAATTTTATGATTTTTTTTTCTTGTTATATTCTTTATAATGAATTGATTGAGGAATACCAAGAAGGTTGAAGTCTAACTTTAAAAAATGAATGAGGTGGAAGGTAGTGAATGACGTCCCGGGTCACTAAAGACCCGAGGTATGCATTTAAGGGTTAAAATGTAACTGTAATGAAATACAGTTACTCAAATTTTGTATTTTAAATAAGTAACTAAGTTACATGTATTTCGTTACTCCCTAACCCTGTATTTATATATATATATATATATATATATATATATATATACAGAGCTGGGTAGTAACGGATTACATGTAATCTGTATTACGTAATCAGATTCCAAAAATCAAGTACTTGTAATTAGAGTAAACTACTTTTTAAAATACTCGTAATCAGACTACAGTTACTTTTTTATGGATTACATATTATTTACACAATGACAGTAAGTTGTTCACAATTCATTGATTCTCCTAATTTTTCATTTTTTTAATGTTTATATTTTTTTTCATTATAAACCTGCCGCTTATATACGTTAGTGATTCTTCGAGTTTTTCTGGCGGTGAGGAGGAAATATAGATGAAATACAGATGAATATATATGAAATATATATAAGAAATAATAATAATATAATAATAATAATATATGAAATATAGATGAAATATTTGATGTAGCAGTGATATTGCTGTGAATTTCATGTTTTTCAATACTTGTTTTTGTAATGTTGCTGTTTTCTAACTTTACTTAATTTTAAGTAAATATGTTTTAAAATCATAAGATGTGATTTTGCTTTATTCAGTGTTACTATCAGCAAACACTAACAGGTACATTAGTGTTAGTATTTTGCAGTATTAACTGTCCATACATTGCACTTTAAAAAGGATCTGTTGAGGCTCTTGCTGGTGAATAGAATATATTTTTTGAAATATATATTTTTTCTTTGTATCTGTCAAAATAGTACAAGATTATCCTACAATATATGTGACATCAAATAAGGGTTAGCACAAAAGTAATCCAAAAGTAGTCAGATTACGTTACCAAAAAATGTGTAATCTAAGAGATTATATTACTGATTACAAATTGTGTCATGTAATTTGTAATCAGTAACTGATTACAATTCATAAGTAATCTACCCAGCTCTGTATATATATAAATATAACCCAACTGCTTCACAAAATGATTCAGTTCGAAGAGCTCACAAGAACGAACACGGAGGACATCTGCTGGTAAAGGTGTGTCACTGCAAAGAGAGGACTTTTGACTTACTATTGAAAATCATTGACTGTTTTTTTGCAGCATATTTAGCTGACCAACTTCCTTAAAAAGCAACAAAATCTATAATCTATCTATAAAAATATTTTAACCCATAATTTAGTTGTTTTAAAGAGGTTTTGCCTTCAAAAGAAAATCTATGTATGCTTCAATATTTTATAGTGTTTGTGAAATGTCAAAGTATGCTGAATCTTTATAAATGTTGCAAAGATGTCAATGTGTTTTATATGTCTCTTTAGCCCGCAAAAACTGGCAATAACAAATCTGGGCTATTGTAAAACTGACTAGCGCTGACTAGCAAAGTTCCCATATTTTCCTAATATAGTGAATTCAAAACACACTTCTCAGTTTTCATTATACTGAACAAACGTTTATATAATAAAGCATAACATTATACAATATAAGACAATAAATATCAAACAAGAAAGAAAAAAGTTGCTACTTACCCCATAACTAAAGAGATGGGTTTCTGAGGTAACTGACGTTCGATGACGCATAACGGGGGCGGGACTAAACCCGTTCAGTTGCCGGGAACGCAAATAGCACGTGGCTTGTAACCGGCTGCTGCGCCTGCAGTTGATTCACGTTTTCCCACAGATGAATTGTAAGATGGCGGCGCGGTGGGGTACAGGCGAGGAGATGTTAAAAGCCTGTAATACTCAAATGTTTTCATCGGTGAATCTTGACGAGGTAAGAACTGCATATGTTTATACTTTTATAGTGTTGTGCCAGAATGAAACTGATGACATTTATCACTGTGTCAAATATTCGAGGTAAATACGCGATGATGTGCAGGACTTTGTGACACGTGGATGGTGAGATAGCTTGTGCAATTCTGCTCGCCACATGTGAACAATAAATAGATTTATCACTCTCCGAGTGTTGCTAGATTTCTTGTGTATTTATACTTAACTCGCTTGTCAAGGGATGAATGTACAAGTTTAGTCCTGCTAGCTGATGTTGCCATGCTTTTGCACTCATAAGAACTTAGTTTATCACACTAGACAAGTGGTTAAACAACGCATGATCATTTATTTTTTTAATTTAGGGCAGTTTTGCATTTCGTAAACTATAAACGCATTGTTTTAGGGTTTTAATATGGTGATCGATAATCTGTAATCAGGAATTGTTAGCTGTTTGAAGGTGTCAGGTCTAAAAGAGAAGTCCAATTTAATGTATATTATGTATTTTTATTTTATTTATTAGTAACTTCTCAATACGTATACTCCATTGTTTATCAAATATGGCTTTCTTGTTGTTTGTTACAATTTTTTTTAAGTGACTCACACCCACGTGGTTGAATCATGTTAAGAAAGAAACTAACGTTAACTGTGTTTATGCATGGTCCTACATTTTACTTAAACATTTAACATTGAAACTGCAATATTATTTTACTACACTAGGTTTGATAAAGTTAAAATGCCATTGATTGGTAATTCAGCAGATGTCATCTTTCCCAGGAACAGCTACTGATATATAAACTGTGATTTTTAAATCACTTTTACTCTGAGTGCTTGCATTCATCACCTGTTAATTTCGTATTTTGCATTGTCATGACTGCGAATTACAAAGTTAGCCCCATGTCGTTCAATGCGGTTTGACTAGCTGTCCAGCACGTGGTGCAGGTATGAGTGGGTCAGTCATGTCGGGCCATGAGTATTTACTAACTGCACCCTTTAATTCAGCCCGTTTATGTTGTAAAACGAGAAAGATTTATTATCATTAAACTGGCCTAAAGATGTAATATTGATCTCTTTTAAGAAAATAAGAGTGGTCATGCAGAACTTGTGTTAGCAAGGCGTGTTTTGAACTGTGCCGGTGTTGGGTTTGCCCAGTAATGCACTGCGGCAGGATGACGTGAGGTGCGCAACACGTGGTTGTAGCTACAAATGAAGGCATTTATAAATGGAACATGCTTACATTTTTAGTACATTTTAGTCCGTCTCGTATTCTCATTTGCTCCTTTTTAAATAGATTACCCTTTTAGTTTTAGTGTTTTGCTTTAAATTCATGAGCAGTATTAAAATAACGTTTGTATTATTAACAATATTTCACTTGAAGCCATGTGAATGAATGATTCTGTGAGCTGTATTAAGACCAAAGCTGACCATAACATCAGCTGCTGTAGAACAGGCCAGCAATTACAAACCTCAAAGACAGGGCACATTGTTTGCTGTTGTTAAATATAGAAGCATGAATTTGTTTACAGACTCGGCTAATGCATTTTTCACCTTGCACTGATTTCTGGTTTTAGAAGCATATTTAATTCTGAAAGTATTGATCTAAAAATATGATGATATTAATACTTGGCCCTAATAATTTTGTGTAACATCAACCAGACATTTGCCCAGTAAATGAATGGAAATATCTGCATGAAGTCTTGCATTTCAGTTTAAATGGAGTGATCTGGTTTGCTGATGGATCAAAACATTAAGGTCTCCATGAAATAAAAATGGACGTTTGTTTTTTAATGGAATATTGCAGGCAGAGATCCTTCAGGGAAGCTTCACTGGTAGCTGTCTGGAGTATCCTGGCCTTAACAATGGAGATGCTCTGGAGGTTTTACATGGCTGCTTGGATCCCTCTATTCTGTCCATTTTTGAGGACAGTCCTACTGGAGAAGTAAATAATGCCTATATAAAACTGTTCATTGCATGATTTGCTCTCAACACAAGGATTTGTTTGTTAAATTTCATTTGTTTTCATGTCACTCAGCAATGCTTCCTGTTTTTTTTTTTTAGGTTAAATGTAATCTTGATGAGGAAAGCGAAGCAACGCTGCTCACAGCTCTCACTGAAATACTTGACAATGTTGATGATGAGAACTTGTCCCCTTTTGACACTCTGCCGGATTCAGACCTGTTCTCAGGGCAGAAGGGTCAGGAACACTCTCCGGTGAGTCCTCCCCAGCTGGTTTTCACCAGTCTAAGCATGTCAGGAATGCACAAGAAAGTTTATTTTTGTTTTTTGAACAGCTTGATGCGTTTTGAACAGCAAATACTAATTTTTCTTTATCCACTCTAGCTGAGAAAGTTGCTTACACGGTCTCCTCCAGAGTCATTGATTCATGCAAGACAATTTCCTGGAAAGGTATTTTAAGTTCTGAATATTTCTCTCTCATCCTTAATCATTCATTAGATTTTATGATAGCACTTTATTTTACAGTCCTGTTTCGCTTGTACGTACATACATGTGTAATGGGTAATAACTAGGTACTAAACCTAATCTTAACCCATGTAGTTACTAATATTTTTCAGTACTTTCTTGATAAGTACATTAAAAGTGCATGTACTGTAAAATAAAGTGCAACCAATTTTTTTGATTTTGATGGCAGCACAACAGGTTTTAACTTGGGCTGCATGATTTAGGGGGAACATTTTTTCAATGCTTAACTTTATGGTTATATTATAATGTGATACATATTATGTTTTTGTTTTAGAGTCTCCCACGAATGCAGAGAGCATCTCAGCAGAACAGTGAGGGAGAAGAGGAGGAAGATAGGGATGCTAGTTTTTCAACAATAGCCAATATTGATTTGTCGTCACTGGAGGAATTTGATTGGTGCCTTCCTGTGTCCTTGGAGCAGGATGGAGAGAGCATGCCTGTCACACTCAGCGATTTAGTAAAACACATGCACCCTTACTGTATGACATTATGTGTGGAAGGAGAAGAGGGGCAAGAGCATCTCCTGCCTGAGAGGGGCCTTGTGCTGGAAGTGGTTGATCAAGGAGAGCATGGAGAGCCCATCCTGGCAATCCCAGATCTCGACCTTCCTTTTGCTCACACAGACTCTGCAGAAGGAGAGCAAAGAGTCCCGGAGAAAAGCATAAACAAGCCGGAACCAAACCCTGAGGATAGTGCTGAAAAATTCCCACCGCCTTCTGAAGTATCTCTCGTGGAAGAGGAGAAAAAGGTTGTCAAAAAGAAACGTAAACCTGTTAAAGCAGATCTGGTTGAACAGAGAGTTTTGAGAAGCTCAAGAGTTAAAAAGGAGCCCCAGAAGAAACGGCAGGAAGAACAACAAAAGAAAAAGGTGACTTTTTCACCTGCTCTCTTATCGGCAAAGCCTGAGAGACCTAAAATTGAGTTGGTGACCCCTGAGCCACGGGTTGAGAAGGAGCACATCACAACCCTTCAAGCTGAAGCAAAAATCGCTGACTCGCAGCCAGAGAACAAGCCTCTTGAAAAGTCTGTAGAGGAAGAACCACCTTCAAAACAGGAGCCTGTTAGCGAGCAGGCTGCTGTTTGTCAGCGTAATGAAACTAAGCCCAAACCTCTCAGTTTACAGCAGTACCGTCTCCTCCGCCAGCAGAAGAAACCAGACCCGGTGGACAAAACGGAGGATTACAGCACTAAATGGCCCAAGTTGCCTGAAGCGCCCAAGGAGCTTCCCCCAATACCCTGCCTGCCAGACCCAAACCCCAGAGACCCACGTAAACCCTTCCATACTCCTGTTAAAAAAGACCTTGCACCTGAAATCATGCCCGCATGGCACCCGAGAGGCCCCGCTGCTCCCCCAACACCTGAAGCATTGCTCATCCCTCCGGCTTCACTGATGGGTTCCTCTAAGAAACCTGCAACTTCTAAAGCATCAACCCCTCCACCTTCAGGCACATCATCTGAAAGTTTACCCCATTCGGTCCACTCATCACCCAAGAAACTACCTGCTCCCATCAGCGTGCCAAAAAACACTATTCATACCGAGACCTCTACCACGATCAGACATGTGGCTGAGGTGCCTCCTGAAAGGATGGCTTCACCACCAGTGTCCACTACATCTGGAGACTCTCACAGTCTCAATGCACCCAGTAAGAAGGAATGTTTACATAACCCCAGTGCTGCTCATGTGTGTGAAAGTGTGCCGTCTAAAGTTCCCTCAAGGCCTCAGATGATCACTACACCGGTTCAGAGCTCAAACTCTAGCCCTCTTAAACCTAGTGCTGCTGTGCCTGCAAAGAGAGAGCCTGAGCAGGTTGTGTTGGCCCCTGTGTCTGATCAAGCCAAAAACACCCTGCCAACTAATTCTAAAAAGCTGACCTCACGGTTACAGCCTCACGTTCCAGCAATAGCTGCTCAGCCGTTTTTCTCAGCTCAAGTTCAGGCCAGAGTTGTTGAACTGGCAGAGCAGATGAGGATGGCTTCTTCTGAGATCCCCAAACCGAAGAACACCACAGTTGAGCTGATTGAGTCATTCACAAATGAAATTGGTGAGCATTTTTCCTTATGTAGTTAATCATTTCTGTGGATTGGATTATAATGAACATTTTTCTTCCAGGTATTGAAGCTGCTGATCTTACAAGCCTCCTGGAGCAGTTTGAGGAGTCTCAGTGTAAGTGATATTACGTCTGAGCTTTTTTTCTTACTTTGGAAGTATTTGTTTACCAATAAGGGTTGTTAAAATCATGCTTTAAGTCAAGCTGACTATTTGAAGGACGTTAATGCTGAGCACACCAGAGCTTTCTTTGGAAACGAGTGCCCTCTTAGTGAACACATACACCCATACTGCCATCTTTAGAATGCAGACCATTAGTTTGTAAGCAACTAGGCCATGCTTGCATTTGGGGCTTGAAGGAAGTTTGCATTACTGGGATGAAGGAATTTGTGTCCATGTTGCCAGGTCAAGCACAGATTTCAAGTACAGAGTTCACAATTTAACGTGACCCAGTGGGTTAGATAAGACTGTTGTCACAAAACCATGTTCATCTTATCGTAATGTATTAATGGCGTTCGGGTCAAATGAGGTAAAACAGCCTAAAGGTTTGTTTCCTTTTCCAAGTGTAATTCTGTGTTTAACCTAAATGGTGTAGTTGTTGTAAAGTGATAAAACATTACCCAGTCAAATAGAACCATATCATTACAAAAGTTATGCAGATGGAATATATTTTTGGTCTAGAAAATGGCTGCATTTCAGTCTAGCTTCAAAAAAAGAAAAGGGCGTGGTATTCCTTAAGGTGCGGTCACATGTACCATTGCTTGGCAATTTCACAGGCAAAATCCAGTCTTTACAATAGGAATCTGTGAGATTGGGATTTTTGTTTGAGGTCAACAAAATTTGATGCAAATTTTGCTCATTTTCAAGTTGGTGAGTTCGCTGTGCTGACCAACAGAAAGCTCTTGCTTGAAAGTGACTTCTGTATGAGCTCTGCTTTATTCAAAACTACGTTATTAAAGGATTAGTTCACTTCAGAATTTAAAATTTCCTGATAATTTACTCACACCCATGTCATCCAAGATGTTTGCCTTTCATTCTTCAGTCGAAAAGAAATGAAGGTTTTTGAGGAAAACATTCCAGGATTTTTCTCCATAAAGTGGACTTTAATAGGGTACAACGGGTTGGACCTTCAACCCGTTGGTAACTGTTGAAGTCCACTATATGGAGAAAAATCCTTAATTTCTTTTCAGCTGAAGAAAGACAAACATCTTGGATGACATTGGGGTGAAAAAATATCAGGAAATTTTAATCCTTTAACAATAGACCATAAACCTTTTTGCCTACGAAAATTTGCTGAAATTACGCTAACGTGACCACACCTAAGGGGAGGGTGTGTTACTTTAAGAGAGGGTGTGGCTTTAATGAAAACAGCTGCTATGTGCTCATGTTCATTGAACTGCTGGAATTCTGCCCCGTTAACAAAACCATTTTAAAACCAGTTGGCTGTCTTTGTCTGAGGACATACAGGGGCTGAATACTGACCGTATACCCATTAAACAAGCATTTATCTTTAGTCTGCTGTTTCTCAGCTGTCGAGTGGGGAAGTGTGGTGCATTTTTGAAGAGTATCACAATACATGCTGTTGTTGTGGCCGTGTTCTGCTAAATGCTGAACAATCTGATTGTTGCAGTTATTTTAAGGGTCTGTCCCACCTTCACCTCCTGTATTTGGTCATTCACAATCCTCCTTTTTTCTTTCCAGCAAAAGAAGAGCCAAGGGTACCGGAGGTCTGTGGTAGAGCAGCCGCTGTAGGAAACTCCAGGTGAGTATCATGAGGTGGAGTGATGGAGTTACCCTACAGCCCTTGTGCTGCTCTCACACCAAACTCAATGTTTGTGTGTATGTGGCCATAAGCCACATTTCACCAAGACCTACCGAAACAAATGAAGTCTTCATCATGACTTCGGAATGTGAAGGTGGACATTAGAGACGAGCATAAGCGTAGCTTGTGTTAGTCTGAGTGATGTTTAAACAACATCAGAAATTCAAAGCTTTTGATGTTGTTGCTACTGCAAATTGTATTTATTTATTTTCTTTTCTTAATTCAGTTATGAGCAGCAGGTGGAAGTTAAGGCCCTGGAGAAAACCCGCAGTCATGACCTGGGAAGCACTGCAGGTAAAAAATAATTAGTTAATTTAGTGTGCAATACATTTTATGTACATTATTCGAAAGTTTGGGTTTGGTAAGATTTTTAAAAGTCTCTTATGCTCAACAAAGCTGCATTTATTTATTCAAAATGCAGTAAAAACTGTAATATTGTGAAATATAATTACTTTTTTTTTTTTTTTTTTTTTTTTTTTTTTTTTTTTTTTTTTTAAGATTCTTTGAATCGAATGTTTAAAACAGCATTTATTTGAAATGGAAATATTTTTTAACATTTATAAATGTCTTTACTGTCACTTTTTTCCATTGATGCTTCCATTGAATGCGTCCTTGTTGAATAAGTGTTAATTTCTTTAAAAAAAAATAATAAAATCTTTTTAATGGTAGTGTACATGTTATAGCCTGTTCATTTAAATGGTGCATTATTTGATCTCTTTTGTTATATAATGCAAACACATTCCTATAGTATATGCAAATAATAAAGTAATAAAAGTATAAAATGAATAAAATTCTTCCCATAGGCCTCACACCACCTGCCACACCCCCACACCAGATGTGGAAACCTATTGCACCGGTTTCACTACTGGGGAAAGCCAAGAAGTCAGAGGTCCTTAAGCCAACTCCTAACAAGGCCATTCAGATAGAAGCAAGACCACTACCTTCAAATAAGCTGCGCAGCAAGCCTCAGACCCCTACTACCACTGGACAGACTCAGCCTTTCTCCCTTGACCACGACTACTGCCTCCCTCCAAAAGAACCCAATCAAAATGAAGTTGGCAATCGGTGGAATGTCAAACAACAGCCTAGCATTGTTATCAAGACTGTTGAGCTGTCCTCCATTAAGCCTGTGCAGAACAGCGTCTCCAAGGCTTCATCAGCCCCTTCACTTACAGAAGAAACCCAGAGGAATCTCAGCTTTAGTCAAGCTTCTGCAGATACGAGGTGCACGTTAAACAGCTCTGCCTTGGTGACTCCAGATGCTTCTCCAAACAGGCCTGACTCTGAAAGCTCTTTACTGGATGAAGCTAAGTGCAACCAGGAAAAATCCCTGGACTACACTGAGTGTTCCTCCAGACAGTACCAGCAGGACCGAGGTCGCACAAAACGAAGATACAGAGCCCGATCCTCAAGTAGCTCAGAATCCAGCTCCGAGTTCTCCTCCAGATCACGTTCACCACCTAGGAAAAGGTCAGCTTTGACATTTGTCTCTGGTTATACACATGCATAATAATTAGAAAGTAATGTTAAAAGCGCAGGTTTTTTTATTTACATTTACAGATGCAGGTCTCGTCACTCGAGCAGCAGATCCAGTTCATCATCTCGGTCTTGTTCCCGATCCAGCTCCAGGTCGTTTTCCCCACCTCGTCGGCGTCGATACTCCTATTCAAGCTCACGCTCTGGATCTTGGAGTCACAGCCGCTCTAGATCCAGGTCCCGCTCTTCTGATTCTCATGGACATCGGAGTTGGAAAAGTCATAGAAGGTGAGAACTGGCTAGCTAATGCAGTGCTACCGTGCAGGCATAGAAAGATGACAGCACAGTACTGTTCTGATCTATTTTTTGTGCATTTATAATATATATTGCAATATTCCATTTAAAAAAAAAAAAAAAAAAAAAAAAAAAGAAGAATTAACTATTTTTGTAGGGGTGTAGCGGTACACAAAACTGATGGTTTGGTACATACCTCGGTTTTGAAGTCACAGTTCGGTACAGCAGGGAGAGAAAACTAAACATAAAATTGCTTCTTTTTTTTAAACAGTGGTTTACTGAACATTGTCTCTGTCTTAAAATTAATTTATAATTTAGTTTAAGGATAAAAAAAGTTCTCTAATGCTGTAAACTATATAGGGAGCCCTTACTTGCACATTACTATAATATTAAAGGTTAAGAACAGAGCACAAACTATTAGACTAAATTCATTTGCTATTTATTTTTAGATATAATAATCAACACTCAAATGACAAATTGTATGCAAAAAAGGCAGTTTAACTCCTAAATCTAATAATAAAATTGTTTGTACTCCATGTCGTTGTTGAAATATTTACACATTTACACAGTGTGCTGTCATTTTCATGACAGATTTATTTAAACATACATTCAGTAATCAAGACATCACTAACAGGTTAAGTAAAATAAAATGAATATACGCTAATATAGTGCATATATTTAGCGAAAGAGTTCATTTCTCTAGCAAACTAACAAGCTGTGGACACTGAATGACTTACCTGAGGTAAATGTAATGCTATGTGACAGTGTTTACAAGCTGTTTTTTACTGTTGAAACATGGATTGAGAAATTACATGAGATTGTACTGTATCTTTCAACATACCTTCAGATGTTCATTCATGTTTATTCTGTAACTAGTATTAAAGAGAAAGAGATGATCGCGTTCACTCTGCGCTTGAACTGAGATGTCTATACAGTGATCTGTCCCGCCACATTAAAGAGTTTCAAAACTGCATTCTTTTTTTTTTTTTAATTTTGTGATAAAATGGACAGAATTTGGATGAAACTTTGTTTCTCATCGAAAGTAACAAAACATGGAGCTTATTGAGATGAATGGTGATTGGTGATTGGTTAGGCTACAACACTGGACATACCGAAAATTCGTGGGACGAATATGTGTACTGTTACACCCCTAATTACTAATTAATCAAATGTCAAGGAAGAAAAATTAGTTTTGTGACAAGGTAAAGTGAGGTCAACCTCAACAATGGGCCAGGGTTGGACCGGGACAGCAGGGGGCGCTCTGTAAGCCATGAGAGTACGTTGGGTGGTGTATTATGGTTTTTCGGTTCGGTTGGAATATTTGTACACTCCTACTATTTTGATTTCATAGTGTCTGTTATTTCAAGTAAAGAATTTTTTTTTTTTTTTTTTTTTTTTTTTTATGGTTTTAGTTTTAGTATAAGTTAACGATAATAACCCTGATATGTTTTGACTTCATTGACAGCCCTAATCAGAAGTCAGCTTACCGTCACTCACAAAATTGTGAGGATACAAAGATGCGCAAAGAGAAAGCCATTGTGAGTATTTCAATCAAGGAAGACATCTTATTTTTTCCTAGAGGCACCTTGGTGATTGCTTTCTCACTTATCAAATGAAATGGGTTTTTTTTTTTTTTTTTTTAGGAGGAGCGGAGAGTTGTTTATGTTGGGAGAATTCGTGGAAGCATGACTCGTAAGGAGCTGAAAGAACGCTTCTCATTCTTCGGAAAGATTGAGGAGTGCACTGTGCACTTTAGAGAAAATGGGTATGGTTTCTCTAAACTGTATTTATTTGATGTATTGTTTACCATTAACAAGAGGATTGCTAACACTCCTGTTATTTCAGAGATAACTATGGCTTTGTTACATACTACAACACAAAGGATGCATTTAATGCTATTGAGAACGGAAGCAAGCTGAGGGAGCAGAATGAGCTTCCATTTGACCTGTGCTTTGGAGGCAGGAGGCAGTTTTGCAAAACCAGTTATGCTGATCTTGGTGAGCTTGGCATCATTAGCTGTTCTCCTTCCATTTAAAGTAGTGATGCACCAGAATTAATTTATTGCCGAAATCAAAATCAAAGCTTTCATTTAATTGAAGCTGTAAATAAAGATTGGGTAATTGTGTAACTAAACTTGCTATGCTGTTCAGAGTGTTCAGTTTTTTTTACTTTTTTTGGCTGAAATTTTGGTACATCACTAATTTACCATGTTTGAAAACATTCCCATTAAAGCCTCCAGATGTGACAGTTTCTTTTTGATCGCTTTCAGATTCAAACCGGGAGTACGATCCAAAGCCTACAAAGGGCAAATTTGATGCACTAGACTTTGACACTTTACTCAAGCAGGCTCAGAGGAACCTGAAAAGGTAACGGTTAGTCAAGCCACCGATGAGAAGACCTATTACCTCGGAGCGAAATGCTGCCCCACACTTCCAGTGTTGCCTCTCAATTACTGTTTTTGGTTTTTTGTCTTGTTTTTTCTATTTGTGTTTTTGTTTCTGCGAGTTTACACCTTCTATTGAAGTGAAGATTTGTAAGAAAAATCAAAAGTGCAAAAAATATCATGAAATATAATAAAAATGTGGAATGAAAAAAAAAATAATAATTTTTAAAAAAATTAAATTTATTTAAATGTTTATTCTGACTGACTGTTGGATACATTTTAAAATGAATTGAATGGAAACATTATGTTGGGGAAATAGGTTTATAATGCTAAAGTTATTTCAACCTAAATAAACCTAAGATAAATGTGTCTTTTGTTTCTTTTCTTTATTGTTAGGACCTTTGCAATAGATAAACAAAACATTTGTGTTAATATGTTGTCCAAATAAGCAACATATTGATTTGAAATAAGTGGTGTTTTGGGTGTTGTCATGATTTTACAGAAAATAGAAAGCAGGGTTTCTGACTTTACTCAAATTAAGGCCTTTAAAAAGTTTTAAATCAAGAGCAGAAGTCTTAAATACATAAAGTCATGGCATTAAAATAAAACATAGCAAAAAATGAATGTCTTCCTCAGTATTTTTGTCCCGTTTTCTATCTAAACATCTTTAAATCAAGATACATTTACTTGAGATACAAAAGAAAAATTAACGAGTTTATTCTTAAAACGAGAACAAATATAAGTTATGAAAACATCCTTTTGAATTAAGTTGATTTTAGTTGTAATCATAATTTCATTTTGATCAGTTTCACAGAAAACAAGACTTCATATTTTTTTTTCATTTTGCACTTCAAGTAAATGTATCTTGATTTAGAAATCTTTTTTGTAAAATGAATTAAAAAGTAAGTGGATATCTGATGGAAGTTGTATTTTCAAACTAGTGATGCTAACACAATTGTGTTTCTTCATAGACATTTACTGATGTATTGTGTTCCCTTCGATTAATCCTTACATTTTCCTTACTCGGTCTTAAAAAGTTTTAAATTTACCTTTACCTGCAGAAACCCAGTGAAGTTAAAAGAAAAAATGTGGCCGTTATAGGGGTCCGACTTGGAGCCGCCAACGCCTTATGTGAAGGATTAGTCAATAAAAGTGAAATGTGTGGTTTTTACAACAACTACTGTAAAATTGACATCAGTTTACATGCGTCTCGTATAACAGTTTGTGGACGTTTAGTTAGATGATTTATTTATGTCTTCTAAATTATGAACACCGTGTTGAACGTGACCCTATGGTTGAAACCAGCGCTAAAACAATGGACCGAACCATTGACGACATACAGAGGGGTGACATTTCCTACGCGATATGCCAATGGCCGCTGAATGTGACTATTAAATATACCCCACCTAAATTAATTTATCTTAAAATATATCATTGTAATTTCAGCACTTTAATTTCTTTGCTTTTTTTTTTAACATAAACAAAAAGTATTCATAGCCAGACTTTAAGTGTGCCCACGTCTGCGCAGAGACTGTAGACATAAGAGATGTTCAACTTAACAAACGTCCGGTTTTACTTAAATCCACCGATTTTATTAATATAGGCTAGTCGTGTTCTATTCTTTTTATATAATTATTATGCAGACAACAATAACCTTATACATTACAATAGTTAATAAACAAGGAAAAGCACAAGATACAAAATAAAACTTTATTACAACTTCAAAAATGGGTCTTGACATTTTTATTCAATTCACTGTCAATGTCAGTAACTCAACAAATTTCGTTTTCACTAGTAAATCTACATGTATACCTATATAAGGTATCCAAAATGATTATAATGTTAATTAAATTGAATGACTGACATAAAAAAAATCTCATTCAGGCTGGACGAGAGCTCATAATATTCTCGCTGTCCCTTTAAGAGCCTCGCTAGAGATTTGTTTTCAGACTCACACAAACCGTCCTTTACTGGTTCAAACCAGTTTTCTGAGAGTGCGCAGTGAGTGTAAACAGGAAGAAGAGTGCAGCATTAAACAGTGTCGATGAACGTTACGATACATTGACATGCTCTATTTGAAGTCGCGATGCATGTGTACAGTAAGAAACTCAGGTTAAATATCGTTAATTTATGTCTAACACACACGACGTCGCGCGAGTCAACAAAAGCTCTTAGAGAAAATATCGGGTAATGCTAACTAGCGGTTCTGACAAACACATCGTTTAGAGACGAATCCCGTTCACTTGCTAGAGAGTAAGTCCAGATATAGTCCAGAAAGCTTTCATCATTGTACGTGAATGACTGTCGTGTTTGTCAACGAAAAGATCTGCAGGTAGTTCATGCAGAGAATCTGTGTAACGTTACGACTGAATTCCGCTCCCTGCCGGTGACTCAAATGGCCTACTAACCCAGTAACGGGTGACGGGTTAGTTTTCCTGCGGAAGAAAAATTTTGGCTGACGATTAGTTCGATACTTCCAACAGCTGTAATTTAGTACAATTCAAAATGGTTCAGAAAGACAAAATAATAGAGTCGTCACAGCCAGAGAATGAAGCAAATCCAGTGCCAACCGAAGCTGTTGCAGATACGCAGTGTCCGGTTGACGAGCCCAGTATCGGGGTTGAGCGAACAGGCCGAAGGAAATTCATTACCGGTGTTGTAGAGGGTGAGCAAATTTTGACAAATCCAACATAATGTGGTCAAACATCACGTATATTAAGCAGTTTAAATGGGTTATGTTGGTTACGTACACTGTTTAATTAGAAAAATTGTTATATGTGTTCTATAGTTATATATTCTTTAGGTATGCACAGATTGCATCTGTGTGTGGAATGTGTTTCGTTTGTCAAAACCGTTTGTTGCACTTATATTGTTCACCACAGGTTTCTATGGACGGCCATGGACTATGGAACAAAGGAAAGAGCTTTTCAGGAGGTATTGTGCAAGCATGCAAATAGCTTGTCCCTTTCTTATTAACATTCTCTAGTGTAGTTGTATCTGATTATTTTTATATTTTAGTACATATATTTTGTATATCTTGTCTATTGTGTATAGACGCAGGGCTGGGTAGGTTACTTTTAAAATGTATTTCACTACAGATTACAAAATACATGCATTAAAAAGTAATTTGCAACATATTTCGTTAGATTACCCAAGTTTTGTAACTTAATCTAAATACTTTAGGATACTTTGGAATACTAATATGTAGGTAACACAAAAAAAAGGTAATTGCAAGTTTTTATCTCACAAATCTGATTTTTTTATCAGAATTGCGTGATATAAAGTTGCAATTTTCCAGAAAAAAGGTCAGAATTGCGAGAAAAGATGTCACAATTGTGAGATATAAACTTGTAATTGCGAGAGTCAATTTTTTTATCATGCAATTCTGACTTTATAACTTGCAATTGTGAGTTTACATCTCCCAATTCTGACTTTATAAAACGCAATTGTGAGTTTAAATCTCGCAATTATGAGAAAAAAGTCAGAATTCAATTTAAAATGTAACTGTAATGAAATACAGTTACTCAAATTTTGTATTTGAGTATTTTGTATTTGAAATTTGTATTTGAAGTTGCATATATTTCATTACTCCCCAAACCTGTACATACATTATTTGTCTAGTTGTGTGTAGAGTTGTCAAATGTACCGACTTCGGTACAGTCGGTACTGAAATTTTAAAAATGTGACGCTTTGAGCGCTGTTTCGTAAACACCTCTGATTGGCCATTGTGTTGACGCGCTCATCGGGTATGTCTGTGATTGGCTACAATGATCAACGCATGGGAGTATTTGAAACCACACGGAAGTTTTTGAATTTGAAAGCGGGAGCGTTTGAAAGCAGGCGTCTGAAAGCAGGCGTCTATCGCCCGCGATAGACGCCTGCTTTCAAACGCTCCCGTGTGTATCTGTGTAAGCGCTTGGTTAAGAGCTTCATTCATGACTATTTACAACGTTTTTACAGCGTTGATCATTGAAGCCAATCACAGACATATCCGATGAGCTGTGAACACAATGGCCAATCAGAGGTGTTTACAAATCCGCTCAACAGCGCTCAAAACGTCACATTTTTAAAATTTCAGTACCCACAAGGTACTGAAGTCGGTACTTTTGACAGCTCTAGTAGTGTGTGTATTAGGGCTGCACGATACATCGCGATTAAACAGCACATGATTTGGCGAAGGCTGTGATTATTTTATGCGCAGCTTGTCAGAGCTGTACGGCTGTGTGATCAGTAGTAAATGCTTATCCATCTGAAAGCCAGAGGGCGCTCTTGCGCAGAAACTCCAAATATCCCCTGCCGCAGAAGTAGATAACACGCGTCATATCGCTGTAGCTGAACAAACAGGAGATTGAAATGCTTTGATTGATTAAACATGACTAATAAACACAAGACTGCCTTATTCTGTGTAAGAAGCCACATCATCTCACAGAAGGATGCTCAACTGTCGTTATGAAGTGAATTTGGAGCAAAAACGTCATTAAATGTTGTCTTTTTTTGGACAAGATGATAATAAATGATTCTCATGTCTGTAAATATGTTTGACGCATGTTGCTTTTTCAAATGTACATTATAAGCGACTCAAACTCGCAGTGCTTTCAGATGGATTAGCATTTGGAGCCATACTTCATTGACAAGCTGCGCATAAAAAAATGTATCGCAGCCTTTCCGATTTCATAATCACACTAAGTATTGCGTGTAAGTGATAAACGCATTTAAGTTCAATGTTATTTTTCGTATTGTGTGATAAATCGTGCAGCCCTAGTGTGTATTATATTATTTGTCTCTCTTGTTCTGATTCTGGTATTGACACTGTTAGACAAGTCTAAACAGCTCAAATGAAAATCATAACTTATATTTATTGTGTTTCAGGCAGCAGAAATGGGGTTTGAACACCTATCTGTATGCCCCCAAAGATGACTACAAACACAGAATGTTTTGGAGGGAAATGTACTCTGTTGAGGAAGCAGGTGATATATCAGATGTCCTTTGAAATGGTAACATTTGTTATGCTTTATATTATTTGAAATGTATGAGTGTAATTTTCTGTCTTGTTCTTTTAAAGAGCAACTCACAACTTTAATAAGTGCTGCTAAAGAGCATGGGATTGAGTTCATTTATGCCATTTCCCCTGGCCTGGACATTACATTCTCAAATCAGAAGGAAGTGTCAACACTTAAAAGGAAGTTAGACCAGGTAAGAATGAACCTAATCAGAAGCTTATACAGCTCTGATGTCAGTGTTTTTGTGACCTACATTGTATATCCTCAATTTTGGTCTGTCTTTTGTGTAGGTCTCTCATTTTGGGTGCAAGTCCTTTGCCTTACTGTTTGATGACATTGATCATAACATGTGTCCAGCTGACAAGGAGGTATTCAGCTCTTTTGCACATGCCCAAGTGTCTATCACCAATGAGATCTTCCAGTATTTGGGAGAACCTGATATATTTTTATTTTGCCCAACAGGTAAGATGATTATTATTATTTACTAACCATGCTGTTTTGTGTGATTCTCTCAAATGTATAATTTCTATATTATGCCTCGTCATAATTATTTAATGTCTCCTTGTCCTCAGAGTATTGTGGAACATTTTGTTATCCAAATGTGTCACAATCGCCTTACCTACGCACAATAGGTGAAAAGCTGCTTCCTGGTATTGAGGTGCTGTGGACAGGTAAGTTGTATTTTCATTGAGGGGACTGGAATAATAGTTTGAAGATCTCTTTTGGATATTAAAAATGCCTTTTTTGTGTTTGACAGGTCCAAAGGTAGTTTCTAAAGACATAACTGTTGAATCTATTGAAGAAGTCACGAAGATACTGAGGAGAGCTCCTGTCATCTGGGACAATATTCATGCTAATGACTATGATCAGAAGAGACTTTTCTTGGGGCCTTATAAAGGAAGGTCCACAGAGCTCATTCCTCGGCTAAAGGGAGTCCTCACCAACCCCAACTGTGAATTTGAGTCCAATTTTGTGGCCATTCACACGTTAGCCACGTGGTATAAGTCTAACATGAATGGAGTGAGAAAAGATGTTGTCATGAGTAAGTATGTCTTTATGGAAACATTGTTTTTTATAATATGTTATAAAAATGCGCAGGGTGTTTTCTTAGTCACCATGATTCTTATTTTTTATAGAATATTGCAGTGTTTATTATAAATGATTATTCATCCATGGACATCATCATCATCATCATCATTATTATTTATTTATTTATTTATTTGAATAAATACTCACAGGAGATTACAACAGTTAGCAAACAATGATCCAGTCACTTCCCTATGGACAACATTCCACCCAATTTGTTTTTGTTTTGTTTAAAAAGCTGTTTCATTCTGATATACATTACAATAGGGAAGAAAAGACAATCACAGTTTCTGTTTATTGCCAACTTTTAAATCAGCTAGAATTCAAACACAGTTAGATAATTCATAAGTAAAAATTGTAATTTATTTTTGACATTCTACAAAAAAAGTGTTTTTACTAGGTGCATATTTTTAGTTTCTCCCATATCGATAAGGGGCTGTAATTCATCAACTTTATATCACATTTGTGTATTTAAAGGGATAGTTTTTTTATTTACTCACCCTCAAGCCATCCTAGGTGGATATGACTTTCTTCTTTCAGGCGAACACAATCAGAGTTATATTAAAACATATCCTGATTCTTCCAAGCTTTATAATGGTAGGGGATGGTTCTCCTGATTTTGAAGTCCAAAAAAGTGTGTGTGTGCATCCATCCATCATAAAAGATATCAACACGGCTTCATTGGGTTAATAAATCGCTTTGCTTCAGAAGGCCTTTATTAACCCCCTGGAGTCGTTTGGATATTTTTTATGATGGATGGATGCATTTTTTGGACTTTCACCGTTTCACTTTCGCCAATCACTACCATTGTTAAGCTTGGAAGAGTCAGGATATTTTTTAATATAACTCTAATTGTGTTTGTCTGAAAGAAGATAGTCATATACACCTAGGATGGTTTGAGTGTAAATCATGGGATAGATTTCATTTTTGGGCGAACTGTCCCTTAATCTTGTCCGATCGTAGCTTCATTGCTTCTCATTTCTGTGTTTAGCGGACAGTGAAGACAGCACTGTGTCCATCCAGATAAAGCTGGAAAACGAAGGCAGTGATGAGGAGCTAGAAACAGACATCCTCTATAGCCCACAGATCGCGCTCAAGCTGGCTCTCACTGAATGGCTAAGCGAGTTTGGAGTGCCTCATCAGTACAACAGTAATTATGTCTTCTTTGTGTGATATTTTTTAACTTGATCTTAGTTGTTTTTAAGTTTGGTATCCTTTATCTTAACCTTTCTCCTCTTTGTTGCAGGTCGGCAGGTACCTCACAGTGGAACCAAAAGCACTTCTGTGGATGTTCCTGCGCTCACTTCTCCCAGCCTGGGCACTTCCACTACAGTGACTACAGTCTTCCAACAGCCCATCATGAGTCCAGCTGTGCCACTTAGCGATGAACTGCACGTGCTCGGCAAAGAAGAAGAGGTGGAGGTGGAGAAGAAGGAGTCCGATGAAGAACCCATGGAGATGGTTGTGGAGAAACACGACGAGGTGGAGGACAATAAAAATGTCAACCAGATCCTCACAGAGATTGTCAAGGCTAAGATGACAGAAGATCTCAAACCCATGGACACAGACAAAGAGAGCCTGACAGAGTCTAAGTCCCCAGAGATGTCCATTCAAGAGGACTCAGGCAGCGATATTGCACCGATGCAGACTGATGATCAACTCAATAAGGAGGTGTTTGTTCCAGGTCCCAATGAGAAACCACTGTTCGTTGCTGAGGCACTTACCCTGGAGGATTTGACCCTGCTGGCTGAACTCTTCTACCTGCCATACGAACATGGCCCAAAAGCAGTACAGATGCTAAAAGAGTTTAACTGGTTGAGAGCCAATAGCAATTATGTCAGTGTTAACTCCAAAGCAAAGGATCCAGAGAAGGTGGGACATGTTGTATTTAAAAACAAGGCTTTAATAGAAATAAATCAGTCTGGTCAATATGTAGTGCTTTTGCACAACTTGGTGTCAAACTGAACAAAAAACTCTACTTTCATGGTCATGGGATTGTAAGGGAATTTTAAAATTGCGTTTTTCTAGGCCTGAAAATGTCAAGAAGAACCATAAATTCCTATAATTAATGCACTTTTTTTGATTGCTGCTCCACACTAAAATATTTAACAGACTAAACATTGCTCTTGAGTAGAGTAAAACACAATCAGTTATATTAAAAATATACTGACTCTTCCAAGCTTTATAATGATAGTGAATGGCGCTCCTGATTTTGAAGTCTAAACAAGTGCATGCATCCATCATAAAAGATGCACACTGCTCCAGGGGGTTAATAAAGGCCTTCTGAAGCAAAGTGATGGGTTTTTTGTAAGAAAAATATCCATATTTATAACTTTATAAACTATAAAACACACTAAAATATTTAACAGACTAAACGTTGCTCTTGTGTAGAGTAAAACAACTGATTTGTGAGCTAATTGTTCTTTTGAGTGTTGAGTCAAATCTGCAAATGAACTGGATCACAAATTAATCTGAGTGATTTATTTGCAAACTTGAGTGAACTTGAATGATTTTTAATGGAAAAGTAAGGAAACAATTGTAGGTCAAAATGTATGGGAACTCTTTTTCTCTGTCATGGCCTTGTTTTGTCCATGTTGAATTCAAAAGGAAGTAAAAATGTTTGTTCAGTAGACTTTAATCAGACAAAATGGTGGCAATGCAGTAATTACTTGCACCACATGGTGGTGCCTTTATGATAAGAACAAAATACTCACTTTGTAGGTAATTACACTTTTTAAGCAGTTGCTGCAGGGCTGCATTGAAGCAGTAGACCTTTGATAGTGTGATAATAACAAGGTGGTTTGCATATGTTTCACATAGGTGACTGAATGGCAATCTAGAGCGGAAAACTTTGAGGAGATGTGCTGCTCCGTCATCCAGATGTTCACCAGACTCTCCAACTCTGCCAACAGGACCATTCTTTATGACCTGTATCCCTATATCTGGGATATAAAGAGTATCATCTCAATGGTGAAATCATTTGTTCAGTGGTTAGGTAGGTATGGCCACATATCTCTTTGCTGCCCCTCAATGTTTTTTAACCATGCTGAGCCCATGAAATGCTTAAGTCATTCAGTAGAATCCCAAACAATGAGCATTAAATCCAATAGTCACATAAAAGAATTCACATCTACACTTTAAGCATTGCACCATTTTATAGTGACATCATTAAGATTTCAGGTGCTCAAAATGCATTCCTTAACAGATGGCAGTGCATATTTTTAGACTTAAGTAAATTAATTAACACTTTCTACTCTATCATAAGACATCAGTTCTCACTCACAGTTTCCACATGAAATTTCTTGGGCGAAGTCTGCCATTTATGGGAATTAAGTCTAGTGTACAATCGCTTTTCCTTACTTATTTTCACTTTGTGTAAATACTGTTTTCCTTTACTGACTGGATGCTGTCCTCATTGCTAGTCAGTGCCTCTTCTTCAGGCCACTCTTAATTTGGTAGAATGAATTGGACGGCTGTGGTCACAGTTGCCAGGGTGGGTCCTGCTGCTTGCTGTGCATTCAGTATCATTGTGCGTTAACTTGGCAACATCTGTTGCAATCTCTTTCGATCAAGGGTGTGATCGTGAAGGAAAATAGGCCCCTTACGCCCTAGCGCGCCGCGCATGCGAACTTGAAAAGCAAGGCGGCTGTGTAAGGCTATTCTGGTGCACCATGAGCAATTACTTTATATATGATTATTTCTTTTACCATATCTGCTGTAGGGGTGCAACGGTTCAAATGACTCACGGTTCGGTTTTTATCACGGTTCTAGTGTCACGGTTTTGGTATATGCTATGTTCAGTGGGAGAAAGGACTACAGTCAAATAAACGTAAAGAAAAAAGAATAAATAATCAAACTACAAGCAACAGCACAAATAAATACAGTTGAGCAAAGATGCAAATAAAATAAACAGTGCTTTTCAGGTATCTAACAGTTTTCAGGTACAGAAATTGAATAGCTAATCAAATGTAAAACAACATTGCATATAATCTTCACTGTATAAATTAAATAAATATTAATCATTATTAATTATTAAGTTACAAAAGCTATTCACTTAAGAGCAGTGAGTGGTTTCCTTGTCTTTTGTTGTTTGATTAACATTAAAAACATACAGACAGCAGAATTATTAGGCTGCTGTCACTTTAAGACATAATCCAGTACACTGATATTGAACACATGCGTTCTTTCTCGACATAACCTACTATGTTTGCTAGGATACTCGCCAAGACGGGCTTGTTGACAATGTTTGTGTGAATTTTTCCATTCAAGCGCTAGACTTGAAAGAGAACTCAACATTTGTGCGCTGTACACGCACTTCCGTGTGCGCGCTTCGGATGAGTGCACAAATCTTCTCACAGTGCGTGCGGGTTCTCTTTCACGCCTTGCACTTAAATGTTTAAATTGGTAAAGCTTAAATCAGTTTTGTTTAAACACAGATAGCAACGTGTGCCGTTCAGGCCTCACCTGCGTAAATGACTGCTCGTATAGAGCACTCGCATTGAACAAAGTTTAGGGGAGGCCAGAATGCATATCCATCGACAGAAACATACATTAGCCTAAATCTTTTATAAATCTCTTTTATAGATGCATACCGAACCGTGTGTGGAGAACGGTACAGTTGAATTTTTTTACCGAGAACCGTTACACCCCTAATCTGCTGATTATGTGCATTACAGGAAGATACTCCACAAACAACCTCAGCGTATGCTTTACTCTAACTGAACTGGTCTGGTCAGAAAACACTTGTGATACTATATTCCAGTGAACTGTACACAGTTCTCATGATCCTAAATTCATTTGTGCAGTCAGGGTCTCTCATGAGCGAAACGCTCGGGTCATTAGCCAGCCCTTGATTTACGATGATTTTATTGAGAGACCCGTCACTTACTGAGAATGCCCATGTTTGTTATCCATATAGCTGCTGGGCATCGCTACAGTGCAGTTAGAGTAATGGATTCTGTTCTAAATGAGGTTTTTGTTGGAAGTTGGTTGAGTAATTATAGCACCAGCATGGCCTGGGTTACCTTGGTAACCACATTTTATTCACAGGTTTCTGTCCAGCTTTATAACAAAGCAACACAGCAGGCAGCAACCAAAACTGGCATGCCACACCTAAGTTGTTAGCTGATGGAGGGGAAACTCAAGTGTATAGTATGCTGCACTAATGAGTGTGTTCTATAGAACTGGAATCAAACTTTTGATTTGTTTTCTTAGAAAACCCCATTAAGGCTTCTCTTTATGTGAGAACATGCCCTTTGAACAAATGTGATGTTGATTTACCTGTGCCCTTAATGTAAATTTATTAGGTTTATGTGCGGCCTGTGTTTGCACGGGCAGTCCAAATCCCAGTGCATTTCCAGCCAGCCTAAAAGCAGTGCGGATAGCATTCAGTCAGCGGCTCACTGCTGTTGTGCTGAGATCACTTACTAATGAGCTCTTGTATTGTCTTTTCCCTTCGTTATGTACAGATGGAAGAATCCTCAGCACAAGTTTCTACTGCTATTGGATGGAGAGTGCCCGATGTATGCACAGTGCTGCGATTATCATTTTCTTTTCCGGGTTTTATAGATATATTTTCTTTTTCGTTATGTGCCCAAATGATTTTAATTTCTTTCAATGTCTCAGGAAAGGAAAGGTTTTTGAATGAAGTCACATTTGCGCAGCGATAGCTCAAGTTTTAGGTGTTAACCCCCCAATTCTTTTCTCTGGCAGCTCTAACATGGTTTTTGTTTCTATCAGTAGGCCCAATTGAAATGGCTCAGACCAGCTTAACCACACCGTCTTAGGGGAAAATTGATACTCTTGCCTGATCTAAACACCTCTATAATGAGAATAATAAGAATATTCAGTTAACAAAAGTATAATTTTCTGGATAAATAAAATAAAAAAAAAAAACAGTAAATGAAGTGATAAAATTCCCCTCAGATGGTGTGTGTGCAGTGTGTCCTGCCATTTCACCACAGGATGTGTTAGTATGATCAAATTGATTGAAAACGGGGGAACTTTGTCTCCTGGATCTGCGCTGCATTTGTCTTGTTACATGACACTGAGTCCTCATCCCCTCACATTGGTACTGCTTTTTAGAAACGAATGGGTTTCAAATTGCTACATAAAGCTTGTGTCTGCTTAATGGCGATTTAAAAAGTGCCCGATTTTATCGTAGTTATCAGGAGCAAATAGGCATAGTGACTGGAAAGATTCAGTTGTTGCAGACTCTTGAATTGGTGGTTCTTTTGTGACTTGCCCAAGTAAAACAAAAAACTTTCAATGGATGAAAGAAAGCGGCCAAAGTGGTGGCTGATGAACAATGCTCGATAGTCATGTGACAAGGCAGATAGGTCTAAATGTGACTTCAGATGAAGGTTAGAATTCAGAGGGCTTAAACAGCTGAAGCTTATTTAGTACCAGCGAGCGAACTGATGACGTATAACCAACAAAATCCCCAAACAGGCTGTTGTAGGAAAAGCGCTACAGCTAGTAATTCTTGAATGTCTCGAAACAGACAGAAACGTTGAGCTGAAGAGCTAGTATCATTCTTTATCCTAGACTGAACCTCACTTATACCTCCTTGAGGATCATGTGAAAAACAAATTGTTTCAGTAATGTTCCCAAATCTGACACTGCAGTCAGTGTAAGCCCTCTGTCATCGTAAGCTTAAGCTGCTTGAGCCCTAGGGAGAAGATATCCACGCTTTTCACTGTTGTTAATCTTGAGGCGTTTTCCAATACGAATGTAGTATTTACATTTATTTTCAATTGAGTTATTTGGAAATAAGACACCTCTACCCTATACCCCTTCCCCCTCATTATGCCAGAAAGCCCCTCATATAATGTTTTCCGCTTGGATCTGATCTCAACAGGGTGTCGTAGTCAGTCGTCAGCACAGTTCTTAAGTGGCGACCAAGAGCCCTGGGCCTTTAGGGGCGGTCTAGCAGGAGAGTTCCAGGTATCCAATATTGAATTACCAGCAAAATGTTACACGAAGATATATTTTCGTTTGTTTTAGATGTTGGTGTGGTTGCAAAACGCTACGGGTTGGTCTGTTTAAGGTGAGCTGTCAGCAGCTGCATTGAAAAACAAAGGGGGGCTTTTTTTTGAAGTGTCAACTGAAACGGTCAAACGGCGACCTGTCAGGTCCGGTGTTTGGGGTGATGGTGTTTTCTAACCCAGCCTAAATTTGGATTTCTTTCAGCAACTGCCCAAATGAGATGCTGCTTTTCCCCTTGCGCTCGCGACAGCGCAGCATGGCTAGGTTTTATTTTATGACATCTTGTTTCTTTGCAGGAAACAGCGCAAAAATTATTTCCACATTCTGTCTGCGCTTGCGTCCACAACACTGCGCTCGCGTGTGCGACTGCGAGTCTGCCTACTCAAAGCTCCATGAACAAAGCATTACTAATCCATAACCTCAACATCCTAATAATCTTAAAATAATTCAGTAATCTTGAATGGTCTGTCATGGAAAATATGTCATGTTTTAAGTTGAAAATTTTTGGTCATGGAGTTTTGCTCTGCGCTCTAGCATCATTCCTTTTCTCTACAGGAAGTTCTCGCGCAGCGAAAAAGAGCGGGAAAGGAGCATCTCCTTTAGCCAGTTAAGCCTTTCTCAGACCAAGCCTGCGCACTTTTGTTTCATTTTGGTTTCTCTCAGAAAAAAAAGGTGGAAAATGATTGTCAATGGTACGTATCTTAATATGATGTTTACATGCTCTTGCTGGAAACTGACCAACCAGAGAAGCCAGTTTACTTGTGAAGGCATTTATTTCCATGCCGGTATTAGGCGCATTCTTGCTCAGCTCCTGTGTGAGGTTGGTTCAGCTTGAGCAGGTAAACTCGTGCTGAAGTTTCAGTAGCAGTGCAGTCACATGGAAAAGTACTAAACTATTATATACTTTTGCTTTGGTCTCCGCAGAGACTGTTGCCAATTGATGGGGCAAATGATCTTTTCTACCAGCCACCACCATCAATGCCTACTTCCAAAATCTATTCCATAAGGCCATACTTTCCCAAAGACGAGGTAGGTTTTGGCCTTTATTTTGTACTTAAATTTTGGTGTAGAATTTTACAAAATACTAGTCACCAGGGTAGGGTTGAACCATCTTTTCATAAGGTCTTAAATTGAAACGTAAAGTACACTAGTAAAGTACTAACTAGTTTGTAACTTACTGTACTTAATTTGGTTGCACCATCTTAAAGCAGAACGTAGCTAGTAGTTTGTAAACTCTCCATAGAGTAATCGCATAGTTGCATAATATGCCATTTGCCTTCAGTGATCCAATAACAGCTTTCAAATTTGTGAGCAGAAGGTATTAAATTTAGTTTTATCTTGATATGGTTGATTTATTTTGTCTCACGTAACTAATAGTAAATGTATGTTTCCACTGATACTTAATCATGAAATAGTACAATAGGCGTTTTTATGTGTAAACAGCATTCAGAAACTGTATTTGAAATTAAAGGGTTCACCCAAAAATGAAATTTCTGTCATTAAGTACTCTCTCATGTAGTTCCACATCCGTAAGGCCTTCGTTTATCTTCGGAACACAAATTAAGATATTCTTGATGAAATCCAAGAGGTTTTTTTTTATCCCCAATAGAAAGCAACGCAATTACTGCCATTCAAGGTCCAGGAAAGTACTAAAGACATCGTTTAAATTGTCAATGTGACTACAGTGGTTCAACCTTAATGTTATGAAGCAACGAAAATACTTTTTGTGCGCAAAAACAAAACAAAAATAACGACTTCATGCAACAAATTCTTCTCTACCCTGTCAGACTCGTACGCAGTTGACATAATGAATGCAATTCAGCGCTTCCATGTTTACAGCTGAACGCCGGCTCAGTATTGGCCGATGCTGTTCACGAGCGCAGCACGACGCATGCGTGTTTATGTAAACATTGTGTGTATTTGACAGTTTAGGTGCAATTAGACATGAAAGATAGCTTAGTTCAGTACTCACTCGCTGTTTGACAGGCTTTTAGTGTGTGCGCGCTTGGGGTGTATGCGCTCAGAAAAGCGTATATCGGATATAAAATGTTAACCGGGAAGGCTTAAACGCATGCAAATAATAAACTTTAGTGATTGTGAATAACTGCAATGTCCCATGAGAGTAAGCCTACGTCTGCATTAACATTGATTGAAATTTTTTTGAATGAGGCATTTATATAGCGCTTTCATATGTACTACTGTACACCCAAAGCGCTTTACAATCATATCAGGGGTCTCTCCTCATCCACCACCAGTGTGCAGCATCCACTTGGATGATGCGATGGCAGCCACAGTACAACGACACCAATGCGCTCACCACACACCAGCTGTAGGTGGAGAGGAGAGTGAGTGATAAACATTGACAGTATCGTAGTATCGATACTACGATATATCTTCAAAAGCAGATCACGGAGGCATCGTTTAATTCACAATCAAAAACCGTGACATCGCACAACCCTAGGAAAAATGTTAGCTTATTGATGTAATTCAATTAATCTGCTGTTTTATTCCAACCGTTACACCTGGTCGCAGACTTATGTAGTTTATATGTTGTTACTTTTCAACTAAGTTTTATGGCACAACACAAAATTATTTAGAAATGCTTAATTTGTTACTTAGTGAAGTTGCGATGAAAAGAGGTACTGAGTTGTAACTTGCGCACAGCTGGTGCAGCCGACCCAAGGAATATCAATTTTGTGCTTTATGTTGAGGGCATGGCTTGTCTACGGCAAGCTGTCTGTAGTATGAAAACTCTGTAGATGATCTCTGTCTAAATAAAACGTTGCTGTTGGCTGCTTGAATTCCCAGCTGAGGTGTCCCAGTTTATTCGTGCTTTTAGGTTTTATTTGCAGCACATCTGAAGCATTCTGCTGAAACAGCAGTCTGGTCCACCTGTTAGTCTTTAGTAGGTTCACATTTTGTGGAAGGAGAGCTGTCAGATGCCTTCTCACACTGCATCTTTCTCACTTTCTGCCCTCAGTCTGCCATCTATAAGATCTGCAAGGAGATGTTCACTGAGAGCTGTGATGGCATTTCTTTCCCAGATGAGTCACCGGACCTTATTGGAGACAGGTGAAGTTTGAGCTTCCACTTTGTTTAGTCACTTTAATGTGTTATGCATGCTTTATTAATAACGTGAACTTTGTACCATCATCTTCATCATTGCAGGTTAGTGGGAGGTTTTCTGACGCTCAGCCCAGACTATGGCTTTGTGCTTGAGGATGAAGAAGGTATCTGCGGCTATGCTCTGGGCACTGTGGATGTCAAACCTTTTGTGAAGAAATGCCAGATGAGTTGGATTCCGTTCATGCAGGAGAAATACAACAAGCCAGACACGGAGAAGGACCTGTCAGAGGCCGAGGTTTGCATGTCATGTCATTTCTTTTACATCAAATTCATCCTTTAAAAGCCTGGCATATGAAATAATAGTGCAAAAAAAATATATATATATATTTTTAAATGGAACTGTTTTTTGAACCTTCAGACAAAATGTAAAAAAAAGTTTGCATGTGCTTTTTTGTTATTGAGTATCTGGCTCATGAAGTATGATATTGTAAAGAATATGCAGCTCATACTCAAAAGAGAAAAAAAAAGTTTTATTCAGAGGCCCAAAAGGAGAAAAAAAAAAATTACATAGCCAGAAAGAAAGATCAAATTCTGATAGCTTGTAAAGGCCCTGATATACTTCAAATGAAATCGAAGAACGAACTGATGTGACGTCATTTCGAACAAAATCAGGCCAAAACGAGGTTCGTTTTGGGAGTTCAAAGTTGTTTGTCAAAGCGAACTCTCAGGAAAAGTTTGCTCTAGCCAGGGTTGCCAGGTTTTCACAACAAAACCCGTCCAATTACTACTCAAAACTAGCGTTCCGGGGGGGTCCTCCAGTAAAATACGCTTTTTGGCGGGATTCCCCTGGTAAAATTTGCATTTCGGGGGGCTAAATATCATGTTATTTGGGGTCACTTCAACCCGCGGCAACAGTGTTAAAGATTGGCAACACTGGCTTCAGCTGCAAAACACCTTCGTACTACCATTGGTCCATGACGATAACGTAATAGGAGGCTCTGCTTGCTTTCACGCGAAACTCTTCTCTGACTCATTCCGTCTGTTTGAGTCCGTCGAGGTAAGATTTCCGCAGGTGAAAACATGAACTTAAACTTCATGGTAGAAAATGAAGTTGTGCTTCTGATGAAATGAGGCACTGTTGCTACTGTAAAGCTGCTTGCTTTTAAGTAATCCATTTAAATAAAATGCCATATAAATAAATGTGACGTGACTTTACTGGAGCGCTAATTTGCAGAGCTTGTGCTAACATACCCATGTTGTTATGATCAGATGCTTTTCTTATTCTTTCTATAAAAAAATGCTTGCCGTTTTCTCTTTTTTTTTATTTTTTTATTTTTTATTTTTTGTTACTGAGAGGAAAGCGCACAGCACATATTTACATATCCATCTAAATGCTGCTCTCAGCAGTGTGGGCGGCGCCAGATGTTCGACAACAGTATCGCTGCTCACGTATTTCGAACTTCGTTTTACCCCTAATATTTACCCTCTAGTATGTCGGGGCCTTAATGTAAATCGGTGATATTTTATAACTGTATAGCAGACTACTTGGATAAAATGCATAGAAATATCAGTTGTCACTCTATATCGCCCAGTAATACATCATAGTAAGATGACATTTAAATGCTTTAAGCTCTGTTTTCATTGTGGTGGGCAAAACAAATGATGCAATATAATATGTAAAACATATTCTTAGAAATTTGCATATCAAATATGATACAGTAGGCTTTATGAGGTAAAAAGGTTTAGAACATGTTTATGGCAACTTCAGTCTTTTTTCCCTATAGAAAATGATGCTAAGTTTCCATGAGGAGGAGGAGGTTTTGCCAGAATCGTTCCTCAGTAACTTCCCATCACTCATTAAAGTGGACATTCACGCAAAGGTTACTGACCCCAGTGTAGCTAAAAGCATGATGGGATGTCTCCTCTCATCGCTGAAAGCTAATGGTAGGTAGAGTTATGTTGTGTGTCATGAACAGTGTCCGTTATACATGATGCTATTATTCATTGCTATAGTAATAAAATTATTACACAGTAATTAGTCAGTAATTACTTAAGTAATTGTACAGTAAAGCTGCTTTTTATCTCTGTGTGGTCTTCCCCCTCTCACCACATTTTACTTTAACTTTAATCAGCAGAACAATGTTTATATTTCATAAATTTCAGATGCTGTCATTAAAGGATTAGTTGACTTCAGAATTAAAATTTCCTGATAATTTACTCACCCCCATGTCATCCAAGATGTTTGTCTTTCTTTCTTCAGTTGAAAAGAAATTAAGGTTTTTGAGGAAAACATTCCAGGATTTTTCTCCATATAGTGGACTTAAACAGGGACCAATGGATTGAGTCCAAATGTCAGTTTCAGTGCAGCTTCAAAGGGCTCTACATGATCCCAGACGAGGAATAAGGGTCTTATCTAGAGAAACGATCTGTCATTTTCTAAAAAAAAAAATTATACTTTTTAACCACAAATGCTCTTCTTGCACTGCTCTGCGATGCGCCACGCATTATGTAATCATGTTAGAAAGGTCACGCATGACGGTAGTACCGCAGTAGGGTGAAAAACTCCATCTCATTTTCTCCTCCAACTTCAAAATTGTCCAACATTGTTGTTTGACCTTTCTTTTTTTAAAGGGCGTTTGATTTAGACGTTCGCTTTGTAAACACTTGCTCGGTACTTTTGCCTACGTCACGCGTGCAATTTGGACCTTCAACCCGTTGGTTACCGTTGAAGTCCACTATATGGAGAAAAATCCTGGGAAAGTTTTCCTCAAAAACCTGAATTTCTTTTCGACTGAAGAAAGAAAGACATAAACATCTTGAATGACATGGGGGTGAGTAAATGATCAGGAAATTTTAATTCTGAAGTGAACTAATCCTTTAAAGAGGGACGATCTTTGCTGTTAGAGGACATGAAAAGCTGCAGTGATTTTATTGAATGCTTTGTTTGATAAACACATCTTTTCCTCCTCGTTCATCAGGCTCACATGGTGCTTTCTGTGAGGTCCGGCAGATGGACAAAAGGATGTTGGACTTTTATAGCAAACTGGGCTGCTTTGAAGTGGCCAAAATGGAGGGATTCCCAAAAGACGTTATTATAATGGGGAGGAGTCTGTGAATCTGAGCCGCCTAGAAGAAAAATCGCACAGAAAGAGCCTCCTAGAAAGTGCACAAAGCTTTGGCCCACATTTTAAGGCCCCAACTCGCTACCTGTTCATGTAAATATCACATGTTTTGTAATAGCAACCCTGTAACGGTAGCTTAATTCACATCATTATGCCGAATGCACTTCTAGAATTTTAGGTGCTGTTCATTCACTTTGCCAGTGTGTGGTGGATGATCAAGAGTTTGAACGTGAGTGTGCACATATGGAAATGGAAGAAGAAGTGAGTCTGTAAGAGTGATTCAGGACGCATGACTTACTTTCACTTTTTTCCGGTAGACAGATTGCTTGAGTTGGCCAAGTGCCATTGAACCTACTAAATCTCTTAGATGAGGCCGAGTTGCAGTTTGTGTTCAGCATATGTGCATGTTTAAGTTAATGTCTAGATTCTCCAGACAAAAAACTTGCCATGACTTGATAAGAGATCTTCACTTTACGGTTTTTAATAGTTAATTTCAGTGCTTTACAGTGTTCAAAGCAATAATCCAGAAGGACTTCTTAAAAGTCAGGGTTTGTGTTATTGCTTTTCAGGACATTGTAATAAATTCTGCAGTTTTCCAGGTTCAAACCGTGTCGGTGAGCTCATATGGAGAATGCAGCAGGCTAAAGCGATCCTTTGAGGTTTGGGATGCTTTAGAAAAGGACTGAACTGAACTTTGAGCGGGCAGAAGTAAATACAGTTAAACCATAATGTTCATTGTCTTTCAGAACTGCATGGGATACGTTTGTGTAAGCCTTTAGCATGTGTATCTTTTAACGATACATGTTTCATTTTGTACAAAAATGCCTTTTGGCTCTTGCCCTTCTCTAATATATTTGAGGGTAATGAAAAAATACTTTCCTACACTTCTGCCTTTGTTTAAAGTGGTGAATTACACATTTCTGAGACATAACAGGGTTACATTATAATTCTGTGTTTACAAAAAAAGTACAATTTGTAGCTTAAACCTCAAGACCAATGCCCTGCACAAGAACAGAAGGTAAATTAAAACTAATGAAAAAAAAAAAAAAAGTTAAGGTACATTAATGAATTATCTTTAACACACTTGAGATGCTTTTTCTGTTGCCTGAGGAGAATGATAACAGCCATTGCCTGTTCTTAATGCCTCTTTGTTAACATGTTTAAAAGCCCCGGTTAAATTTGTGTTTCTCTGAAATCCACTGTAAAGATGCAAGCCAATGTAACGATTGTTTCCCTGAATGTATGTACAACATAAACTGTTTATTCTGTCTCTATTCCCCTTTTTTTTTAACCAAAAGTACAGACAGATTTTTTTTTTTTTCTTTGTATTTGTTGTGCTGTATCCTGAAAAACTAGATTGAGCACAAAAGTCTCACAGATTCCCATATGTAATGTTTAAAATAATGCCTGTGTAAAAGAAAAACGTAAATACTGTGCATGTGATGGGCAGTTTTTCACTTTTTTCTTCACCCCATTTAAAGGAATTTGTACCAAAAAAAAAAAAAAAAAAATGCTATTCTTTATCTCCATGGCTTGTTGCTTGGATCATTTTATTTTGGTTGATAACACAATGTAAAGGGCTTTTTTTTTTTTTTTTTTTTTTTTTTTTTTTTTTTTTTAAAGGACATATACAATGCATACATTTAAAAAGATGAAGACCTTTCTGTATTTTGATGTATTATGATAATGTATATGTAATATAGTTGTAATTTCTGTAAGGGTTGTATGTAATTAAGATGGTTATTAAAATGTTAAATAGAAAAATCTGTGGTCAGTGAGTGAAACGAAAAATGCTTTTTAGACGCACAATTGCCACCCCTGGTGAACACTCTTATTTCTGTCTAACAAATCTTACCAAAGTCTTCAGGATAACTTAGAAAAGACTTTGGTAAGATTTGTTTGTGTTTCAGGTGTGTTTGATCAGCACTGCAGGACAGTGGGCCTCCAGGAGCAGGGTTCTACCATAAAATGAGCTGTGTGAAACTCTGCAAGAAAATATCTAGTCAAAAATCCAAAGCTGTAGTCAACAAAATGTAATATCAGTTTTACATGTGAATATCCTCCTGGGACCCAGAAAAAAGTTTTTTGAATTTAATATTTTGTTTTACATCATTACATTGTTTAGAGCATAAGAAAAAAATGGAAAAATAACATTTTTGAAAAAATTATATTTTATTCATATTTTATGCTATGTCCTCTGTAGTGGACAGCAGGACTAAGTTGTTTAAAAAATAAAATGACAATAAATTACATGTATAATTATTCACCAATCAATTTTTAGGTTTCAGGATTTTTTTTTTTAAACTAAATTTTGTTTAAAGATGATTCTCAACTATGTTATGAAAGGTAGTACGAAATGAATCGATATACCATTTTATAGTAGTCAGCATTTGAAGTGGATCAAAACCTTTCATCAAAGTTGCCCTAAAACCTCCTTCTTAGGACAACTTTGATGAACTTTTTTGATCCACTTCAAATGTTGACAACTGTAGTTGGGTAAAATGGCCATACATGGATATTCCCATTCAATACAATGCATGTATACACTGTATCTAATTTGCATATTAATGTGTTCTTGGAGCAACATGCAATGAAAAAGAAGTGTAATAATGGGAGTAAAAATTGGCAACATTTTCATAATAATATCTAATAATTATTAGGAATAATGATATATAATTTATTTCGATATTGTGTCTCCCAAAATGATTCAAGTCCTGGTGTCCTCTACAGAGGTCATGTATGAAATCAAATGCATTTTGTAACAGTTATATTTTGATTAGAAACCCTGTAACATTTTCCTGAGATGTTGATTTATAACAACTTAAAAAATATATCCAATTTAAATGATAATTACAAAATATTATCATATTTCCATAAGAGTGCTAAATTTGATCACTAAATGAATGTCAGTCATTTTTAAAGACAAAGGAGAAGTTGTTGTCATGGAAAAACTTCCAAACATTTGGTATCTCTGCAAAGCTCTGAATGTGCTCTTTACAGGACAGCCAGACTTAAAGGGTTAGTTCACCCAAAAATGAAAATTCTGTCATTAATTACTCACCCTCATGCCGCTCCACACGCGTAAGACCTTCATTTCAAAATACCGATTTCAAAACACTGCTTCAGGAACGCTGATTCATAACCCTCCGAAGCTTCATGAAGCAGTGTTTTGAAATCGGTATTTTGAAATGAAGGTCTTACGGGTGTGGAACGGCATGAGGGTGAGTAATTAATGACAGCATTTTCATTTTTGGGTGAACTAACCCTTTAAAACTGTGACATGTATGATGTCAGAGAAATTCACTAAAATATAATGTCCACTACAGAGTCAATACCTGGGTCCCAGGAGGATATTAAGATTTTTTTTTTTTAACTCAAAATACGTAGATTGAGAAGGGGGACTGTGTAGAGGAGGCCCAGAGGCCTGAAGGGCCTATAAGGGTCTTCCCTAAGTGCCCCAGTCCTGGAACGAGATTTCTACTGGCCCTCCCACAACCCTCCCCTCACTCATCACCTCATAATGCGATGACCAGTACAGGGGGCCCAGTTTACCTTGAAACACCATTCATTGTCAATACTGTGGATAATCCTTTTTTTATACCCTAAATAGGCAACGTGAACTGGGAGTTACAACTCATAAAATTCAAACTACATCAAATATTTCAAAAAATTCCTTTGGATATGTTTTACTTAAGTCCAGATGATTTAAAAAGTGACATGAAATGATTTTTTGCTGATCATTTTCCAGTCTTGCCTGTTTAAGGGGTAAACTAAATTGGATTTTATAGCATTTTAGTATACACTAATTTCTTTAGCACTATAATTAGTAGAGTAATTATAACTATTAGTTAGTAACTAGTAACTATTAATTAGTAACTATAATTAGTAATGTTTTTGAAAGAAGTCTCTTGTGCCCATGAAGCCTGCATTTATTTGATCAAAAATATGGGGAAAAAACGGTAATATTGTGAAATGTTATTACAAATTAAAATAATGTTTTTCTATTTTAATATACTTTAAAATATCATTTATTTCTGTGATGCAAAGTTACAATTTATTAAAATTTGAATCTGAATTTTCAGCATTACTCCAGTCTTCAGTGTCACATGATCCTTCAGAAATCATTAATATGCTGATTTATTATCAATTGTTGTGCTGCTCAATATTTTTTTGGAACCTGTGATACTTTTTTTCAGGATTCACTGATGAATAAAAAGTTAAAAAAGAACAGCATTTATTCAAAATAGAAATATTTTCTAACAACGTATGTCTTTACTATCACTTTTTATCAATTTAACACATCCTTGCTGAATAAAAGTATTAATTTCTTTAAAAATGGTTTTGACCCCAAACTATTTTTAACTTCTTATTCATCAAAGAATCTTTTCCAAAAAAAAAAAAAAAAAAAATATTAAGCAGCACAACTGTTTCCAACACTGATTAAATGATTTCTGAAGGATCATGTGACACTGAAGACTGGAGTAATGATGCTGAAAATTCAGCTTTAAATCACAGAAATTATATTTTAAAGTATATTAAAATAGAAAAATTGTATGATTTTTTTCTGTATTTTTGATTAACGCAGCCTTAGTGAGCATGAGACTTCTTTCGAAAACGGTAATCTTAATTATTCCAAACTTTTGATCTGTAATGTATATATATTTTATTGTTACAATTTCTTTCGCATATTGTAACAATTAAAGACTAGAGCTTTTAGGTCAATCCTGATGGCGTCATAAATCCTGCGACGTTTTCCGCGTACTCGTCACATGTGTTTTGGAAACGCGACTCGCACTGTGGATATTGTAGCCTCTATTGAAGTGATATTAGTAACGTTTGAACAGTTATGTCGTTTTTGGAGGACGAAACATCAGACAGTGGGGTGGACTCACGCTCGCGACTGGAAAGCTATGTGTTCAGTAAGATCAACAGTGACGCGCTGCACGCTTTGTAGATTTGCTAACACACGTGGGACAACTGCAATTGTCAGAGTTTTCTTTAATAATTGTGGCCAGTGATGTTTAACGTTCATCCAAAAGAAATGGATTACTGTACATCAAGATGCTCGTTTTCAGTAATTACATTCATTTCTGCATGTAAATTAAACATACTTATTTAATTATGTGGTTTTGAATTTCCCTAGGCTGTGAGTTGTCTTCTGAAGTTCCATTTTACACATTTCAAGCAGATGAAGATGAAGATGTGGAACATTTTCTGGAGCTCAGGACGGTTCGTAGAATATTTTATTAAAGGAAGAGTTCGCCATGTTGTTCCAAACTTGTATGAGTCTCCCTTCGTTTTCATTGCGCTTTTTTATACAGTGCTAGTAAATGGTGACTGACGTGTTCTACAGAAAAAGGAAACTCCTGTGTGTTTGGAATATAATGATGGTGATTAATGCATGTTATAGATACTATTGTGAACAATTCGTCTGTGCGTGTTTCTCTTTAAAAAAAAAAAAAAAATTGACCTTCTAATCAATGTTTAAAGTCACCATGAAATCAAACTTGACAGTTCTCTCTTTTTTTTCCCCATAAAGTATTGCTTATTGTTTATTATAAATGATTCATCAATGCACTATATATATATATATATATATAATTTAATCTTTAATTAAAATAACTTCCCTTCTCTCTTGCAATGGGGTGGGACAACCTGTCACTCACAGATCACAGCAATAGCAAACCACAACTATCCAATCAATATCGATGGACAAAATTAAAGTTCCCTTGAAATCAAAATTTAAAGGGGACCTATAATGCCCCATTTTACAAGATGTAAAATAAGTCTCTGATGTCCCCAGAGTGTGTATGTGAAGTTTTAGCTCAAAATACCCCATAGATAATTTTTTTTATAGCATGTTAAAATTGCCACTTTTTTTGGGTTGAGCAAAAACGTGCGGTTTCAGTGTGTTGCCTTTAAATGCAAATGAGCTGCTGCGCTCGGCCTAAGAGGGTGGAGCTTCAAGAGCTCGTTCTCCGGTGCCGGGAGTCAGTCAGGACGCGCTATAATGTCAGAAACTGCGAATATATGCTGCATGGAGATAGAACAGGTATAGTTTAGTTCAATTACGTTTATAACTTATTGTCTGCATAAAGTGTCTTCTTCCACTATATTAGTACAAGCCTGTTTACCGATGAGTTTTATAACGTTTATTGTACTTCACACAAAATTTGAAGCGTCTGTTTTCATTCTAGAAAATCACTGTAAGACCTTAATAAAACACAGTGCATGTGTGCATTAAAATATTATCCATAAACTCTCTCTCTCCCTTGCATTATCATCAACATACACAGCGAAGTACACAGAAACACTCGATACAACTAACGGTAAACAAATATAAAAAGACCTTATGCCGTTTTGGGTGGTGCTTAATAAACTGGTAAACTTTATATCTGTAAATCAACTCCGATGAACTGTAATAAAGTGCTCTCATCTTCATTACTGCCGTATCCAGAATCACTCTGGAGACCGTAAGCTGGATCACGAACAGTATTGATCTATCCTTGAGTAACAACTTTTTAGCACAACCTCTGTTTTGTATTGTCCCTTTGTATTGACATTCCTTCACAAAGTAGTCCGGTGTGAAATGATTTGCGCAGGCATAAACGAATTTCGGTAGAGTTGAGGGAGCATTTTCTTCGAAAACAAAATTAATCCACCTCATCTTCAGCAGCTCAGATTTAGGGAGTAAATGGAGAGAGCTATGTGGATTAATCCATCCAGCTACAGAACACCTAAAACATTTGGGAGATGTTCTCGTCAGTGCAGCAATGGCGGACTGTACAACTCGCTGTGAACTCGCTCAGAGCGGTTCTATGTTAAAACAGCAGTGTCTGTCAACATTTGTGGGCGGGGCCTGTGGCTAATGTGACGTCACATTGCCAGGGGTCTGGAAACGGCTTGTTCTGAGACACTGCTTATGATTTATGGGGATTAAAAAAAGGAGTGGTTGGATTTTCACCATTATAGGGTGGTTGTGTACACACACTGCCAACACACATTTATGTCCAAACACCAGGCAAAAGTGAATTTTGCATAATAGGTCCCCTTTAAGTTTTTTAGCTTTAAGTATGAATATGTTAGCCTTATGAATAAGCTGGTGTGTTCCAAAACAATGACAACATTCATATTTAGAGGATAAAAGCATTCAAAATTTATAGTCTCTCACTTCCGCCATTGTGAATCAGTGATTTTGATGACATCACGCTGCACTTCAGCTTCTCATCAGATTTTCTGTCCAATCAAATGCTCTCTAGAATCTAAAGCGTCCCGCCCCTCTACATTTTAAATAGAAACAAAATACTATTGGCTATTTTAAAAAGGGGGCGGAGCTGTTTGATATGTCCCGCCCTACCTTCTTGTTTCAGAGGAAATTACATCAACACATTGAATAATGCACTTTCAAAGCAAGCAGCTTTCTGTTGGTCACCATGGTGAACCTGTTGTGAAATCCGTGTAGGGAAAACTTTTGACCTCGTGCGAAATTCCCGATTGTGTGGATTCCTATTGAAATAGCTGGATTTCGCTCGTGAAAGTTTGCCAAACAACATTAAATGTGTCCACCCCTTTAGTCCGCATAAACCCCACCCCTTCAAGCTCACTTGCAAGCTCAACTTTTGGAGTGCAATGCCCACATCTCAAAATCCAGTCAACAGGCGATGCATAGAACCAAGTTTCTGCCTGACATTTTTTCTTTTACGATAATGCATTATACTCTGATGTATGTCATAATACAAACAAAATGATCTGTCACTGCTTTCATTTCATTGTGACTTTAAGATGTGTAAAGAGCGTAATGACCTGCACTTTTAAACACTACTTACCTTTCTCTCAAACCATTAGATTTGTCTGGGTGACGGTGCCAAAGAGGAGAATAACCTTGTGGAAGTGACCGCTATGAATCACCAAGGAAAGAAAATATCGGTGCCCGTAGCTAATCTTAACATTTCCTGCCTGCCTATGGTAATGTGTTTCTGAGTTACATTTTTTTATCAAACTGTTGTATACTCTAGGTTTTCAAACACGTTGCAAGTTTTTTAATAAGTTTTTTCACATCTGTTTCTACTCAGGTAAGCCTTGGGGAGTTTGAGTTGATGGCTCCTGTCACACTGCGCCTGAAATCTGGATCTGGACCAGTGACTGTCAGTGGGCTACATTTAGTTGGTGAGGAATGAAACGCACAGTTTCAAGTCTCTATATCACAAAAACGCATTTAAAGCTAAAAAAAACACTTTTTTTTTCATTTGTTTTGAAACTGAATGATGCTAATTAGTTCTCCTCTTTCAGCCACAGAGAATGAAGAGTCTGAAATATCAGATGAAGATGATGATGATGATGTTAGTGAGGAGGAAATGCCCTCAGTCAAACCAGCCAAGAAAAAGCAGAAGGTTTAAATCTCACAGAAGCTGAATTTGAGATGTTTACATCAGACCTTTATACGTTTTATACAATATTAGATTTCATGTTCTTTTATGAGACATGACGGAGGGTGGCGAAGAATTTAATGGAATTTTGTATTGTCAGATTGTACTGTTGCAAATGTTAAATAGAAAGGTTGAAGCCTCAATACAGCCAGCTCTGTGAACTTTTACTTCATGTTAAAAATGTTTATATTAGTTAATACTGTTACTTATGTGTACGTAAGTAACCGCCAACAACAAACTTCAGGTTCAGTCTCAGTTGGGAGACCCAGGAATTCACAGTCCTGTCACCATTGTGCCCTTAAATGAGGCACTTCACCCCAGGATTATTCCAGATGTACTACCCCTATAACACTGTACCATTACAGTGAAAATCCTGTCAATCTGAATCTGCCGTTAGGGAAAGCACCAGCATTGTTCTCTACAGAATTTTTTCTTATCATGCATTGATTTGTTTGAACTTTTGTTATCTTTTTTTTTTTTTTTTTGGGCAATCAGGGTTTTTAAATCTTAGTCCCTTTTTGAAGGACTGATAGTGAAGTTTTGCATGGTGCATTTGATATTGAGATCAGTCAGAAAGGACTTGCCGTGATTGCCGGTTTTGTATTTTTATGGATTTATTTACAGAATCTGTAAATAAAGTTAGTTGGTTTAATAAAATCAGTGTGAATGGTACTCTTATTTTAAAAGCTCACTTTCCAACTGTATTGGCAAATTCATCGGGGTGAACCTGGTTTTGCAGAGTATACATATATACAGTAGTCAGCATTTATTATTATGCAATTTATTTACATACAGTGCCACTTGAAAGTTTGTGAACCCCTTGCAGAATCTGTGAAAATGTGAACAATTTTAACAAAATAAAAGAGATCATACAAAATGCATGTTATTTTTTATTTAGTACTGTCCTGATTAAGATATTTTACATAAAAGATGTTTACATATAATTCACAAGACAAAAAAATAGCTGAATTTATTAAAATGACCCCATTCAAAAGTTTGTGAACCATTGATTCTTAATACTGTGTGGTTACCTGGATGATCTACGACTGTTTTTTTTGTTTTTTGATGGTTGTTCATGAGTCCCTTGTTTGCTCTGATCAGTTAAACTGAGCTCTGTTCTTCAGAAAAATCCTCCAGGTCCTGCGGAGTCTTTAGATTTCCAGCATCTTTTGCATATTTGAACCCTTTCCAGCAGTGACTGTATGGTTTTGAGATCCATTTTTTCACACTGAGGACAATTAAGGGACTCAAACACAACTATTAAAAAAGGTTCAAACGTTCACTGATGCTCCAGAAGGAAACACGATGTGTTGAGAGTCGGGGGGTGAAAACTTTTGAACAGGATGAAGATGTCCAAATTTTTCTTATTTTGTTTAAATATCAATTTTCTTCATTTAGTACTGCCCTTCAGAAGCAACAGAAGATACCTACATGTTTCCCGGAGACAAATTAAGTACAATTTACCTTGATCTTCAAATTCAAAAAGTTTTCACCCCCCGGCTCTTAATGCATCGTGTTTCCTTCTGGAGCATCAGTGAATGTTTGAACCTTTTTTAATAGTTGTGTTTGAGTCCCTCAACTGTCCTCAGTGTGAAAAGACAGATCTCAAAATCATTCAGTCACTGCTGGAAAGGGTTCAAATATGCAAAAAATGCTTGAAATCTGAAGAATCTGCAGGACCTGGAGGATTTTTCTGAAGAACAGAGCTCAGTTTAACTGCTCAGGACAAACAAGGGACTCATGAAGAACCATCACAAAACAAAAAAACAGTCGTAGATCATCCAGGTAACCACACACAGTGTTAAGAATCAATGGTTCACAAACTTTTGAATGGGGTCATTTTAATAAATTCAGCTATTTTTTTTTTTGTCTTGTGAATTATATGTAAACATCTTTTATGTAAAATATCTTACTCAGGACAGTACTAAATAAAAAATAACATGCATTTTGTATTATCTCTTTTATTTTGTTAAAATTTTTCACATTTTCACAGATTCGGCAAGGGGTTCACAAACTTTCAAGTGGCACTGTATACAGTATCTCACAAAAGTGAGTACACCCCTCACATTTAAGCAACCATTTTATTATATGTTCTCAAGGGACGATACTATAGAAATGAAAATTGGATATACTTTAGAGTAGTCAATGTGCAGCTTGTATAGCAGTACAGATTTACTGTTCTCTAAAAATAACTCAACATACAGAAATTATTGTCAAAATAACTGGCAACAAAAGTGAGAACATCCTAAGTGAACATGTCAAAACTGTGTCCAAAGTGTCAATATTTTGTGTGAGCACCACTGTTATCTAGCACTGCCTCCTGGGCATGGAATTCACCAGAGCTGCACAGGTTGTCGCTGGGATCCTCTTCCACTCCTCCATAATGACATTACGGAGCTGCTGGATGAGCTGGCATCATGTTCTGCTTCAGAATGTCACAGTACATGTTGGAATCCATGTTTCCCTCAATGAAGCAGAGCTCCCCAGTACCAGCAGCAATCATGCAGCCCCAGACCATGATGCTGTCACCACCATGCTTGACTGTAGGCAAGACACAATTTTCTTGGTACTCCTCACCAGGGCATCGTCACACATGCTGGACACCATCTGAGTCAAACAAGTTTATCTTGGTCTCATCAGACCACAGGACAGGCCATGCAAACCAACTTGTTGCAGTGTGCAGCGTATGGTCTGAGCACTGACAAGCTGACCTTCCGCTTCTGCAACCTCTAAAGCAGTGAATCTCAACTTTTTTTGAGTAATGGACCCGAGTCATATTTGGAACCATCCTCAAGGACCGCAGAATAAAATTGGCTCATTGGTATCATTAATGTCTTTGTGACGACCAAATGCAATTAAGTATAATTTAATACTATGTTAGTTGACTTGTCCTATATTTAGTCATATCAGTTATATTATACATATATTATCTTCTTTTATGGGAACATGTCAAATGTCAAAATATACAAAAATTCATATTCAGATATTTTATAAGGACCCCCTGGCATTATGTCAAGGACCACTAGGGGTCCATGGACCCCTGGATGAGAAACACTGCTCTAAAGCAATGCTGGCAGCACTCATATCTGTGTCTGTTTTTTGAAGCCAGCTTCTGCACCTGACGCACAGCACGAGGACTCAACTTCTTTGATCGACCCTTGCAAAGCCTGTTCCGAGTGGAACCTGTCTTGAAAAACCTCTGTATGACCCTGGCCACTGTAATGTAACTCAGTTTCAATGTGTTACCGATCTTCTTATAGCCTAGGCCATCTTTGTGGAGAGCAACAATTCTCATTCTCAAATCCTCAGAGGGTTCTTTGCCATGAGGTGCCATGTTGAACATCCAGTGGTCCGTATGAGAGATTTGTACTCAAAGCACCAAATTTTAACTGCTCTAATACAAGATACACAAATTTGAATGGTCCTATCAAGCAGACAAAAACATGAACATGAATAGGACATGTGGCTTTGCATGGTTAAACGACGTACAGCTGTTATCACTTAGGGTGTACTCACTTTTGTTGACAGTTATTCAGACAATAATGGCTGTATGTTAAGTTATTTTCAGAGGTCAGTAAATCTGTACTGCTATACAAGCTGCACATTGACTACTCTAAAATATATACAAGTTTCATTTCTATAGTATTGTCCCTTGAGAAGATATACTACAATGGTTGCTGAAATGTGAGGGGTGTACTCACTTTTGTGAGATGCTGTATATATATATATATATATAATCTAAAGTTTTATCATGATGATATGTATTCTCAATAATTTCAGTGTAATTATATTTAACGTTTGATAATCATAAGGAAACAGCCAACTTGAACACAATAAAACCACAAATGTACACATTCAGACAAGAGTCTTATACTGTATAATGAAGTTAGATTTTAACCTAAAGGTTACATATTAACAGATCTATTAGATCAATCTAACATCGATTTATTATTTTTAGTACTTTACCTTTTACATTTTAATAAATTGGTTTGATTCATAATTCTACCATTTAAATGTGTTTTATTTTAAAGTTTGCTGAAAAGCCTATAGACTTTAATGCAGGTTCTACTGTGACAACATACCCCATATACCAGGGGTGTCCAATCCTGCTCCTGCTCCTGCTCCTGGAGGGCCACTGTCCAGCAGAGTTTAGCTCCAACCCCAATTAAACACACCTAAACCAGCTAATCAAGGTTTTTAGGCATTCAGGAAACTTTCAGGCAGGTTTGTTGTGGTAAGTTGGAGCTAAACTCTGCAGGACAGTGGCCCTCCAAGACCGAGTTTGGACACCTCTGCCATATACAGGTGCTGGTCATATAATTAGAATATCATCAAAAAGTTCATTTTTTTATTATAAATTATTTTTAAAAATGAAACTTTCATATATTCTAGATTCCCTACATGTAAAGTAAAACATTTCAAAAGGTTTTTTTTTAAATTTTGATGATTAGAGCGTACAGCTCATGAAAGTCCAAAATCCAGTATTTCAAAATATTAGAATATTTCCTAAAATCAATCAAAAAATGGATTTGCAAAACAGAAAAGTTAAAGTTCTTTAAAGTATGTTCTTTTGTGCACTCAATACTTGATCGGCAGGACATATTACAGCAAATGACTTGCTCCTAGCACAAATTACTGCATCAGTGAAGTGTGGCATGGAAGTGATCAGCCTGTGGCACTGCTGAGGCACTATTGAGCCTTCAGATCATCTGTATATTGTTGGATCGACTGTTTCTCATCTTTCTCTTGAAAATATCCCATAGATTCAGGTCAGGCATATTGGCTGGCCAATAAAGCACAGTAATATCATGGTCAGCAAACCACTTGGAAGTGGTTTTTGCACTGTGGGCAGGTGCTAAAGTTCTGCTGGAAAAGGAAATCAGCATCTCCATAAAGCTTGTCAGCAGATGGAAGCATAAAGTGCTTCAAAATCTCCTGGAAGATGGCTGCATTGACTTTGCACTTGATAAAACACAATGGACCAACACCAGCAGACGTCACGCCCCCCCCCAAATCATTATTGACTTCAGAAACTTCACACTAGACTTCAAGCAGCTTGGATTCTGTGCCTCTCCAGTCTTCCTTCAGACTCTGGGACCATGATTTCAACATGAAATGCAAAATTTACTTTTATCTGAAAAGAGGACTTTCGACCACTGTTCACTGTCCAGTTCTTTTTCTCCTTAGCCCAGGTAAGATGCTTCTGACGTTGTCTCTGGTTCAGAAGTGGCTTGGTAGTCCTTTTCCTGAAGATGTCTGAGTGTGGTGACTCTTGATGCGCTGACTCCGGCTTCATTCTACTCATTGTGAAGCTCTCCCAAGTGTTTGAATCGGCTTTACTTGACAGTATTCTCAAGCTTGCGGTCATCCCTGTTGCTTGTGCACCTTTGCCTACCCAATTTCTTCCTTCCAGTCAACTTTGCATTTAATATGCTTTGATACATCACTCTGTAAACAGCCATCCCATTCAGTAATGACCTTCTGTGACCTTACTCTCTTTGTGGAGGGTGTCAATGATTGTCTCCTGGACCATTGCCAAGTCAGCAGTCTTCCCCATTAGTGTGGTTTCAAAAAACAAAAGATACCCGGATTTTATACTGTAGGGATGGTCATTTAATGAAACTCAAATGTAAATATTCTAATATTTTGAGATACTGGATTTTGGACTTTCATTAGCTGTACGCTCTAATCAACAAATTTACAAAAAAAAACTTTTGAAATGTTTTACTTTACATGTAGGGAATCTAGAATATATGAAAGTTTCATTTTTTAAAATAATTTACAATAAAAAAATGAACTTTTTCACGATATTCTAATTATATGACCAGCACCTGTACTATAGTGTGACAAAATGTGTGAAAAGTATATTTTTCCTGGGTGGAAATGTCCAGTAGCTAGGTTTAACGAATGTGCTGATACAGAAATTGGCTCTGAAAGCTACTCAGAAAAATGTGACAACTGCGGTCCCTTTAAAATGACGCCAAAGGCGGGTGACGTCACTTAACTCCCCCTAGTAACCCTCGTCGGCGTCTCGGAAGGAAGATGGTGAGAAGTTATCTGCCTCTAGTCCTGTCTTCGTGTATTTTGTAATTAACTGAGATCTTAGATACTTTAGAAATGCGCATAATTTATTCAGCATTTGCAGCGTAAAATCTTGATTATCAGCTGCAGTCGCGTGTTTTCTGTAAGAGTGAAGCCTGATGGATCAGCGGCGCTAAGTCGCAGTTATTTGCTTTCTTCTGTCTCGTTAACGTTACTTATTTCCCGAATAATTAAGCAGTACAGATTTAACCCATTCAAGAAATGATTAACTATTGTTTTGTAGCCACTAATGATAAAGGGGATAGTTGAACAAAAGGTGGCATCATTCAATCACCTTTATTTTCATTGCATTTTTTTTATATATATACGAGTGAATGGTGACTGATTCATTCTCTCTTTGTTTTATTTTGTATTTAACATAATCAACTGAATAAAATTAAATTCTACAAATATCTTATACATTTGACTTTTCCATACTCGGTTAGATAAGGTTCTTAGCTGAGAGAAGTAGTTTTTTTTTCTCTCACAAATGTCCACACAGTGTCATTGCTGTCTTGTTTAAAATCTGGTTATTGAGCATATTACGTTTATTCCAGGGTTTGTTGTCAATCCTTAGAAAACTAAAGAGTGCCCCAGACCAGGAGATACGCATTCTGCTCCTCGGATTAGACAATGGTGGAAAGACGACACTTCTCAAACAGCTAGCCTCTGAGGATATTAGTCACATCACCCCAACACAGGTAACACACACAAAAAGTGCTAGTAATCTTCCTTTTGCAAGAAATACGAATTGCCTTCTAAAAAGTTACAGTTTCTTCCGTTGTTTCATAGAATAAGCGTTTTTTGCTTTTAAGTTTCTCTTGTTTTACCACAGTACAACCGTGTCCAGTTAAGTTTTAATTCTTCTGTCTTTGCCAGGGCTTTAACATTAAGAGCGTGCAGTCTCAGGGCTTCAAACTGAACGTCTGGGACATTGGAGGCCAGAGGAAGATTAGGCCATACTGGAGAAACTACTTTGAAAATACTGACATGCTTGTGAGTGTTTCTTAGGAGATATGTGTTTATTAGTTATGCTTAGCCATCATTCATTCTCATGTATCACTACAATTCAAATATTCTAAAGAAGTCGCTAATCCTCACCAAAATGTAAAAAGAAAAACCTGTAAAAACACTAATGTTGTGAAATATTCTAGAAATATTTTTAGTTTGCTATTTGAATACATTTTAAAATGTTATTTTTTCATGTGATGGCAAAGCTTGATTTTCATCAGCCAGTTATCAATTATTATTATTATCAATGTTGAATACAGTTGTGATGCTTAATATTTTTTGAAAACTGTCTTTTTTCAGAATTCTTTGAAAAACAGCATTTATTATCACTTTTGATCAATTTAAAGCATTAAAAGCATTAATTTCCTTTCTTTTGAACAGTAGTGTGTGTGTGTGTGTGTATATATATAATATGTATAACATGAACACAGTATATATATACACCGATCAGGCATAACATTATGACCACTGACAGGTGAAGTGAATAACACTCTTAATAATCTCTTTATCACGGCACTTGTTAGTGGGTGGGATATATTAGGCAGCAAGTGAACATTTTGTCCTCAAAGTTGATGTTAGAAGCAGGAAAAATGGGCAAGCGTAAGGATTTGAGCGAGTTTGACAAGGGCTAAATTGTGATGGCTAGATGACTGGGTCAGAGCATCTCCAAAACTGCAGCTCTTGTGGGTTGTTCCCGGTCTGCAGTGGTCAGTATCTATCAAAAGTGGTCCAAGGAAGGAACAGTGGTGAACCGGCGACAGGGTCATGGGCGGCCAAGGCTCATTGATGCACGTGAGGAGCGAAGGCTGGCCCGTGTGGTCCGATCCAACAGACGAGCTACTGTAGCTCAAATTGCTCAAGAAGTTAATGCTGGTTCTGATAGAAAGGTGTCAGAATACACAGTGCATCACAGTTTGTTGCGTATGGGGCTGCATAGCCGCAGACCAGTCAGGGTGCCCATGCTGACCCCTGTCCACCGCCGAAAGAGACAACAGTGGAAACGTGAGCATCAGAACTGGACCACGGAGCAATGGAAGAAGGTGGCCTGGTCTGATGAATCATGTTTTCTTTTACATCACGTGGATGGCCGGGTGCGTGTGCGCCTCTTACCTGGGGAACACATGGCACCAGGATGCACTATGGGAAGAAGGCAAGCCGACGGAGGCAGTGTGATGCTTTGGGCAATGTTCTGCTGGGAAACCTTGGGTCCTGCCATCCATGTGGATGTTACTGACACGTACCACCTACCAAAGCATTGTTGCAGACCATGTACACCCTTTCATGGAAACGGTATTCCCTGGTGGCTGTGGCCTCTTTCAGCAGGATAATGCGCCCTGCCACAAAGCAAAAACGGTTCAGGAATGGTTTGAGGAGCACAACAACGAGTTTGAGGTGTTGACTTGGCCTCCAAATTCCCCAGATCTCAATCCAATCGAGCATCTGTGGGATGTGCTGAAGTCCGATCCATGGAGGCTCCACCTCACAACTTACAGGACTTAAAGGATCTGCTGCTAACATCTTGGTGCAGATACCACAGCACACCTTCAGGGGTCTAGTGGAGTCCATGCCTCGACGGGTCAGGGCTGTTTTGGTAGCAAAAGGGGGACCAACACAATATTAGGAAGGTGGTCATAATGTTATGCCTGATCGGTGTATATATAATATTTCTTAAGTATGTGATATTACCCATATTTGTTTATGTGATGATTTTGATGTTATGTTTTTGCATTTTAGATTTATGTCATAGACAGTGCAGACAGGAAGAGATTTGAGGAAACGGGACAGGTATAAAAAGATCTCTCTTTATAGCAAATCTGTTCATTATTACTTGTATTGTTTGTGTGTGCATATGAGAGATTATGAACCTTCCAAGGCCTCTGCAGGATATTTTTTAAGTTTCTAAGTCTAGCTACATTTTCCTGCTTAATACAGTTCACTGCAGCATTGATATTTCATAGTGACTGGGAGTGAAACTCCAAAAGAAATGTGTTAGCATATACTTTCTTGATATGCATTTGTTCAAGCAAAGGTATTTGAATGATCTATTGAATTACTATTTGATTTGTTTATGTGGTGTGCAGGAGTTGGCTGAGCTGCTGGATGAGGAGAAACTTAGTGGCGTACCCGTTTTAATCTTTGCCAATAAGCAAGACCTGCTGACCGCTGCTCCAGCATCTGAGATCGCAGAGGGACTGAACCTGCACACCATTCGGGACCGTATTTGGCAAATTCAGTCCTGCTCTGCACTTACAGGAGAGGGAGTCCAGGTGAGTCATTGCTTTAACATTAGTCTTCTTTTATTAAATTCTTACATGCAGTTATTTAGACCTTCCCATCGATGATTGGTTTTCAGCTAAAGTGCTTCTTTCTTTCAGGATGGCATGAACTGGGTCTGCAAGAACATTACTGCAAAGAAGAAGTAGTGAGCCTAGTACTTTTTGTAAAGGGAATGTGAAAAGCAAACTTTGTGAACTGTGTGGATTTTCTACCAGCTCGTCCAGGTTAAAGGGATATGAGGAGGCTCTTCTAACCCCTGACCCCTCTGAACCATTCCTCAGCCATCAACTCTACTCTGTAAACACTGTGCAATAGCATGAAATTCTGATTTATAATGTACAATCAACCACTGAAGTAAGTGTAATAAGTGTTTTTGCATTATTATTATTAATTAGAATGTTATGTCTGTTGGATCTTGGAATCTCTTTCAATATCTTGCATTTCCATGATTTATTCCTTTTTAGATGTTTTATACTTTGCTAGACTTTTTTTTTTTTAAAAAACATTGCATGAAACATTTCTTGCATAGCCTGTTTTATTTAACTGACTGTGGGATGAGCATCAGGTTAAATCACAATGCATACCTGTGTATAACAACCAGCAGGGTTGCTACACAGGTGCCCTTGTAACATGTTTAGTAAGCCTAAGAACCTGGCTGTAGCAGTGGAGAGTTTCTTCTATTTACGATGACATGATATTGAGAGAATAATATTCTTATCCACATGATGCCTTCTGTAAAAGTCAGAAGTCTGAAGCACCAGACCAGCATGTCACATGTAACAGATGCTCTTGTCACAAACAGGAAAAAACAGAGTACATTAGAAGTTATGACAAGAAATATTTAAGAAATGTCTACAAAATGAAAATTAAATGACATTTCTCATTTCTCTTGGTTTCAACACTTCAGCTTCAATTATAGCCTATGTGAATATTTTGTGTATGTCTGTATAAACTTTAGCCAGTGCACATTTAATGGTGAAAGTCATTATTTTTACACCTTACAACCAGAAATTAATCTACACATAGACTAAAATTATTTTCTATGGAAGCTTGTTTCTGCCAGTGAATAAAAAATAAATGAGGCAATTGCGACTTTTTTTTCTCACAATTCTTTTTTTTTTCAGAATTACGAGATAAACTAGCAAGTGCGAGTTATAAAGTCAGAATTTGTGATCTAAAGTCGCAATTGTGAGTTATAAAGTCAAAACTGCAAGATATAAACTCAAAATTGCGAATTATAAAGTCAGAATTGCGAGTTATAAAGTCAATTGCAAATTATAAAGTCAGAATTGCGAGATATAAACTCAAAATTGCGAATTATAAAGTCAGAATTGCGAGATTTACCCCCAGTTTCACAGACAAGGCTTAAGATAGTCCTAGACTAAAATGCATGTTTGAGCTTTTTTAACTGAAAGAAACTTCAAGTGACATCTTAAAATATGTCATTGTTTTGTCTCTTGATACACACCAGTAATGTTTTTTCTAGGGCACGTCTATAAAAGTTACTTAAATGCCCTAATTGAACTAAGGCCTAATCCTAGCTTAGTCTAAGCCCTGTCTGTGAAACCGGGCCATAAACTCAAAATTGTGAATTATAAAGTCAGAATTGCGAGATATAGTCACAATTTTGTGTTATAAAATCAGAATTGCAAGATATAAACTCGCAGTTCAGAGAAAAAAAAGTCAGTCTTGTTTCCCCCTCAGAATTAGACTTTATAACTTGCAATTGTGATTTATATATCACAATACTGAGAAAAGATGTCAGAATTGCAAGATATAAACTCACAATTCAACTCGCAATTGCGAATTTATATGTCACAATTGTGAGAAAAAAGTCAGAATTGTTAAAAAAAAAAGTTTAAATAAAAGTTGCAATTATCTTTTAAATTGTTTTATTCCGTACTTCACTGGAAACCGAAACAAACTCATTGCCGCTAAACGTTTTCTTGCGTATTCTTGCACCCGGGAACAATATGACAACAATATATCAATACCATTATGACTAAAAGTTTGCTAAGAAGTATTTCCTAATAAAGCAAGGCTGTATTTGACTCTGGTAAATGTATTCATAGCAGACTGGTGGGAGTGCCCTTGGACGGCAACATGCCCAGTGCATTATGGGTGAAGTTTTCCCACCTATTTGGCAAAAGGGAAGAGAACTGCCTTTTTTTTCTCTAGTCTGGTTGCACCGATTTAAAAACTTTTTTCTTCTTTCCACTGTATAAGCAGCCAAGTTTTATTGTGAAAGCCCATTTTCCCAGTGAAGTAGGCGCTTACCCCTTTAAGTTGTGTGACAGAAGCTGTACATTCCCATTTAACGTTCATAAATCAAAACTAAATCAGCACACTTAAATCAATCCTACTTAAAAGAATATTTAGTTTAGTAGAGCAGAGAATCTGAATGTAAGAGCGGATGCAGCCATTTGTAACTTGAATGTGTGAGGCTTCTCTTGAATGGCTTCCAGTTATTTTACCCGTACAAAAACAGTCCGTTATGCTGCTTGATATTGCAAACTAGTTTTTTTTGCTGTCATTTTATTCTAATGTTATTATCATAATCATAAACATTACTTTGTAATGCAAATAGTTTTACCGTGTACTGCACGTTGTTATTCTATTAGTTATTTTACTATACGACATCTATCTATCTATCTATCTATCTATCTATCTATGGAGAAAGGCAGATGTGGGCAGGTGGTAGTATCACCCTGACCTTGTGTTCCACTGGGGCTCTCCTCCCCCTCAGAGGGCAGGGCTAATGTCACACCTCCATCAAACCCTATGTTGCCATGGCAACTGCTCCAACTGCTTTGTGGTCATGTCAGAACTGTTAAATGTGTAGAGACCTGCTGCTTCATAAATGCATAAAGGCATTGCATGCTTTTCTCCGGAGCTGCCAGTGCACTTACAAATAACTCGTAGCTATTGATGCCTTATTGTTGGTAACTGGAATTCTTAAGCTTACTTGGAAATCCAATGCCTGATTGACAGACAAAGCACTCAGAGATGTTGTGGGTTCACAAAAGAACTCATTCCTCAGAGTATACATTCACTCAACTCCTTGCTTTGCCCAGTCTTCAGTCCAAGCACTCAGCAAACACTGCACTCTTAAAACATAGAGACACAGGGTGGGTTTTAATGCACCGGGAATGTCAGCACCTTCATTTGCAAATCAGTGAGCAACAGACATTTGCTGTTCTTGAGTTTGTCCACTGAATGACACCGAACGGGAACTCTCCACAGAGGCCACCTGGGCTGTGAAGGACATGGTGATGAGGTGTGTCAAGCTGCCGGTGAGGCCGACCTGAACAGGGAATCACAAACAGTGAGGAGAATTCTGTCATCATCATCAAACCTGCATGATTTTTCTCCTGTAACACAATAGAAGAATGTTTGAACTGTTTTTGTCCATATACAGTGAAACTTAGTGGGGTCCAAAACAACACAGGACTTCACTGACTTTCCTTTTTAGGACAAAATGGCATGGTTTCACAGACAGGGCTTAGATTAAATCAGGATTAGACCTTAGTCTACCTTAGAAAAACACAATACTGGTGTGCATCTTGAGACAAAACAGTGGCACCGAGATATTTTAAGATAAGTCAAAGCAAGTTGCTTTCAGTTATAACAGCTCAAACATGCATTTTAGTCTAGGACTATAGGCTTAAGCCTTGTAAAACCAGGGTAATGAGGTTTAAAATACAAATAAAGGGGTGGTTGATTATGATTTCACTTTTTTAACTTTAGTTAGTGTGTAATGTTGCTGTTTGAGCATAAACAACATCTGAAAAGTTACGACGCTCAAAGTTCAATGCAAAGGTAGATATTTTCTTTTACTGAAATCGCTTTTTAAGGACTACAACAAAAGGCTGGTAGGGACTACAACGAGCTTCTTCCCGGGTTAGTGACATTACAAACTCCGAAATTTACATAAACCCTGCCCTCGAGAACATGCAGCAAAGGGGGTGAGGCCATGTTGGGCTGCTTTAGAGAAGAGTTGTTGTAGTAGAGTGTTGTTACTATGTCGTCATTTTACGCCGGACTGCTTCACAAACGAGGGTCAATTCAACGCTGGATTTGCACAAAAGATTAACATGACGCCACATGCTAGTCGATGAGTTGAATCAACTCCATAGAAACTACATAAATGTATCCACTAACCATTCAGAAACGTCCAGATTCATTCTAAAAGTTGTAACTTCTTCCTGAGTCTCTCCATCAGTGTCGACTCCGGTTTGAACAATGTAAGGCTGAACACCGTTACTGACAATCCTCATTTTGGGCGCGTGAGATTCTCCAGCTTTGTTGTTGTTGAGCAACCGAAGCGCGAGCTGTTAAAGCTCCGCCTCTTCTGGAAAGCAGCATTCAAAGGGACACACACAAATGGTGTGTTTTTGCTCACACCCAAATAAAGGCAAATTTGACAAGCTATAATAAATGATCTGTGGGGTATTTTGAGCTGAAACTTCACAGACACATTCTGGAGACACCAGAGACTTATATTACATCTTCTAAAAGGGGCGTTATAGGTCCCCTTTAATACTCATCGATTTAACTGCACTGACACTATTGGTTGAGAACAAAATCTGAAGTGAATTGAGCTGGATAACTTTGCAACATCAACACTATTACTGGACTGAATTGAATCAACATTCAACTGACTTTAAATAAATAATGACTCTCGTGCCTTCTGTTGAACTAATAGCTGAACTGAACTTGTTTCATAATTGATGAACTTTGCAACATTGAGTTATTGAACTGAACTGATACAACACTGAACGAAACTGAGTTTGTGTCATAATTTATTTCATAATTCGTATTAATGTGAATCTGCTTTGAATCAATCTGTCATTTTTTAAAAAATATCTTTTGTGTTCAAAAGAAGAAAGATTTACAGGTTTAGAATGACATAATTAACAGACTTTTTTGAGCAAACGTTTTTTAAATTCATCATGAAATCAAAACTGATAAATCTATTTTTTTATGGAATGTTGTTTATTATTAATAATTTATCTGTTGCACATCTTTAGTTTTTATTTAAATTCATGTGCCCTCAATCCTATCAAAAACATGAATTTACCCTCCCCCTGGCAGCTACATCTCTCCAATCAAAGGTGCTTCTCATTTCTAATTTGTGCATCTTTGTTTCCTTTCCTAGCTTCCTTTCCTCCCATTTTAGCTCCACCTCTTAGGATGTGAGGGAAGGATACACCTGTGTATTCTCGCTCATGACTCCTCAGGGAGCTTCCTCACTTCTCGTTCCTTGCAATTAGAGGCTGTGTCCCAATTCAGAGACTGCATCCTTCAAAGGACTTGGACTTCAAAGGCCACACCTCGAAGGCCGCGAAGGTTGGACTGAGTGTTGTTAAATGGGACAGTCTAGCCTGTTCTGTTCTTGTCGCCTAGCAACTGTGACATCCGCTGTTGATGAGTGGCAGTAACGCTTGTACTGGACTTTTTTAAAAAGTTTATATTAAACTGTCTGAAAACAAAACAGGGTTCACAAACTGTTTAAATATGTTTAACATGGTCCATTTCTGCATATAATAAAGCGGATATACTATATATAATTGCATCTTAGTGAGATATAAGTCAACATTTGAACTGATTTACAGGTTTTTTTATTTTATTTTTACATTTGTATATCATTCGATATTTGAGTAAGTTCAAACCCAGTGCTTACTTTTAAAAGTGTATTTCGACAATTTCTCTCAAAAAAATCCTGTCGTCACCAGAGCACAAAGAATTCTGGGGTAGGCAAGGCCACGAAGAGTCTATTTGTTGAATCCTGTATTTTTACCATCCATGGTAAAAATTGCATTCCTGGGGGTATAATCCGTGTTTTTGGCGAGGTTCCCCTGGTAAAATTCGCATTCCAGGGGCTAAATATCATGTTATTTGGGGTCGCTTCAACCCGTGGACATAAAATAGCCGGCATGCACTGCTTCACTTCAGCCGCCGATCGGTCTGTGCAGAGCTGCATGAAGTCGAACAAGCCTAAAATGATTGAGAGATGGCCAATCAAATCAAAGTAAATGGGTTTACTGTTCACAGAAGCAGAGCGTGAATTCCAGTGCGAAGTGTCAGTTTAAAGTTGAAAGATTTGCAAAGACCCGCCTCCCTTAGTTACTGTTGCTACAGAATGTCCGACAAGCCATGCAGCTCTCACGCAGTGAAAAACACATCGCGGAGCAAAGAGGACACTGCGTCGACACAAATAATATGAAACAAAGTTTCAAATTTTGTAATTTTTAAAGAAATCTAAACAATAAATACCGTTTTGTGGCTCTTTAATGTGTCGTGACAGATTGCATAGCGCCTCAGTTCAAGCGGCTCGTGAACCGATCATGTCTTCCTACTAGTTAATTTATAGTATCAAATAAACATGAATGAACATCAGAAGGAATGTTGTTTTAACCGTGGAAAGACATCAGTAGGCTACACAATTTTTCAAGTTCAAGTCCACCGACATTAATCTACTATCTCCTCTGACTGCTTTGTCAGACATAATGGCGGATTCGGCATTATGATTGGTTAGATCGTCTGTCAATCAAACTCCCGGCAAAGGGTCCGTTTACGACATAAAAGTAGCCTACATGTTTGCATAATTTAATGCAACCATTATTTGCAAAGAGTTCAAAAATGATTATTTCCCAACTAGAATTTGACTTAAAATTTCCTTCATTGTTCTGTTTCTTTAGAGAGTATGCTTTATAAGTTGCTTCTTTTCACTTGATCAGTTGAGTCTTTTCACAGCCATTCACAAATCCTCTCCAGTGGCCTGATGGGATAGTAAAGTTTCCATCGTATGCACACTCGCCGGAAGAAGTAGGTCAGTCAAGTGCTTTTTGACTACTCTTTTATGAGTACTGTGAATTCGAACACACTTCTTTTATCATATACTGTTTTTCACCTACTATAGTAGGGAAGTATGCGATTTAGGATGCAGCCTATCACAATATCCGTTTCTTGCCGACTTTACGTCTCTTAAAAAAGAAATATCCTGTGTTCAGGTGAAAAATATCATCATTTTGTGTTTAATGCTTAATATTTAGAAATAATGAATCGTACGGAAAGTATGCAATGATGTTGCGATTACTAACTTTTGCGTTTTTGATGACATTTCCCATTTCCTTTTCAGCATGTGTTGTCTTTTCTAGTAATCCTCCTGGCTTGATGATTCATAACCACGTAAGTGGTCTGATTTTTACAGTAAAAGTTGGTTAAATAGACATTTCAAAATGAACATTGCAACACATAGATGGCTGTAATTGTACGAGAAGAGAGAGCTGTGCCTCAACTTCCAGTTTAACCATGTCTAATGAGACGATGACATCTTTCATTTACAGAACACAATCACATTAACTGTTTCAATTTGAAGGGCTTAATATTTCCTATGTGTCATCATTTTTCCATATGGAGAGCTCAAGAGCAAGTTTACTCATGTCTGTTTGTGTAAGAGAGAGAGTAAGGAATGGAGATATAGTGTGTTTGTGAGTGTCAACTCATCACTGTATCACCTCATTGGTGTGTATTTGCCTGTTCACTGGGGTGTGGTCTGATCCACTTGACAGCTGTGTGTTACCATGGCAACCGTGTGTGTGTGTGAGTGCACATGCCTCAATGTAGAGGCCTCGCTGAAGGTGTGTTTTACTGCTGTTGCTCCACCGGGAGCCTGTCAGCTGTTGTGCAGCTGCCGTTGCATTAGCAGGCCTGAAGCCCTGTGCGTTTATCCATCTTCCCTATGACACATCACACTTCTAATGCCAAAGCCTAATCAAAGACATCCACACACAGTGCGGGGCTTGTCAGGCCAGCAAATGCTACAGAGATCTTCTGGTTTCATATTCCTGTAATGAGTAACTGGAGACGAGAGGGAAATCTGCTGCACTGGCTGCCCTCTTTGTTACCTGAGTATCTCCAAATTATTAACACTGGAGCCTGGGAATTCAGCCTTCAAACAGACGCACAGTGTTTCCTGTAAGCCTTACTGCTACGCCTAGTTCAATGTTATATTTAACCAGGATTTTTAAATCCTCGGTATTAATAATATACACAGATATGAATATCAGCTTCTTAAAGGAACAGTTCGGCCCTAAAAAAGTAAAAAAGAAGTCAGCATTTACTCACCCTCATGTCATTCCAAACCAGTATGGTGTTTCTTGGAGCACAAATGATGTCAGAAGGATCATGTGACATGCAAATCTTAGTGTATGAGAAATAGATCATTTAAGAGCTGCAGCAAAGAGGAAGATTATCCATGAATAATGGCAATTTTAAACTGTTTCTCACACAAAACTATCATATGATGTATCGTATCATTTGTCATCTAATGTGTAAATTATTTTTGTTTCATTTTGGATGTTTTTTGGTTAGTTTGACGGCCTGGTCTCACAGACAGGGCTTAGATTAAGCCAGGATCAGGCCTTAGTTAAATTTAAGTAGCTTTTTAAAATGTGCCTTAGAAAAAAACATTACAGATGTGCATCTTGAGACAAAACAATGGCACTGACATATTTTAAGATATGTGAGTGCAAGTTGTTTTCAGTTAAAACAGCTCAAACATGCATTTTAGTCTGGGACTAGGCTTAAAGAGGACCTATTAAGATGTACTATAAAGGAGCTTTCGCACTGAATAGTTCTAGGAACTCAGTTATAGGAACTAGCCACTAGGATAGTTCCCTGGGAACTAATTTCTAATTTCCCCCAGGCCATGTATCTGGTTGCATTCGCACCGGGAATAGGAACTCTGAAGAGCCCGACAGCAGCGTCTTTAAGTGCGGCATTTACAAACGCTAAAAACCGGTGGATGGAGGACGCCGTGATCTGAGCTGTATTTTTTTTGTTTGTGTCGTGGGTTTCGATATATGTAAAGTCATAATCTACGCAACTGAAAGAGCAAAAAGTGAGGCTAAGAGACGAAATCTCCTATAACAATTTTCAGTATTGCCGAGATGGAGAAAAGAACACTGCAGACAACAGGTAAATGACGTTATCGCTGTTTTTCATGTTCGTGAAGTAAATATCTTTACACAGCCGGGTGCCAGTGTTTGACATGCGTTTGACCAATCAGCGTTCACTTACATCACTGATAGTTCCTATAGTGCTGGTTTTAGATCTTACTCCGAAGTAGCAGCTAATTTAGTTCACCCAAAAGGAGTTCCTAGAACTAAAAGCGTTTCTAGTTCCTGCGATGCGAACACGGCAAAATCCGGGTACTTCAGCCAATAGTTCTAGGAACTATGAAAAGGTTCCTCCGGTGCGAAAGCCCCATAAGTCTCTGGTGTCCCCAGAATGTGTCTGTGAAGTTTCAGCTCAAAACACCCCACAGATAATTGATTATACCATGTTGTAAATACCCATTTTTGAGTGCTAGCAAAAACATGCTGTTTTCGTGTCTTTAAATGCAAATGAGCTGCTGCTCCCCTACCCCTTTCCAGGATATTGTGCTTCCTTCATTTACAGCTCCCCATACTAACATGACATCTGCTTGGTTTTGATTATCATCTATATCGCGATTGCGACATTGCAGTTTTTCTTCATCATGAAAGTTTATCTACATGCGTTTTAAAGCTATATCTGTTTTAACTTCTAATTTATCATGTTCTGAGCGCACACATCTGAAGCACATGCACAGAAAGCTAGCTGTCAGAGGGCATGTCTTGTGAGTATTAAACTAACTTCTCTGTCACGTTTTATTGTGATTAAAAAGTTAGTTCACCCAAAAATTAAAAATCTGTCATTAATTACTCACCCTTATGTTGTTCCACACGTGTAAAATTTGTGTTCATCTTCGGAACACAAATTAAGATATTTTTGATAAAATCCGATGGCTCAGTGAGGCCTCCATTGCCAGCAAGACAATTAACACTTTCAATGCCCAGAAAGCTACTTAAGACATATTTAAAAGAGTTCATGTGACTACAGTGGATCAACCTTAATGTTATGAAGCCACGAGAATACTTTTTGTGCACCAAAAAAACGAAATAACGACTTTATGACAATATCTAGTGATGGGCGATTTCAAAACACTGCTTCATGAAGCTTCGAAACTTTACGAATCTTTTGTTTCGAATCAGTGGTTCAGAGCGTGTATCAAACTGCCAAAGTCACGGCCCCCCAGTGGTAAACCACTGAAATTTCAAAACAATTATCACATAACGAAGCCTCGTTTACTGAAATCACGTGACTTTGGCGCTCCGAACCACTGATTCAAAACAAAAGATTCATAAAGTTTCGAAGCTTCATGAAGCAATGCTTTGAAATTGCCCATCACTAGATATTGTCATAAAGTCGTTATTTTGTTTTTTTTGGCGCACTAAAAGTATTCTCGTCGCTTCTTAACATTAAGGTTGAACCACTGTAGTCACATGAACTGTTTTAAATACGTCTTTAGTAGTTTTCTGGGCATGGAAAGTGTTAATTATCTTGCTGTCAATGGAGGCCTCACTGAGCCATCGGATTTTATAAAAAATATCTAAATTTGTGTTTCGAAGATGAACGAAGGTCTTACGGGTGTAGAACGACATGAGGGTGAGTAATTAATGACAGAATTTTCATTTTTGGGTGAACTAACTCTTTAAACTGCCAAATACACATAAAGTTCACATAAACACAGTCGGTTATGTCTGTGAACGTAAACAGCAGGCACAGAAATCGGGATGTGTATATTAGATCTGTGGTGCATTCCCTTCAAAAATAAAACTAATCCACTGTGTCTTCAGCAACTCAGATGTCGGGAGTAAATGAAGACTGTTATGTTCACTCTCACATTCAACAACAATTCCTTATGGGACATTCTTGTCGCTACAGCTGCTCCGGCATCGAGACAATGGCGGACAGTGTACAACTAGCTCAGGGCGGGGTCTATGCTGATACGTCAACAGTCATGGGTGGGGCCTGTACAATGTGACGTCACTTTGAACAGAATCTGCGAACGGCTTGTTCTGAGACACTGCTTTTGATTTATGGGGATTAAAAAAAAAAAAAAAGGATTGGGTGGATTTTCACCATTATAGGGTGGTTGTGTACACACACTGCCAACACACATTTATGTTCAAACACCATATAAAAGTGAATTTTGCATAATAGGTTGGTCCCCTTTAAGCTTTGTCTGTGAAACCGGCCATAAGTGTATGGAAAAGCTCGTTGTGAATATCAGTGTTACCAAGTCAACGGTTTTCCCGCAGAATTGGGCTACTTTTAAGTTGTTGCAGCGAGTTGATCTCTGAAGTACCCAGAGGCCCCTGCAGCTCTCCTGCCTCTGTTACTCCAGGACTGGCCTCACAGGCCCTAAGAGGGATTTTGGATTATCCGTCCTGGCTTTAGGGATTGGAGCTGCAATGTGCTGGATAGCAGAAATCTTAATTCTGCATGGTAAATAGATTATTGAGCATGTGAGGCACTGACAGACATTCCAATTTAGATGTTGCCTCCTCTCTTCCCTATCGGCTCCTCTTTTAGTGTTTCCTTTTTCTGAAAATCATTACAAAAATGTATCCCTTCCCCCTCTGTGTCTTTCCTTCTCACTCTATGGTATCAGAGTAAAGAAATGTGAGAATGAGAAGCAAGAGAAACAAAAGCCCTACATACATCTGGTATTAACATCTGTCTCAGATTTACAGCTGAAGTGGTCAGCACTAATACAGGTGTAAACTACAACGTCTTGTGATCCGAGTACTCGAAATACATTTGATGGTACGCATGTGAGCGTATTACATTTGTAGGGTAAACTCCGTCTTGATGCATCCAGTATGGCAGCAAAGGACCACCTACTCACCTTTTGTTTTATGGAAAATAACCATCTGATCAAAAAAAGCACATACAGTTTGGCAGCACTGAGAAGTCAGCAGCTTCGGCGTGCTCTGTTTTAGGCAGTAGGTTTCTAGGAATTTGTTCTGTTTTGTTTTCGAGAAAGTGCTTTGTCATTTCTGTTGTTCTCCTCTTAGAACTCTCATGGCCTGTTCACACACCAAGGCCCTGATTACAGCTGGTATTAAAATGCGTTTTGGTCGATCAGATCACAAGTGGACGACGCTAAATACAGGTGTAAATGGGGTGTACAACGTTTTGAGCATGTCCACTTTCAACCACTTCTAGAGGTAGTTGAAAATGTATTTGACCACCAGATTGCTTTCGTAGTGTAAACGCTCATGTGGTCGAATGCGTTCGAACAGCATGGTCTTGCGGCTGTCAGAACAGAAACTCCTGCTCTCCGTGTTTTTCCGTTGTCTCCGGTTTGCCAGGTCTGAACAACAAAACTAGCCCAAAAATAACCCAATGCGATTTTATCCATCGGTCTGGCTGGTGATTTGGGGGTGTTGGAGTGCCGAAATCGTACGTACGGGGGTGGAAATCAAGCCGTGGAAAACATTTTTACCCACGGCAACAACTTAAAAGTAGCCCAATTCCGTGAGAAAACCACAGACTTGGCAACAGTGACTCCAGGCGCGTTCATATGTAAATTGCACAAGCTTATTCCCTGACAGCAACATAGTGTTGGCCCAGATCCGGCCCACATCTGGTCCAGGTGTAATCCACATGTACCAAATGTGGGCCGGATCTGGGCCACACTATGTTGCTGTCTGGGTTTTGTCCATTAGATTGAAAGAGCTGGGAAAAAAAAAACATACATTTACCCACCCACAGACCCTCCCTTCGAAGAAATCAGAAGTGGTTGAAAGTGAACAAAAGAGACGGATTAAAATACCAGGTGTAAACGGGTATGTGTCTTCCTCGTCCACTTGTGATCCAATCAACCAAAACGCATCTTAATACCAGGTTTAAACAGGGCCCAAGATGAATGTTTGCTGCCTAATTTTGGTGCAATGAATGGCTGTTAGCATGCCTGTAACACTGTGCCTGTGTTTCTTTTCCGTCACACTGTGAAGAAAACTGTTATATAAAATTACAACTTGGTGGTGCTTGCGAACAGACTTGTGTTCAACTTCATGCGGCACTGAAATTTTGGGCCTGTCCAAATACCCACACTTGCGGTCTTTGCACTTGACCACTTGTCTACTTACATGACGTATTTCCTGTATTTGGCCCAAGTGTTCAAGTGGGCATGAAGACCGCAAGTGTGGGTATCCAAAGTGGTCGAAAGTGGACAAGCTCAAAACGTTTTACACCCCGTTTACACCTTCTTCCACTTGTAATCCAATCGACCAAAACTTAATACCAGGTGTAAACGGCCGTACATACAGGTTCTGTATTAAAGTATTGTATGAAAAGTGTTTGTTGCTACATGAAAACATCTTAAATGTCTGTGTATCTGACAAATATATTTCAGCTAATCTACTTAATCTGTGATAAAGTATGCAAACACAGTGGAAGCATCACTACAGACAGCAGAAAGTGTCCAACTTCACGTCTCCATTTTCAACTCCTCCCCTGCCGGCAAATCTTGTCAATCGGTTAAATCCAGCCACATCTAAAGTCAAACAAACCAACTATTTTGCTAAGCAACATTGAATCACACCATATGACCAAAAGCGTGAATCAAATGGTTGACAAATGTGTCTGAATTTATGCATTAAAGGGTTAGTTCACCCAAAAATGAAAATAATGTCATTTATTACTCACCCTCATGTCGTTCCACACCCGTAAGACCTTTATTCATCTTCGGAACGCAAATTAAGATATTTTTGTTGAAATCCGACGGCTCAGTGAGGCCTGCATAGGGAGCAATGACATTTCCTCTCTCAAGATCCATTAATGTACTAAAAACATATTTAAATCAGTTCATGTGAGTACAGTGGTTCAATATTAATGTTATAAAGTGAAGAGAATATTTTTGATGCGCCAAAAAACAAAATAACGACTTATATAGTGATGGCCGATTTCAAAACACTGCTTCAGGAAGCTTCAGAGCGTTATGAATCAGCGTGTCGAATCAGCGGTTCAGAGCGCCAAAGACACGTGATTTCAGCAGTCTGGCGGTTTGACACGCGATTTGAATCATGATTCGACACAAAAGATTTATAACGCTCCGAAGCTTAATGAAGCAGTGTTTTGAAATCGGCCATCACTATATAAGTCGTTATTTTGTTTTTTTGGCGCATATTCTCGTCGCTTTATAATATTAATATTGAACCACTGTACTCACATGAACTGATTTAAATATGTTTTTAGTACATTAATGGATCTTGAGAGAGGAAATGTCATTGCTGGCTATGGAGGCTTCACTGAGCCATCAGATTTCCACAAAAATATCTTAATTTGCGTTCAGAAGATTAACGAAGGTCTTACGGGTGTGGAACGGCATGAGGGTGAGTAAGAAATGACATTATTTTCATTTTTGGGTGAACTAACCCTTTAACAGAAAACGTTCATTGAAATTAAAATGTTTGAATCAGAACAGCCTAATTGCAAGAATCCAGAATTAAACGGAATATTCATGCTGAACATTTGTGTTCATGTGAACAGGCCTTCAGTCTGCAAAAAACATGTCTGCTCTCTAATCTGCAAGTTCTCAAACTACATTAAACATGGAGCAATACAAATCTGAAAGCCATCATTGTGGGACATCGTTCCCCCCCAATAACTGTGCAGGTTTTAATAATTGATGGCAAAGGAAGAGTAAGCAAATGTGACTGTTGAAGAAAAACAAGAGGCTTTAGACTACAGCTGGTCTGTGCTGGGCTCAAAGGGTACAGAAGACCTTGAAGCCATTGTACAAACATGTCCACACCCTCAAATTTTTACACACCAACTCTCAATCCCCATGTTTGGGGATGCTTTTTATATTCCTTTTCACTTCAGGCCTCACATACATCTCGTATGTGATCACATGTATAGAGGAGCAGAGCAGCCTCTGTTGTGTCTTGCAATCGATCCTTCCGGCAGGCTACAGTACTCCCACGGGCTGCAATGAGCCAGCATGAGCAGCCAGCGTGATTAACATCATGGGACGGCAGAGCTCAGAAAAACAAACCCATTGTGGAGCTCTCGCGAGCATATGGCGTGTCCACCCACAGCATGCAGGAGGAAAAAAGAGGGTAGAGTCTAGTCAGATTTCTAATTGGTCACAAAATGTTGACTGCGCAGGTCTGAGAGCGCTGTAAGGGTGAATGTATGGGGTTTGTGGGAGGAAAGGGGCTGGAACGTTACACTTTATAAATAAATGATGAGCTGTTCTTCAAGCCTGATTACTTCCCCCATCCCCTTTCTAACCCAGCCCGCCCTGCGCCCCCATCCCACCATGCTTTAATGGAAAAATGTGACTGATGCCCCCATTGACCCATGAGGAAGAGCTGGAAAGTCTGGCATCAGTCCTTAGGCTGCTATATTTAAATGATTTAAAAGTGGTCTTGGCTTTTTTTTTTTTTTCCTTTTCCTTCAGAAGCCACATATTTTGCTCAAGTTTTCGCTTCAGACTTGCCCATAATGCTTGTAAACAAATGATTAAACTTCCTCACAAATGATTAACTTCACTTCAAACATAACCTCCAAACCTGTTTTGATAATCAACAACAAGGTCTAGGGGCAAATGATCCAAGCCAAAGACAAACAGGGCCATGCTTAATTTGTGGGATTTTTGTTGGATCTGCCAACAGCAGAGATTTCAACCCGAAAACATGTTTTAGAGCTTGGCATAACTAGAAAAATGTATATTCGTAAAATATATAAAAATATACATGGTGTTATAAAATATTGTTAATTTACATGCCTTTTCCAGGTCTAGAAATCACATTTTTCAGATTAGGCTACCTCATATATCCAGGTTTTTCCCAAGACAGTGGTTCTTCAAAGAAAAATATCTTGATTTTTAGTTGTTTTAACTTATTTTAATACTTTTGTCTTATTTTAAAGGTGACCTATTATGCAAGATTCACTTTCAATGGTGTTTGAACACAGATGTGTCCACAGTGTGTGTAAACAACCAGCCTATAATGGTAAAACTCCACCCACTCCTTTTTTAAAATTCCCTTTAAATCATAAACAGTCTCTCCAAACAAGTGGCTCTTATGTAAGATAAGGAGAAGCCCCGCCCATAACTGGTGACAGAATCTGCCCTATTAGCTTAGCTCCTCCCCTGAGTGAGCTGTACATGGTCCGCCATGTTTATCTCCTCGCCAGAGCATTTAACAGCAGCATTCAAGTAAAAAATTTATTCTTATTAAAGCTACTAAAGTTATTTAATCAAGAGCAGTGAGTGATTTTCTGTTTTTGTTTTGTTTGGTTCATATTAACAGCATATACAGCAGTAGGTACTGTACATTACGATGCTATCACTTTAATACACAGATCTAATATACACATGTAATTTCTTTCCCTGCTGTTTCCGTTCACAGACATACCTGACTGTGTTTGTGAACTTTGTGTGTTTTTGACATAACCTTGTGTGTATTTGACAGTTTAAAGGGATAATTCACCCAAAAATGAAAATGTGATGTTTATCTGCTTACCCCCAGGGCATTCAAGATGTAGGTGACTTTGTTTCTTCAGTAGAACACAAATGATGATTTTTGTTGAGTTGAGTTGTTGAGGTCTGCAGCGATCATTTTTCCCCTGATTATTTTACATACTCAGGAGAGGATCACGTACGACTTAAACCACCAGCTGTGCCTATGGTTTTTCCACATCCAACTGAGGTATGTGAACAAGATATTTGTATGTGTCCTTTTTATTTGTAAAGCTGCCCTTATGAAAAGTAACAAAATAAAATGAAGTTTTGATGTAATAAAACCATGTTTTTTAGTGGTTTACTTCCATTTGTGTAACAACTGTTGTACTACAGGCATGTTTAAACTACGCCAGAGCGCGTACACACCTCACGCACCGGATGCAGCGCGTGCGCTCAAGGCAGTTGGACATAGTGGTGTATTACAGGTAAAAAAAAATGATATAAATACTGTTCAGTTTCTCACACAAACCGATCGTTTCGTTTCTTAGGACATCAATGTGTCATCACGAGCCGCAGGGTTTAATTTGGATTTGTCTGTGCATGTTTTTTTTTACTCTCATAGATTTTATTACCATTGACATGCATTATACAACTGACAGACCGCAACGGTTGGAGTTAAAAATCATCATTTGTGTTCTACTGAAGAAATAAAGTCACCTACATCTTGGATGCCCTGGGGGTAAGCAGATAAACATCAAATTTTAATTTTTGGGTGAACTATCCCTTTAAAGTACAATAACCCTGTTGAAAAAAAACAGCATATGCTGGTTAGGTATGTTTTGAAGCATGGCAGCTGGTTGAGCTGTTTCTGCTGGTTTAAGCTGGTTCTTAACTGGTCATGAGCTGGTTTAAGCTGGTCAAGTGCTGGTCCTAAGCAGCTAGCTCCAGCTCAGGGCCAGCTTACACCGGCTCATGACCAGCTAAGGACTAGCATAAACGAGCTGCCATGCTTCAAAACACATCTAACCAGCATATGCTGTTTTTTTTTTTTTCAAACGGAAGACACAAATGAGAAATCAGTTTAATACTCACAGGATGCGCCGTCTGACAGCCAGCTTTCTGTGCCCGTGCTTCGGATGTGTGGGCTCAGAAAACCATATATCAAAAGTTTAAACCATTTAAATGCATGCAAATAATTAACTTTCATGATGATGAAGAACTGCAATGTCACGTGAGCGTGGCCGCGATAGAGATGATAATCAAAACCAAACAGACGTTTCGTTAGTTTTTGGCACGAGTTATACAGGCTCCGCCCTCTTCTGTAAAGCGGGGTGGGGAGCAGCAGCTCATTTGCATTTAAAGACACATGCACGAAAACAGCATATTTTTCCTTCCACTTAAATTTGGGAATTTACAACATGGTATAATAAGTGATCTGTGGGGTATTTTGAGCTGAAACTGCACAGACACATCCTGAAGACACCTGAGACTTAAATTGCATCTTGTAAAAATAGGTCCCCTTCAAGTCAGATTTAGAAGTTTCCTGAGGTTGAGAACCACTGCATTAGAAGCTCCATAGTTTAGATTCCTGACTTCTGCCACCAAAAAGAAAACTACATTACAAAATTACAAAAGAGATTTCGCACACATCTGTTTAAACCAGCATTTAATACTCTTTTGAAGCACATTTATTTCGATTTCCAAATGTATGCAGTCCATCCAGTTTTCTTGTATAAAATACGTGGAAAAAAAGTCAACTGTTCTCTAGTCTCACTCAGTTGAGTCTTTTTGGAGTTCTGAGTGCACAGAAAGGCTTTCCTGCATGCCTACAATCACAAACAGGAAGATTTTCAGCATGTTCATGACAATCAGTGTTCCACGGTGACCACACGGGCTTCACCGACTAAAACAGGAAGTATATCTACACCGTTATAAGACTCAGAGGTGTGTATAGGCACCAATCATCCTGAACATGCTTCACATTTGCTTAAATGCAGGAAATAACATTATCTGACAGGAAGCAGAATCCAGAAGTACTTCAGACGCAATAGCTCATGACATGCTTGGTGGAACCTCTTTGAGTGAAACCTCCAAAGAACCTGGACTGAGTTTTTGTACTGATCTTTTACAGCCTACCGAAAAGTAATGAAAAATATTAATACATAATTGTAAACATAACAGAAAAACAAGAACCTCTGGCCTCTAAGGAATGTAAGTAACACGTCAAACCATAATTGCGGTTACCTGTGGAGCGGTTCAGCAGAAACTTAAGCCCAAAATCTCAAGGTGCAGTAGAGGGGAAATGATAAATAATAAACAGACTCTATCCCTCTTTTTTAATAACAATATTCCCCATCTACTGATAATAAAACTGTAGAAGTTTAATAGCAATGTTAAAAGGAATCTTTAGCACAACCAACCAGATTCCTGATGCCCTAAAGGCAGGAAGAGGGGAGGTAAAAGGAGTTAAAACTAACTCCATTTACAAGTGATCATTATCTGCTCTGGGTCAGAACCCTCTGCAATTATCCAAAATCTGTTTGTAATTTTAAAAACTCAGCTGGGTCCCGCCTCCACATTTCTCAAAGAAAGATTCCCTTATTATTTTACTCAGGGACAGATAAGGTTTTAATGCTTAAGTTGGAAGAGATTGGTGTTTTGAAGCCGAGAGGCTTGCATTGCATGATAGAAAGTGCTGTTTTCCTTTTATTTGTGATGTTAACAAGCCTGATTTTGAAAGACAGGCGGGAAAAAAATGTCTATGAAGGAAATTATCTGAGTTATCGGAGATAAACCGGAGATGCAGTGGAAGGTTAACTGGTGACGTATGGTTTAGTGGAAGATTGCCCATACAATCCATAGAAATCAGGGTGCCTGTGGCTCTGTGAGGCGTCGATCCAGTCGTGCATGGAGAGCCCTTGGAGGGGCTGGGACATTGAGGCCGTGGAGGGCAGGGGGTGCGAGTACTCCTGTGTCCAAGGGAAAGATCCCGAGCGAGGGTAGGGAGGATGGCCGCGGTGGTTCGATATGGAGGGGACGCTAGAGCAGTAGCAGTTGTCCATCGTGCACATGAGAATCTTACGACCGCCGTACTGCGGCAGCATGGCCTGCTGGGATGAGCTGGGATTGGGGTAGTCAGCTGGAGTAAAAACAGAGCTGGAATGATGGACCGACTGGGCGCTGCTGCTACTGCTGAGGCCTACAATGTGCTGGGTGGAGCTACAGGGAGCCATGGGCGGCTGTGACGTTGGCCCGTCGGTGGAGCTGGAACCTTGACCCAGGAACTGCTGTTTGCTCATGGGGCCTGACGAGGAATCCAGCAGGCTGGTGCTGCTTTCAGGGAAGGCCGTGGAGTGTTTGCGTTTCTCACCCCCGGAGGTATTCGCACTGGAGGGGTGGACAGATATGCTCTGGAGGAAGTGTGAGGGAGTACTGAATGGTGCTGGAAACAAGGGGACAGAGGATAAAGAGTTTGATTTGTGGAAAAAAAAAAACAATGTTGAACAGAAATGTTTTTGCAAGCCAAGTTAGTGGTTTTCTGTTGGGTCAACTCCCAGATTTTACTTTGGATATCATGTAACGACAACAAAAAACAAAAGCAAAAATTGTTTATTATATAAAAATTTAAAAAAGGTCCTCAAAACCAATATTTATTTTTTCTTAGGGCACGTTTACACGACAATGATATACTAAAAATGGATGTGTTTTTTCTTTGTGCTTTTCTCATACAGATAACAATGTTGTCAAAATGATCCCCATTCACACGGATCCGCAAAAACGATTAAAAATGCTGTGTTATGCTAATGTCAATTTGTAAACAAACACTATGCGCCTATAGATGGAACCAAGCATGCCACACGAGTCCTGAAAAGTGAAGCCAAAGCGTCTCGATCGTCCTTAGGTGGCTGGATGCAGTAGGTCATAAACCCCGCCCTCTCCTTGTAATGTAATGGGGCGTGAGACAAACTAAACAGTGAAATTACACATCAAATATTATTTTTCCAAAAGATGGTTTCTGTCATTTTAGGCAGTTTTTAATCATGCTGATGTTAAAGTGTTCGTTCTTTAAATAAGTTTGTTTTTATTCGTAATGCTATAAAAACGCGGGTTTTGACGTCATGAGCGAAGTCGTCACTGAAGCACTTTCTCTGGATCTTCGGGAGGAGATTGGAGCTTTAATTTCTACATTTCCAGAACTGTTTATTTCACACCGGCATCATGAGGTGTACTGCAGTATTAACCAATTCTGCGGGAGTGTGGGCGGGACCTTAATATCGCGGCTCGCGCTCACTACTGCGCAGACTCGGGCTCAAAGTTCACTATGCGCAGACTCAAGATGTCAGTGCCATATTGGCACACTGGCAGCTTCACTTGCTACAATGGAAGAGAGTGAAGGTGTCGTACATTTTTTTTTACCGTCTATGGATGGAACACATAATACGCATGCGCATGACGTCACCGTTTTCACAAATTCACATTTTGTTGTTTACAGGAAGACGATAACAGTATCGTTTTCAAAAACTTTGAATCCCAATTTCAAAAGTTTACATTTTTTTAGGCCCCCGAAACGGCATTGTCGTGTGAATGAAAGGCCAAAACGATTAAAAACGTTCTGTTTTTTGTTGCAAACAGTGTTGTTTAATCTGCCCCTTATTTCTTCAGTGTTTTATAGGTTTTTAAGATTTTTGAGGATGAAGGCATTCCAGGGTCAATGACGAATAAGAGATAATGAAAAAATCTTTTCTAGTTTAAACACGTTCCAAGAATCTTTTTCATGTTGGTTTCTTATGGGTTTGGCAAACTTTTTATACCAGAACCCACGAACCAACTAGAAAAATTGAGCGACCCACCATTTACTGAGCCACTGAGTACGTTTTTACTTACCTTCCAGTATTTTTCTCAAGTTCTTTTCCTTTTTTGAGACTTCAGACAGGAATATTTTGGAATTAAGATGACCCACTTTATAAGGAGGCAGAACACTGCCTGTACATGATGTTGATCTGTAAAAAGACCATTTGACATCACCAGATTTTTATATATTCAAAAATATTTAATAAAAGAATTCAATGTCAATACTTTGGTTCTTAAATGACATACCTATCCATGAGTATTTTCACTGGTTTTGTGTTCTACAAAGCAAAAGAAAAGAGAGCAAAATATTAATCTTACTGCAGTCTACAAGCTCCTGCTTGACTGCCTCTTTGTCTGTAAACATGGAAAAATCTGGAAGTGCAGATATGCTGATAACAACCACACACAGACAGGGAAGCATTTCTCACAGGTATGGGCACATTCACACTGTGTATTTATGAGAGCGTGTGGGTGAGTGCAAGGGGATTTCTAGCAAAAGTCAAAGGAGAGAGTGCTTAAGGAAATATTCACTATGTCCGAAACCCAAGACAGCTGCCTTATTGCCCAGTCAGACAGAGAGCGCCTTTATATGAAGGAAACTGGTTTCAGAAAGACTTCCAAGAAACCATGACATAATGTTTAATAATCAAAAACTAATTTAAGGCAATATTCTAGTTTTTTATTGGTAGACATGGAATCATACATTGAAAACAATAGAATTATGAATTATAAGTCCCCACCCACATCCAAACTGCAGACACAGGACTAGAATATCATAGGCCGTTAAGGATGACCAGATGAATGCATCTGTGAAGGGTTAAAGAGTGAATCGACCTCACCTTCATGATGTTAATATTCTCTGCCTTGTCAAACACAACTTGGACAGAGCTGAGCAGTTTCTTGGCCTCCTGACGGCGTGCATTGAGCTGGAGGGTTTGGGTTGAGTTCTCCTGGCAGTATTTGGTGTGTGCTTTATCCAGCACCTCCAGAGTTCTCCCCAGGTCATCTTCTAAGAGCTGGTGCATTTTGTGATACTGCACACGCACCTCCTCCTTCAGCTGCTGTACCTTATCCTGCATAACAAACACAGGGTGCACACTGAATTTCTATAGTTTCCCTAAATGTAAAAACTTTAACAAATATCTCCCTGTAGGAAAGGAAACACAGACTTTATCTTTTTAATGTCTCAGTTGTTTTATAGACAGCAGTGAAATTTAATGGAAAATAAATTAATTGCCCCTATTATGCTTTTTCAGATATCACCTTTCATGCAGTGTATTATTTAGCCGTTTGTGAATTTAAAAGGTCTGCAAAGTTTCAAAGATCAAAGTGTACGACAAATGGAGGTACTGTCTCCCAAAAGAAAGAACCGATTCTGAATTGCTGAAACGAGTAGTCAGTAATTCCAGTCTTACTTAATGCTCAAACCTACGTAGGTATCTAACAAATTTGCATAATGCCAGCCTATGGTCTTTATTGGCTGCCCGCAAACAACGTCTACTTTGAACCGCTCTCAAACACTGTAGTTGCAGCTGAAGCCTGGAAGAGTTTGGTTTGTGTTGTCGACATGTTGAGAAGACACTTTTTTTTTTCTGTGCTGCAAAAGCAAATCCACTTTGCATGCACTTCCAAAGGATGAGGACTCGGGCTTGAATTGATAATGTAAAACCGCCACTAGGCTTGCTGTTATTGTAAGTGTTGACGGTGTTACCAGTGTTCAGCTGCAACACCGGTTACGTTACTTGCCCACCGCGGCACCGCCCCCCACCCACCATCATTATAATTTTTAATAGTAATAAAAATCATTTAGTTCAGTTAAAAAACAGACACTGCAATTGAAAACTGAACATGTCTGCTCAATGCAGCATGAGCCAAATGAGAGTTGCAGTACAGATCTGCAGCAGGAGTCAGATTTCATTTATCACGAGAGTGAGGAGCTGACTGACAAGACAATGTCGGAAATTTTTTGGATTTTTGCAATATTTTGGATTTAAAACCAGTGCTAATAGGGAACCTGCAAAGGATTAGTTGTGTTTTTCTAGTTGTTGTGTTTTTCATTAAGAAAAACCCACCATTCAAGCAATTGCCGCCTCGGAAATTGGCGCTAATTTGAAAGCGAAAGTAAAATGCGCAGCATTCATAGTCTATTTCCGCGGAGCATTTTCAGTTCATTCCTATGGAAGCTCAACTTTAACTGACACCATCATTACTGTTCGTATCACTGTGTTTACAAATGCTAAGGAAGCCTCTGGAGCCGAAATTCAGATATGGTAATAGCCGTTTCCTTTCTGACATGCGCTGTAAGCGGTAGACCAATCACAACAGACTGGGCAATCGGACCAATCAGAGTAGAGTAAGCTGTCAAAAAAGTGGGGTTTAGAAAGACTGAATCCTTTATCGAACCGTTTCAGACACTGTGAGAAAAGAGCTGATGCTGCAATGTATATTATGAGAAAATTAGTGTTTTTTGACCTTAGATGGATGTAAAGCTAATGTAGGAGACCTCAAAAACAAATTAAATTGCATAATAGGGGCACTTAAATTTTTCCACTTCTCAGATGTTTGTCCTGAGAAAAATCCCAAGTAATTTCTCATCTGCTGTAGAGTTTCAGAAGAGGACATTTCACAATGTCCCAAACTGTGCTCAGATTTGACCAAAGTTACCAAAGTCTGCAATCAAAAGGCAGCAATTTTAATATAAAATATCTCCCAAAACCAAATGATCTGAGCTATACTATCCACATTGATTTAATAGCTCTGTATTGTTACTGTACTGTAAAAATTGTAATGAAGTGTGATTATAATTTTAGGAGAAATATCCGAGACAATGTTGATTAATGAATGAACCTGAATTCTCCAAGTAAATCTCTAGAGCTTTGAAAGGTCAACCTCTGAGCAACCACAAAAATCGAAAAGCGAAATTTTACTTCCAGGCCCAAAATATGAAATAAAAATAAAATTAAAAAAATGTAGAAAATAACAATATACATCTGATGGTGTAAAAGTGTTTGTAGTGCAACTTACTGAACAGATCTTTGAAGGGTTAATAGCCTATGAGATGCACAGAAGTATATCTGTGCCATCTAAATTATATTCAGAAATCTTCATATACTTTCACAAGATCATCTGCAACCACACACCACCTTTTGATTTTTAGAAAAGCTTGTATACAGGGTCCAAAATGAACTTTTTACTTTACTGGCCATTAAACTGTATTTTGCTGATATATTTGTCTTTATGAACATAAAATTATCAAATTCATATTCAGTATCATTTATATACTAAACAATATAGTTATATAGCAACTTTGGTAATATATAATATATCATTATAGTATTATAGTGTTTATTAATATTTTTTTAGTGTTTTAATCAGTTTAAGATTAAATATTTTTGTTATGTGCTGTCATTTTTATTAGTTTTTTTAATATTTGTATTTACTTTCATTTATTGTTATTTAAATTTAAGTTTTAGTAATTTTAGTACTTAGCTTTTTTTAAGTTTAGGTTTTTCATCTAATATTTATATTGTACTTTATTTTAGCTTTATTTCAATCAACGAAAACCATTTTTAATAGTTTTAGTTAACAATAGCAACACAGGCAATATTTGTGTGAAAATGTGCACGTCCTTATATCACTCGATATGAGTCAGTCACAAAAAGTTTGATTTTGTTCTTGATAATTTTATTTTCTTAGCTTAATGTGAGAACATTCCACATGCGTCAGCACAACTTTATATGCGACTATCTTTCACTTTTGTTTTGACATTTTAAATTAAAAATAAACTACTTGTTTTGTCTGGAAATTTTATTCTTGTTCATGTAAGCAAGTTGAATGAAAAGTGTTGATGTATTTCATTCATTCTTTATTTAACCAGGTTAAAAAACATTGAGATTAAAATCTCTTTTACAAGAGTGACCTGGTATTTGATTGCATTAGCTTCCTTAGACTTTAATTTTAACTTATTTTAAATATTCACTGTCATTTTTTTTATGTTGTACAATTGTAGAAGCTAATGGGGATCCAAATCTGAAATCTGGGGAATTTGACCAGACCTCTCCTTGACAGCATTATTTTGTAGTACAACACTTGTCTAATACATTTTCCTTAAAGACAAAAATAAAACTGCAGACAGGAAGAAAAGGCCTACATACGGTTTAAGCACAGACGCTGCCATGTCATACCAAAACCAGCCTCTTACATATTCATTAGCTGCAGTAGAGGGTGAGGGGAGAGACATGCAGACAGAGAGACAGAGTAAGACAGAGGTGTGCGTGCTCATGTCGTATGAATGTGTCTTTACCTCCACCAGTACTTTGTCAGACTCCAACTTATACAGCTGCTCCTCGATGTCTTTCACTCGATCGTCAATGCGATCCTGCTGCTTCATTAACATATGCTGAAGGGAAGAACAAAGACAACACAAATCAATTTTTTTTCCACAGATCCATTATCTGCCAAACTCAACAAAACAGAATGACTGCAGGTTCAAGAAACATCTGAACGATGAACTATTTTTAGAAATATTGGTAACACTTTACAATAAAGTTCTATTTACATTAATAAACATAAACTAACAAATGAAAAATATAGCAACACTTTATTTTACAGTGTCCTTGTTACAAGTTAAATAGACTTACTTTAGTAAATTATGCATAATTACAAGCAACAAACCCTAAACCAAACCATAACCTTAAAGGGGTCCTTGATTATGATTTCACTTTAGTTAGTGTGTAATGTTGCTGTTTGATCATAAACAACATCTGCAAAGTTACGATTCTCAAAGTTCAATGCAAAGGGAGATTGTCTTTTACAGAAATCGCTTTATTCAGGACTACAACAAACGGCTGTTAGGAACTACAGCGAGCTTCTTCCCGGGTTGGTGACATCACTAACCCTAAAATTTGCACAAACCCCACCCCTGAGAACACGCAGCAAAGGGGGTGAGGCCATGTTGGGCTGCTTTAGAGAAGAGGAAGAGTTGTTGTAGTAGAGTGTTGTTGCCATCATTTTACGCCGGACTGCTTCACAAACGAGAGTCAATTCAACACTGGATTTGCACAAAAGATTAACATGACGCCACATGCTAGTCGATGAGTTGAATCAACTCCATAGAAACTACATAAATTTATCCACTAACCATTCAGAAACGTCCAGTTTCATTCTAAAAGTTGTAACTTCTTCCTGAGTCTCTCCATCAGTGTCCGACTCCGGTTTGAACAATGTAAGGCTGAACACCGTTACTGACAATCCTCATTTTGGCTGCGTGAGATTCTCCAGCTTTGTTGTTGTTGAGCAACCGAAGCGCGAGCTGTTAAAGCTCCGCCCTCTTCTGGAAAGCAGGTCGGGAGCAGCAGCTCATTTGCATTTAAAGGGACACACACAAAAACGGCATGTTTTTGCTCACACCCAAATAGGGTCAAATTTGACAAGCTATAATAAATGATCTGTGGGGTATATTGAGCTGAAACTACAACAACACATTCTGCGGACACCAGAGACTTATATTACATCTTGTGAAAAGGGGCGTTATAGGTCCCCTTTAATTCATATTTTTGTTATATTGTATTTGTCCTATCTTTGTAATTTGCTTCTCTTTTCTTATTTTCAATAACAGAAATTAGATGAAGTAACACAAAATAACTATATCGTGATATCGTTATCGTGAAATAAAATTTCTCATATTGTGAAAAAAGAATATGGTCGTGTCACACACCCCTAGTTTATGGTAATTTCAACATTTACTAATACATTATTAAAATCAAAAGTTGTATCTGTTAATATTATTTAAAGGACCTGACCTAACATGAACTAACAATGAACAGTTGCATTTGTATCAAAGATCAATAAATACTTTCACAAATGTATTGCTCATTGTTAGCTAAATTTTAGTTAATGCAACTAGAGTAATCTAATAGGACCTAATTGTAAAGTGTTACCAAAATATTTTTAATTTTAAAGTCAAACCCAAGCTAACAAAAGCAATGCATTCTCCATCTACTCCAAAATATGACCCCAAACATCCTGCAGTCCCTCTCTATAACATCCAAAAAAAATCTTTTTTTAGCAAATGAGTGAAACAAAACATGTCGGCAATGAGACTAATTCATCAGAATCACGTTTGCTGTGTGATTCTGCCTGCTATTAGGTGTCTGGACAGGTTTTAAATTGGATTCAGAGGAAGCCACTAACCCCAAAGCTCCCCCATCCCCCAGCCAAATCAAAGCCTGACAGTGTGCTGAAGCTTTTATAATCCCCTTTATACTCGGTTTCACATGCCCGCGAGAAGAACACTGTACCTCACCACACCAAAGTCCAGAGGATGCTGAATAACAAGCCAATTTAGTTGTTTAATCACACAAACGTCCATGCAACATTCAAAAGGCCGACTGCAAAGGGAGAATGCAGCTGTCATGACAACAATAACGCACATTGTGCATGCACGAGTGTGCGCATTAATAAGTGTGGAAATTTGAAGCAGAGCGAGAGGGGGCAAGGCCGTCTCAGGCTCTCATTTTGCTCGCTATCTCTCCCTTTGTTTGCATGGGCTTCTTTCAGTGTCAGTGACAGATTGTCATGTTATCCCTGCATAGTGAGATGTGCACGAGACCGCTGCAGGATCTATAGGTCACATGAGAGGAGAAGCATTCTTGGGGCCTACAGCAACCGGGCTCCTGCAAACCCCTGCATGGATGCCAAACAAACAGCATCTCTACAGTCAACAGTTAACAGCACTGACTGGTCACCATGGACACAGATACAGTGCAACAGTCCAGAAGTAAAAATCTCATTCATTTTCTCTGTACAGACATGCCATGAGCTCACAATCTTTGTTTAAATGCCAAATTAACAATGAAATACTACATTACCCACAATCATGAAGTGAGATCCACCAATCAGAGAACTTGCTGTACCACTATATATTGATATACTACATACTGAACCCATTAAAAGTTTTGTAAGGGAACATCCTGAGGTTTGTAAGTTGATAAAAAGCTAATAATTAAATAAATCATAAAAATGTGAAATTAAAATAAATAAATAGGGCTGCACAATTAATCAAAATAAAATTTTAATTGCAATAGGGCTTAGTGCGATTATCAAATTGCAAAGTTCTCGCTAGCAGCTCATGATCCAGTGTTTTCAGTGTCTCAGAGAAGCTCAATTCACAGAAAATACTGCTCTACTTTCACATTCGCATGTCCAACATTTTTGCAGCATTTTAGTAAATTTGTAATAAAAAGTGTTTATAAATATGTTGTAAACTAAACAGGCCTCACAGGCCTCCCTGCGGTTTTCCACTAAAATAAAAGCTGGATTGTTTAACATTTGAAGAATTTAAGACTAATAGTATTGTGACTTGTATATATATATATTTTTTTTATTTTTTATTTATATAATTAACAATATTCATTTGTATTTTCAAGTACAAGCGTGTTACAATAGTAATTTATTATTCATTTTTTTATAATTAGAGTTATTGATAATAATAATAATAATAATAATAATAATAATAATATCAAAAATAACATTCTTTTTGCCTGGATGTTTCAGCAGAAGCAATATAAGACATTTTCTTGTGAGAATTAATGTTAATCTATCATGGTTCAAATCGCAATGAGGCAAAACAAATATTTTTTGTGACCAAATCGTGCAAAAACAAATATTTTACTTATTTAACCTGCATGTCATGTGACCATTAACTAACATCAGAGAACCGTGAACATGTGAAAGTGCTGTTAAATTATTAAAATATTACAGTTAAAATCTCAGGAGAAAATATTTCTTCAAAAATGTTCAGGTGACAAAAAAAAAAAAAAAAAAAAACTGTGGGAATCTGTGATCTAGAGTTATTGATAATAATAATAATAATAATAATAATATTAATATTATTATTTTGATTAAAGGCTTTTTATTTCATTTAAAATTTGTGTTTTTTTATTTTAGAAGTTTTATTAAAGTATTTATGAATTCTGTGAAATATCAATGGCACTAAAATATCAAAGCCACCAAAAAAGTGGGAGGTCACTTTTGCACATGAGGGATGATGGTTAAATAAATGAACACTAAGTTTTACTGGGGAAAAAAAACATGATCTTCTCTGCAAAGGATGCTTTAAAGGTTTAGTTCACCCAAAAATGACATTTCTGTCATTAATCACTCACACCCATGTGGTTCCACACCTGTAAGACCTTCATTCATCTTCAGAACACAAATTAAGATATTTTTGATGAAATCTGAGGGTTTCTGAACAACACATAGGCAGCAATGTCATTGCAACTTCTGAGCTTCAGAGAAGCAGTAAAGACATTGTTAAAATAGTCAGTGTGACTACAGTGGTTTAACCTTAGTGTTATGAAGGGATGAGAATACTTTTTGTGTGCAAAAAGAAACCAAAAATAACGACTTTCTGATGTAGAACACAGAAGCTCTGCGATGTGTTTACTACATCAACAGTGTAGGAGACTGACAGGGTAGAGAAGAAATTGTTGAATAAAGTTGTTATTTTTGTTTTGTTAAAGGAAGGTCTTACGGGTGTAGAACGACATGAGGGTGAGTAATTAATGACAGAAATTTCATTTTTGGGTGAACTAACCCTTTAATCCCATAATGCATTGTGAACATGCTCTGTGAACAAATCCAAGATGGTGGACAAAGCATGCAAAATTTTTGTTAACGTTTATTGTTAATTAATTCAACTTAAGTACTGATAAAAAAAAAAGTTATGTATTTCTGTGCTAATTAGTGCATCACTTCATCTGCTTAGAAGTATGTTAATGCAAAATTCAATGTCAATTGTAATTTGATCTTTGTGAGAGAAGCTCTGTTTTTGTGTTGAGCGGAGCTGCTGCCCATGTAGAGCGTTTCGTTTCAGTTAGCAGGCTGTCATTAAAGCCAGCAGTCTATGTAGGCAGCAGACAGCAAAACAGCTCACTACATTCTGGAACAAATCAATAGTTTTTAAACAGATGAGTGTACCACTGCTTTGGTCTTACAGATTTCGAGCAGTGGTATCACACTTAGTCACTGATTACACACAGTTATGAGCACAGGAAACTGTACATCTTTAGCTCAACAATGGCCAAAGCTTCACGCAAGACGCCAGCAGGAAGTTGCAGAAAATTACTGCACTCTTGGTGCCATTTAGCTTATCAGCAATCAAAAAATATTTAAGGTTTTTAATTTGTTACAATTGTGGGTGTACAGATGAATGTATTCGTGTGCTATACATCTGTGCGAGCGCTTCTCGTTTCAAAACTCGCAGATGTGCAGATACGATCTGTCAATCTCTTTTGATTCGGAGCACGGAAGGTAGCATCTAAATAATCTACTGACTTCTACAGACAATTAACTGTGTCTGTGATAAATGTAAGCCATTTGATTGCAGAGATGCAAAGCCTGATGATAGGCTTGTTGATGGCTTTTTTAAGCTTTAAGGTGAAAAAAGATGCAAGCTCAGACTGAGACAGAAATAATCTGGTTTTTGTGGGGTAGTGTGAGGGGCGTGTGTGAATTTCACAGCTAAATGCTGGATAGGAGTTGATTTATTTCTGCAGTTTGTAAGTGACTCAAAACAACCTACATACATTCACAGCAAAGACAAAAGGTCAGGCATCCTGGCAGTTAAATGTGAAATGTGTGAACAGCACACTGCTCTGAATGCATAGTGAAGATAACTTATAGTTCACTTATAAATGGAAAAATCTCACATGCACTTGACGGTATTCATTTATAACCACAGATGAAAAACTTTGACAATTTTTTAATGAATGTTGCATGATTTCATTAAACGGATAAGAGTACAGATCTGTTCAAAGAAAGGTCAGCACAGACACATTCAGATCTGGCATGTTCCTTTGTGTGCTATAAAGAATATAGTATTTACTCTAGTAAAAAAAAAAAAAACCTACACCAAAAATACATTTATTTCATACTAAGTATACTTCAAATCCATTAACATATTTATTGACATATCACTTAAGACTTACTGATATAAAATTATAATTAAACTTTATTTGGAGTATTATGCACACTGCAATTTTTTTAATATTATGCCTAAAATGTGTTTTAATATCACTATTAATAAGGATTGTATGAACTTTGTATAATTTCAGTCTTTAAATGAAAGATATTTAAAGTGTACCTAAAGTATACTTGCAATAGTTCCACTTTAGCACAATCAAATATACTTAAATTAGTTGTTCCAATTTAGCAGACTTTAAGTATACCAGTTTACATAAAGTACAATTGCAGGGTATTTTTAAGTACATAAATATGTAAATGTATACTTAGCACAAAATAAATGTATTTCATATACATTTTAGTATATATTTTATTCACTAGGGTAGATATGATTCATAAATTATCTAACTCATCATGAAAAGTAGCTAGAGAATGAGTACATATGAAATTTACATTTTTTAAAATTGTGACAGCATTTACATATCATTTAGACTCCTTTATCAGCATTGGCAGGAAGTAATCAATCTCACTCCATTTGATCATTTTTATACATATTGTGTGTGTGTTGACTGCATTCATCATTGACTACAATCATTGAACCTTGTAACTTCAAGACAAAACCGTCAAGATATATATATATATATATATATATATATATATCAAGTATATATAGTATATATATATATATATATATATATATCAAGTATATATAGTATATATATATATATATATATCAAGTATATATATATATATATATATATATATATATATATATATATATATATATATATATATATCAAGTATTCCATGGAACAGCAGAAATGCAGCGGTTACCCCAGAAACCTTGAAAACAAAGCAGCTGTGCTACTGAACAGTAAATAAAATGCTTCAAATAGCCATTCAGTTTTTTGTATTCGCAATGTTGTTCATCACAGCACCAAATACTTGATGCTTAAAGACAGCTAGTTAGTTATCGATAAATTCATGTTCCCTAAATACGAAGAAAAAAAAAAAAAAAAAAAAAAAAAAAAAAAAATATATATATATATATATATATATATATATATATATATATATATATATATATAGAATATGAATTTATCAATAACTAACTAGCTGGTGCCTAACAGACGTGTCGATATTCTGTAATACAGTATATCACGATAATGAATATGTACGATATTGTTACCATGGGCACTTCAAAATGCAGTGAATAATTATTTATTACGAATTAGTCAAATTTTTAAAATACTTTTTTAGAATACTTTCCCCATCAACTGTATAAAATGCACAACACCGCTGTATGCTGCGTCAAAAGGACACGCGCACTCAGATGTAAACAAGCCCAACATGCATGAGAAGCACATGGTGGAACAAGTGAAAGGGACGCGCTGAATGAAAGTGCACAGTGCAAGTGCGCTGATGGAACAGCAGAAATGCAGCGGTTACCCCAGAAATCCTGTAAACAGTAAATAAAAAGCTTGAAATAGCCATTCAGTTTTTTGTATTCACAATGTTGTTCATCACAGCACCAAATCCTTGATGCTTAAAGACTTAATAGGCTAATTATTTTCAAACTTAAACATTTTATATTTTAATCTGGACTACAACGTGCCCTATAATGATTGAAAACGTTCTCATTGTTTGTTACTGTTCAGTAAAACTTAGTGACATAAGGCTTCATTAGTTAACATGTTAATTCATTATTACCAAGCGGACAATGAAAAATACTTAATAAAATAAAAATGCTCCCAATAAAGAATTTATTCATCTTAGTCAATGTTAATTTCTTAGTTAATGTTTAATAACATTACGAAAATCAAAAGTTGTAATTATTATTTAATGGACCTGAGCTAAAACTAACAATGATCTGTTGTATTTTTAACTAACATTCACAAAAAAATAATACGTTCTGTAACAAATGTAGCTATTGCTCAATCTTAATCTTAGTTAACTAATGTTAAATAATGAGACCTTATTATAAAGTGTTACCTGTTGTTCTTTATAATTCTTTTGCACTTTAATCTGTTTCAAACATTTTACTTTATAATTTTTTTGTATTGCGTTATTTTATTTAAATGTTCAGAGTTCTTTTTGTTATAAGAAAGAGGTCTTAAACCTGTTATAGTATGACAACACTTTTTTGCAATTAATTTCAATATCGTGATAATACCGTATACCGTGATAAATACTTCAGCAATTATCGCAACATGAAAATTTGATACCGTCACATGCCTAGTGCCTAATGAGTAACAACATAAGTTGCTTGCAACCCATTCTGGCATAGTTCTATTATTTTTCTATAACTTATTTCTATTTAGTTTTGATGATTTAATGTTTATTGTTAGGCAAGAATAAAAATCAATCACACAAAACAGAATTTGAAAAACGTATTTAGACGTGTCCTGTATTTTTAAATGTGACCCCTAAAAAGGTTTTGAATAGAAACTAAATCATCTGATATCATATTTAGATATTTAGATTGACCTCATGAAAGTGAAATGTAACTACCAACTACATCGTTATTCAATAATGTCTTCTGAGTGGCCTTAATATATAAGGTCTAAATTATCTCAGTGGAGAGGCTCTTGTAACTGAGGATGGATTCAAACTGGATGTAAGTAAATGTATCTAAAAGCTTATTTGTAATTGCTGACAGAACTGTATCTTCCACCTAAATGTTCATCCTGAGATTGATTACTGTATGTATAAAACATCTCTAGATATTCAACATCCTTACTTTTAGATGTGCTCTGTATGATTACACCAGAGTTTCTTGTACAGTGTTTCATCACCACCACCAAATAATAAATTATATTTCATTTTAATGAATCATAAAATAAATAAATAAATAAAATCACAAGAATCCTTCACGGAATGAACTTTTAAAGTCGTCGGATCACAGTTCTTCTCATACTACTATTAGTTGCTGTTGTGCGCACACTACACGACAGATCGGCGACAGGGGCACACACATTACGCAACATTTCAATAGGAAGATTCGCCGAACCGCTGGTACAAACTACATTTCACAACCAAACACACGCAAGAATTGATACAGGAAATAACAAAAATCATGCATGAGACTGGATATCTTCCTGTAAAAATGATGCATGAAAAAAGCTTGTGATCCAAGTTGTCTGTGCGCCAATTTGCAGTGAAAAAAAAAAAGAAAAAATGAAGAATATGAAGGAGAGAATGGTTGCTTGTAAAAGGCATGCTTGCTGATGTTTTGTTGCAGGTCTATGACTCCCCTCCATGAACTTTCCCTTGCCCTGTATCTTGCGCTCTCATTGGCTGTAGGTTGTTGCTGAAGTCATTTCCAGTCAAAGCACATTTCACACTGCATGACTCGAGTCGCAGACAGGTCCATATATTTAGCATGCTAAATATTTCACGGACATCGGCGACACATCAGCGCTTCTCTCAGATCGCATCTTTGATCATACATACTACACGTTTGTCACTTACAAGAACAAGCACTGATTTGCCTCCGAATTCTGGCATTTTGTCGGAAAATCAGGGCTAAAATCGTGCAGTGTACCCGGTAGGGCTGCAATAAACAATTATTTTGATAATCGATTAATCTACCGATTATTGGAATGATTAATCGACTAATCGTCAATTATTACACTGATTAATCAGTATGCTTTGTTCGATTATTCCACTTTAGAAAATAGTTAAAATATTGAGTTATACTTTAACTAATAAATAAAAATCACTTCAGCTTTTGAAAGTGTATTTTTAATTAATTTCGAGCCAACAGAATAGACCAATCTACTTCAGGTTTTCTTTTCTCCTCAGAAGTCATCAATAGTCCAACTGTTACAATGACTGGTACTGTGTTTTTATTTAGTCTGGGAATTATAATAATAACTTTTTAATAAGAGTAAAAATATGAATATGTAATATTGTGCATATTTTTTGAAAAATACCCCTCTTTAGATTTCTTTTTTCTTCTTTTTTACTAACTATCGAGTTTATGGTCACTGAATGGCTTTCCTTAGGTAAATGTAACATTTTGTGACATATTAGTTTGCAAGCTGTTTCATTGACGTCTTTCTGCGGTTAAAACTGTGATTAAGTGATTACATTAGAGATGGATACATTTCAGTAAGTTGTACTGTATCTTTCAACATACTTTTTGAAGTTCATTCATGTTTATTTCGTGCTGTAACAGCAGAAAAGAGGAAGAGATAATAGGTTAACGTGCCGATTGACCTGAGGTGTTACAGCGATCTGTAATGCCACATTAAAGAGCGCCAGAAACCACCTGTATTGTTTGAATCCCATAGTAAAACTGACAGAATTTAAAAGCCGAGACTGTTTTTTATCAAAAGTAACCTGATCTGTCAGCACGTTGTCAGTGTCCTCTTTGGTCTGCTATGTATCTTTCACTGCGTGAGAAAATGGACGTGGCGTGAAGACAGTGAGTTTTAATGAGAGATGGTGGCCCTGCATGACAGCATTTTTTTGTAGTTATGCTAAACGTTATGTTTGTTATGTTTTATGCTATGTTAAACTCCCACCATTTACGGGTTCGACTTCGTTTGCACTATGCACTCCGAAGCACCGTGTCTTCTTCTACTGAATTGGATTCGGGAGGGCTGCATTACAGTATTGCGCTATAGCGCCCCACTGGTCAAACCGCGTTATTGCAGGCCCTTCAAATAGGTCATATGAGATCAAAAGACTATTCGACAACAAAAATATTTGTCGACAATTTTTTATTGTCGACGTTGTCGATAATGTCGACTAATCGTTTCAGCCCTAGTGCCCGGCATTACTGAATTAACATCTGAATCACTAACTGATGTGCAAGTTTTCATGATCCAGCTACTCTATTTCAAAATAAAGTAATTGTGTACCTCAGTATCATTACCATTGCCATTGGTTGTAGTTACAACAATACAACAACATGTAGTTAAAGACAGTTATAAAAAAAAAAATTAAAAAAAAAAAAATGTAAAGGCACAATATGTAATTTTCGCCACACAAGGTTGCTTATTCAAAACAAAGGCGTAGCTTGATGATGCCGTGAATGAGCGTGGAATCATGGGAGTTGTTGTCTTCACCTCAACAGGCGATGGAAAGCAATCCGTCGGACTCGGGCAGAAATCATGTTAATGGATGAGCTAATGTTTTAAAGTTTTATTAACGTCCCTGTGGAATGAAGCAGGGCGGGTCGAGAGCCACGGGAGTCTAGCAGAGCTTTTATTATGCTTATGCTGCAGTCGGCCGCTTCTGCTCTTTTTGTTGTGTATGTGGGGTAACACAGTGCTGTTTTACATGGTTAAAACAATCATACTAAATACATCTGAGTGTGTTGAAAGTTATGTTATTCTGTGCGTTTGCTCGGTGGCTTCTATGAGAGACTTGTTGCACTTTGCAGTAATCTAGATCGATATAAGAATGTCGTATTAATAAAAATTGGATGACTTGTGTTGCTAAATGACATAAAATTAATTTAAAAATATATTGTATGATGGAAAAAGCTCTCTCTGATTATGCTATATAACGATTAGTTTTCTGTTGATAAATGTATCCAAACAGTTGCTCACCTGTCTAATAAAACACATAATATATTAAAGCGTCTTTGGTGTTTCCATGGTTTCTACGAAAGTAAAACTGGAAATCAAGGGTAACACGGATACTGACATGCGATGAAATGACACAGTCCTGTCCTGGTTAAAATTTCTCTGGATTTAAACATTATTCTAGTGGCTTTTGGATATTTTAATTTAAAAATCTTACATATTGTGCCTTTAAAACAAACATGAAAGTTGGACGGAAGTTACCTTGCTGCAAAAACAGAATTCTCTTACACTGTTTGTTAAATCTGTACAGGTAATCTAATATGAAAAAACCAAAGAGATCTGTTTATCTTGGCAGAGGCATGAGGACAATGTGAAATGGCATGGCACACATTGTGATAAAGCAAAGCACCATATTACAGTACAAACGGCTTCCACATAATCACATCATGCATTCATCTGCGGCAGCTTTGTCCAGATGAACCACTATCACAAAGGACATTGCCAGCAACATGCTTAGCTGATAAGGCAAGCTTGCTTACTACTTCCTTATTTTCATACTAGAATTTCTCCATTTGCTTTTGCAGTTTATTCCAGAACACCTTCCTGTTAAGCTCTAAGTGATTATGTAGTTATGTGACCTATGCAGAACCTACAAGTCATGGTGCAAACAGTGAATCGTATTCACCACTTTCACAATAATAAGGATGTGATTCCAAACATCTGAAGTCATCTGACTGTACTGAACGTTTCTCAAGGCCGACTGTGAGAGTTTTATAACGCTGTCCGGACTTGCCTGCGTGCATCGGTGTGATAAGAATGGCCTCTCAAATTATTCAGTGACACCACAATCAATTTTCAAGTCTTTCTAGAGCAAAATCTGGAGGGCAATTACATTTCGAATGATCCAGTCTAACTGAAAGCGTGACTAATTTGCAGAAAATGGTCAAATGTGGACTGAGCCACATGTCTATAATTCCTCACCGCTTGGGTCCTATATTTAAAAACACAGTTAATGGTGGAAGTTATTCTATGAAGCGTGAATGTCAGTGGGCCATCCAAAAGAGTAAACTAGTCTCAAGCAGACTCCTGTCATATTAACCAGCATAAAAAGGAGAAAAAGAGATGAGTAGGGTGATCCTCCATTGGATCTCCCATGATGTCATCCCTGCAAACAGGAGGCGGATTATTGGGAACGGAGCAGCGAGGGAACTGAGGTCACTCCCTTCCTGTGTCTGTCGAGAACCCACGTCCTATTCCTAAACAAGAGGCGAGGGAGCAAAGAAGGCCAGGCAGTTTTATTGTGGGACCACTTGAGTCACACTCTCTAAATTTATGCACTTGCGAAAGAAAGAACAGAGGGATGTGTGTGTCTTTCAACAGCAGCTGTGGGTAGAGCAGGCCTTGCGTCCATTTCCTCCCTCTCTTTCCCCCTCCTTTTACAGACACTTGGCTGCTTTAGGAGCCATGACACATTGGCCATCTAAAAAGCATTCCTCCACGCATCCAGAAGTCATCTCTGCCAAGTCCAGCAGCAGCAGCTCAACTCACAACAGTTCATTATTCTTTGGGAGGCAGCTGAAGGAACAGCGTGTATTTTCACTCCTACACTGCAGAATGTCCCAGCTAATTTTCTCATTAGCATATCCATCAGTTTAATTGATAGGTAAAAGAGCTTTTAATAAGTAGCTTTGAGAATTGAGAGAAATAAACACAGGAAATAAAAATGGATAGATGTCTTTACATTTCCCAATTACAGATATTATATTATCAGCTGCATAACAATTTCAGTGAAGAGTTTAATTGAAAAGTGAACAAATTCTGTCTTAATCTTTGTTTTCTCTCTCTTTTGCTTTAAAGTCACCATGAAATCAAAATAGACCGTTCTTTTTTTCTTTCTTTTTTTTATGAGATATTGCAGTATTAGGGTTGGTATTACGGCTGCAACATACGATTATTTTGATAATCGATTAATCTACCGATTATTGGAACAATTAATCGACTAATCGTCGATTACACTGATTTATCAGTATGCTTTGTTCGATTATTCCACTAGCAATTAGTTAAAATATTGAGTTATACTTTAACTAATAAATAAAACAAGGAAATCACTTCAGCTTTTGAAAGTGTATTTTTAATGAATTTGTTAAAAAATACTGACTGGTACTGTGTTTTTATTAAGTCTGGGAATTGTAATAACTTTTTAATAAGAGTAAAAATATGAAAATGTAATATTGAGCAACAATTTTTGAAAAATGCTCCTCTCTGGATTTCTTCTTTTTTTTCTTTTTACTATTGAGTTTATGGTCACTGAATGGCTTTCCTGAGGTAAATGTAACATTTTGTGACATTTGTTTGCAAGCTGTTTTATTGATGTCTTTCTGCGGTTGAAACTCTGATTAAGTGATTACATTAGAGATGGATTCATTTCAGTAAGTTGTACTGTATCTTTCAGCATACTTTTTGATGTTCATTAATGTTTATTTTGTGCTGTAACAGCAGAAAAGAGGAAGAGATAATAGGTTCACGTGCTGCTTGACCTGAGGTGTTACAGCGATCTGTAATGCCACATTAAAGAGCACCAAAACCACGTGTATTCTTTGAATCCCATAGTAAAATTGACAGAATTTAAAAGCAGAGACTTTGTTTTATATCAAAAGTAACCTGATCTGTCTCATCTGTCAGCACGTTGTCAGTGTCCTCTTTGCTCTGCGATGTATCTTTCACTGCGTGAGAAAATGGACGTGTGGCGAACAGTGAGTTTGAATGAGAGTTGGTGGCACTGCATGACAGCATTTTTAGTAGTTATGCTAAACGTTATGTTTGTTATGTTTTATTGAGCTTCCAGTGACGTAGGCGTATGCTGATATGTCGAACTCATGCGAAACGCCAGCACTCGCCATTTTTAAAAAGCCGTGTACACAGCCTATATTTACTCCACTAACTAACTCTGCAAAAACATGGAAAACAGTGATAGATGGACCTCTGAACCGTACGCTAAGGAGAAAATCCAGGGCGACTTTGAGCGTACCAACTGAAACATGATTATATATTTCTGCTAAGCTAGCGACACTGGCCATCAACCACACGGGCACGGCATAAGCTAATACTGTTTCATATACTGTCTACTTTCTTTGTATAACAGTTCTATCTAATAACGTATTAGACAGGATTGTTCGTAAACAGATCGTAAACTAATGAAGACGGAGAATGCGAGCACTGTCTGAACTGTTCTCAGCACCGTCAAAATAAAAGTCCGCCGTACCGTCAAAATAAAAGTAATGCAAACAAATGCAGTTTACGTCACTTCAGGCCCTAGGGGAACATTAGTTCTCGGGGAACCACACTGGTGGCAAAAGCCCCTATTATTATACCATGCATATGTTGACTTTTTTATTATTATTTAAAGAAGAAACCAAAACAATATATAGTTGACATTTGAGGTTTAATGCTATAGAAAAACAACTAAAAATTGTTTTCAGATTGTTTTTTTATTTTTATACAAAAATATGGCATGCAGTTGCTTTAAACAATGGTATAAAGCTATTCAATACATCATTCAATGTAAATTGTGATAATCGTAGTTAATAATCGCAATTACAATTTCAAGGGAATAATCGACAATTATGATTTTTGTCATAATTGTGCAGCCCTAATCACTGTCGTTTTGATTTTTATAGAAATAAAAACCATTTAATTTAGTTGGATAACGGTTGCTTCAATCCCATCCAGCTCTTCGAACACAAGCTGCAGCATTGTTCGTAGTGCAGCAGGAATCAGAGTTCACTGATCACGTGACGAGATGACTGACAAGACCATGGCAGAGGATTCGTTGCACAACAGAGCCTAAGTGTCTGACAAACGTCTGATCTTGTAGAATGTATGCTCAGCATCGCCGCTCCCTATTCACGGAGTACGCTTGATCGCGAAATCGAAAGTAAAACGCGAGTGCACATTCAAACGCGATTTCATTACCCCGCATTTTGAAAGCGACTACTTGATGCATGCAAATATGGTCTCTGCACTTTGAATATTGAGAGAGTTCTTTGATTATGGTTGCACTTAAGACTAAGAGAAAACTGTGTTATTTATTTTTATTTACACTGTTTATATTTCTATGATCAACTTGTGGAAAGGAGTTCAGTTGGGAGGTCAAAAGTTGTAGAAGCTCATAAATCATGTACAGTAATAAGGTCTGAAGAGACTCATAAGAAATCATACAAAAGAGAAGCCAGTCAGTTGAGTTTGTGGCAAAACCTTTTTACAGTGCTTGAGTATTGTTGTCTTTTACTGCATATGATAATTCATACTCAGAAAGTAGAAGTGAATTGACATTCATTACAAGATAAGTTAAACCATTTCAAATGCACCTGCAGACTATTTTTCTAGTCATATATTTCGTCATTGAGGATTTCTTAAAAATACTGTGTGAAAAATCTCATCTCGTCTCGTTCTCGTGAACTCAATCTCATGTCTTGTCTCGTCACACCCCTAAGAGCCACTGTTCCAGTGCATGTTCCCGGCTTGCGTCCGTTCTTGAACCGTTCCGCACATTTCCACTGCAGAAAGGTAGTTCCAGGCCAGAATTGACTTCTCAAGTCTTGACTTCTCAAGTCTTCTTCTTTTGCGTTATCTTTTGCTTGAACGGACCAATATGCACAAAATTACTTTAAAATATCCTCGTAAACAAGTGACTGCAGCCTAATAAACATGTGCTGCCTGTCATTACTGTTAATGATCTTGATTGAATATCTTTTGTGACTTAAATGAGGATTAATCTATATTTTATTTATGAAAAGAAAACTATGTGGTCATTTGATTTCAATTTCTGTACCTGAAATTTGTTCAGTTGTATTTATTTATTTAATAAATACTAATAAATAATAAATACATTTATTATATAATTTAATAATAATTTATTTGTTTGTTCTCATTTTATTACTGACTGTTTACTTGTCTTTAACCATTTAATGTTTGAAATTTATATTAGTTTATTAGTTATTCGGCTGCAACAGAAAGTTTTTCAAAAAGACAGAATAATTGTTTAATATCTAAATGTTTGATTTTATTTTTACCTTATTAGAATCAAAACTAGGATTATAAGCAGAATCGGAATCAATAAAATTCAAACGACACCCAGCCCTAGTGTTTATTATAAATAGTTTATCCGTAAGATCACAGCAAAAGCAAGCCACAACGATCCAATCAATTCCCGACGGACAAAATCAAGTCCCATCCTAGATTTTTTCCTGTTTGAGAAGCATTTTACTCAGATATACCTCACAATAAGGAAGAAAAGGCTATCGCAACTTCCGATTCATGCCGACTTCAAAAGAGCATCTTGAGCTTCAATGGAAGAAGAACATCTGAGTCACAATTTAAGTAAACACTGATATTCAGTGTGGACTTTTGGACCCCACTGTAAGTCTTTGCTAGTATATGATTATCAGACATTTGGTTTTCCAATATTCAAGAGCTTGTTGTTGAAACTTTTTAAGATGACAAGTCTATGTAAACAGTCTCATCTATAAATCAAACAAGACAAGTATTCCTCTGTGAAGTGCTACTCTGTAAAACCCGTTTTATGGATAAGCTCATTATTTCTTTCTGCTATTTGGCAATGAATCTTACAGGAAAGTAGAAAATGTGTGGGTGGAATTTATCATGCAGTGAATATTTCAAATCACTGAAAATAAACCTCTTTGGAGGCATAAATACATGATTTATCTTCAAAATGAGCTTTTAGATAATAAAGTACTTAAATAATAAAGTGTTTATTTTAGGTTGATAAACTGATGGAACAAATATAACCAAAGATTTTTAGTTGCCCTGATATTGAACAATAAGGCTTCTGAACATTTCAGGTGGCATTAAAGCTAGTTTTTCACACTTATCCTGACTGGCTTTGGGGCAATTATTCACTATTAACTTAAAAAAGCAGAAGACCTGATATTTCTGGATCTGAAGAGTGTTGACAGTCTCATTATACCAGTGTTAACATTCAGCTGGCAGGCCACAGAAATTCAGGATATGACAGAACTATCTAAGTATATACTCATGTTCCAGAACAGAACTAATGATTCAAGAGGAAGTGATTGCTTCAGCCTTTGAAAGGAAGTTTACTCTTGTTCACCTCCCTATCTAATAGGTTCATTCATGATGAAAAATGAAAAATAAAACTGATTAGGAACAAAGTTCAGTCTTTTCAAGTCCTCATTACTTTGAATATGTCTAATTAAGGTTTTTGCTATGATTAGGCTACATTTTGTTCCTCAGAGCTTAACCATTACATTAAAGTAACTAAATGTTACAGTGTAAATAATATATTAGTAAGTACTATGCAATACTAATGAAAAGTATAAAGGGACAATATTTACAGTATAAATGGACAATAAATATGGCCAATGAAACATTAATAAACAAATAAAAGTTCCTACAATATAATCATAGTAAATAAATAGTCCTTCAAACAAGCTTTTTGAAGCTTTCTGACATTTTGTTTAAATTATCTAAAAATATTCAGCGGAATTAGAAAAAAATATGAAATTTTAGTCTTGTTGCAAAAGAACTTTACTAAAACTGGTTGAATTTATGACCTGAGAACAAGACATCCTGAACAGCATTAAAAGTTCAATTACCCACTTAATTTATTTAAGTGGGTAATTTAATTACCAAAACGTTAATCTTGATTTGTTTTTTAAAACTAATTTCAGTGCATCACTAGTTTAAATTCTTTTTTTTGTGTGGCAAATTTGTCTAATAATGTGTAAATGCTGCAGCAAATTGAATTAAAGTCAGCATTAGGGCTGTGCAATTAATCGCAAAACAATCGCGATTTGAGCATGTGCAATTTCTAAATCGCATAAGACTCCAATTTTATTTATTAATTTATTTATATTTTAATATTTTGGAGTATTTTGGATTCAAGAGAGAGGATGTGTCAGAGAGCAAGGTCATTTGCAAGACATGTGAGATTATTGCAACGAAATGGGGCAATACAACAAACCTGTTCCAGCACTTAAAACAGCTCCATAAAAAAAAAAAAAAAAAAAAAAAAAAAACCTGTATGATCAATGCATGTCGACAAAGTCCATTGAAAGTAACAAAAGCACACCTCAAAGCCAGCCTGAACCGACTGAACAAGTATCCGTTGTTTAAGCATTTACAAGCATCACGCCTTATAAGAAAGGATCAAAACGGCACAAAGAAATTACCGACGCGATCACCTAACATATATGCAAAGACATGGTGCCTGCGTACATCGTCAGTAAAGACGGCTTCTGAAGACTAATACACTCGACAAAAGATACCAAAAGATGCCATCTCTGTTTATCAAGCTGTTGTGTTATTTAATTGTGAAATGTCTTATGCACTTCTTGTGCACTGAATACATTTAGAATGTAGCATATTTGAAAAAGCAAAAACAATAGTCAAAATCGCAAATAAAATCGCAATTTCAATATTCATTAAAAAAAAAAAAAAAAAAAAAAAAAAAAAATCGCAATATGATTATTTTGTCCATATTGCACAACCCTAGTCAGCATAAAACTGAAGTGGCATTAGTTTTTTCTTTCCTATTGTGACGTATATCCGAGTGAAGCAGCTTCTCAAACACGAAAAAAAAAAAAAAAATGCAGGGCAGGACTTGATTTTGTTCACTGGGAATTGATTGGATCATTGGATGGTTGTGGTTTGCTATTGCTGTGATGTCATGTAAGTGAGAGGTTGTCCCGCCCTCGTGCCAGTAAACACGAATTACAGTTCCATCGTCCTGAAGTCAATTGGTGCTTTTTGAATGGGTTTTTTGTTATGCTTGAAATAAGGTTTGTGGTTAGCACGAGCTCAAGATGCGCTAACAAGTGTCTAAATGGGTCTACTGAGGTTGTCAGGGACATTAAATGTCATCAGCCGAACAGGAACTCATCTACTCACTAGTCTGCTTCTACAGCCTCGTTGCAAACTATTATAACTCAAACTTTTTAGGGAAAATGTTTTTAAACAAAGACTGAAAGAGTTGACGGAGGCTTAGTGATGGTGACGTTGAAGTCATGAGACCGTGGTGTAGTTCGTTTATAGCCTAAGTGTTGTATTTACACTTCAAAATTCATAAAAGTTGTGTTTATTTGTGAAGATTATCACGATAAACAAAATGTGCAAGAATCATAAGCTATTGTTAGTCACAGACCTTATTTTTGGCTATAATCCAAAAGCCAATGGAAAAATACTATTGGGTTTTTGTCGAGTGAACTGGGGTGATGCTAAAATATTGCATCCCTGCAACACTCCATTGTGCACTTTTTTTCCCAGCATGCCTGTTTTACATTGGGCAACTGCCTTAAAGGCCCACTGAAGTGCCTTGAAACGAGCAGCATTATTCAATGTATTGACGTAATTTCCACATATTTCCGTAATTTTTTACATATTGAACAGCCCCTCCCCCTTTTTTAAATAGCCAATAGCATTTAGTTTATATCACAGCTCGGCCAGAGCTGCATTTTCTCTAATCTATCTCGAACCGTTTCTCCTCCCAATATCCTCCATTATTGCCTTAAAATATAGGATTCTGTGCAGAATTCAAATAGGTCTGATACATTTTGTGGTCTGCGCCGACTCGGCCATGTGATCCGCTCTGTGCTATCTTGTCTCTGGACCGGAGCAGACTGTGTGCGCTGTGGCGGTTCATGTGAAACCAGACTTCATTCGCCCCAATGGAAAGCATATTTACACTGTCTGAATGGTTCCCTATCCTGTATATGTGCCACTCACCATGTAGAAAATAGTAAATGTGTGAACAAGTGACCGATTTCAGCTGCAGATTCAGCGTCTATTTGTAGTGTAGGGGGCGGGGCGCTTCAGATCCTAGAGAGCATTTGATTGGACAGAAAATCTGATGAGAAGCGTGATGTCATCAAAATGATTGATCCATATTGGCGGAAGTGACAGACTTTAAGTTTTAAACGCTTCTAAATACGAATTTTGTCATTCGCTGCATCTTAAATCGAATACTTCCCTACTATACAGCATGCGAAAAACAGTACGCCAACAGAGTAGTATGTCCGAATACATAATATTCGAAAAACAGTAGGCGAAAAGTCCGCCCTACTACTTCTGCCGAGATTCTGAAGTGCACATTTGATAGACACTTTACTATCCCATAAGGCCAAGGGAGAGGATTTATACTGTGCGTTCACACCGCTGCCGGTGAGAGCATCAAAATTCGCCTTGGCTGCCCTGCCAACAACGCTGTACTGTCCCGCCACCGACGGGAGGGTCAAAGTAAATGACAAGTTGTGGTAACCAATCGGAATCCTCTCAAGCGAGGACCTCTACATTCCGTTTGGTTGCCGCTGAACCGCGTCATAGCTCATTACCATAAAGTTGACCTGACTTCAACTCTCCTCGACGCTCTCACCGTCCAAGACGCGCCGCGCCGCTCTCGCCGGAGCTCGCCGCTGGCTCACATTGAAAATGAATGACTTCCTGTCACTTTGACGCTCTTGCTGGCGGCGGTGTGAACGCATGGTAAATGGAGGTGAAGCGACGCAACAGACGCTGGTAGGTCACATGATAATGACAACATGGCGGATGTAGTATGTCCGGATTACATTCATACTATATAGAATGTACTTTAACGGTCGCAAAATAAGTTCATTTTCAAATGTAGTACCTACTCAGACAGTACCGATTATTTTGGAGCACACTAGCTTATAGATAATATTAGGGCTAACATATTCATTCTAAAAGCCAAAAAACGTCAATTTTGATTTCATGGAGACTTTAAAGTTGGCATGAAATATAAATTCTTCTATTTTCGACATGCATCCTGATGATCTGATGTGAATAATTCATCCATGCATGTTATTTTTTTAATTTTTTAATGAAAATGTCATAAGGAAAGGACAGACTTCTTAAATTTGCTTAAACCCCGCCCCTTTCTTGCAATCAACTGCAAGCTTGCGTTCAGACCATCATCTGCTGCTGCCTCCATCCAATCAACATCCAATAGCTCTACATTCTTTCTTCTTCTTTTAATAATTGGTTTCGATGGTGCTACTACTGTGTTACATTTTGAGAACCAACTATTTAATTATTTATTACATGTTAGCAAAGTTCATTATGGGTAATATACCAATATACCAATTCCATAACAGGGCTGTAAACCATTTCAGGGCCTGAGTTACCAGGTTAAACAATAGTATACCTCAGATGTCTAAAATGGACTATGGGCTCAGTCCCTGATGCAGGCGGAGTCTAGTTACACCCCTACTGACAATTTCGGAGCAAAACACTCACCCTGATGTCATTGCGTCGTACTTCCACGTCGCGCACCGCATGGCCATGGTTCGGCGCACATCTGGAGAAGCAGCAGTACTGGCAGACCGCCACCTGTTCCACATCGCAGTGATACAGTCTGTATTCGTCATGGTGCGGGCAGCTCCAGGCCCGGACCTCCTCAGCCGCCACCAGTATATGTCCAGGAGCTGGACAGGGCTGCTGGAGATGCGTCTGGATGTGAGACTGGCAACACGGTGCATTACAACGAAGACACACTTTCTGCGCTTGAAGAGGAGGCCCTCGCCTGCACAGAATGCAGTGCAGAACGGCCGGTGCTTTTTCGACGTTCAGCGCGTTAAATTTTTCCACAATATTATTGAGTTTGATGTTTTTCTCCAGGTTTGGTTTCTGGTTATACGCGTGGTTGCACTCCGGGCAGCGCACGTTGGCCGTGTCTTTGGCCCAGGCCTCGCTGATGCAGCCCCGGCAGAAGTTGTGTTTGCACGGCAGCTGCACAGGCTCCACGAACACATGCAAACAAATGGGACAAATGAGTTCCTCCTCAAAGCAGTTCCGCCAGCTCTCAGCCATCTCAGCCATTTGATCAGACATCCAGTTTTGAGTTGTTCCGCTCGTGGAAGGCAAACATTAAGTTCTAGCACCGTCCTAACAACGTTTCGCTCATTCTCGTGACTCCTTCATTTATATCCAGATGTTAAGGCAGTTGATGAAGACCATACAAGCACAGAAGCCCCAGAGAAACAGCTGTTGATAAAGACCCAAAATATGCCAAGGGAGCGTTTCTGCTTCTGGCAAAGTTAGTCAGCAATCAAATACCACAGTCGGGCGTGAATGAAGGAATCTGACGTCCAGGGTTTCTTTTTTTTAATGAGAGAATATTGCCATTTTTTAACGACAAATGTTTATTTGACAACAAATTAAACTATAATTTAGAAAGAGCGAAAAATGACTTAATTTAAAATGATCCTAATATGAAAAATGACTACAGATTGATAATGGTTGCTATTTTTACGAACGTTAGAAGCGATTTTAATTATTTTTTGACAGACGAATAACTAAATGAAGCAAATAAAACATAATATGCGTTATGGATATTTATTACCACAATAATAATGATGATTTAATTTATTTAAAGTTGTTTTGTGATCCAAATATTGGCACATTAATTTTCATCTTTGTTTTGGGCTTTCTCTGATTGTTAAGCTACGCATTTCTCCCTTCAGAATGAATGACCGTTATTAAAAAAAAAAAAATCCAACCGATATATTACAAATTGTTGTTACTTTACCTGTAAATAGGCTACTATTCTTCAGATACCCCGTAAATGATATCATGTATCGTTAAAAACGATAACGAAGAATCGATGATCGAGCAGAAGTGTAAATTAAATATAAAAAGTATCGGCCAAACCAATTATCTGTCTATCTTTAATTATGGCAACCAAATCAAACACCAGAGACGTAGCGTACGTTAAATGCCTAACTGACAGATGCCTGACTATCCGCTGAAAGACAACTAAACTACTAGTTAAAGGCTACGATATCGTCTAAAGTCCAATGTCAGTCAAGATAAGATCAGTTAAATCCATGTGAAAATGTCTAATCATCGGAAGCATATAGTCATTTGCTAGATTTAAAACAGGAAAAGGGTGACGCCACAAGTTCTTGAAACCCTGAAAACGTCCTTTCGTACGCATTTACTGAAGCAGTCGATCACGCATTTGATTTGTGCTCAGGGCACATGACATTTGCCCTGCTGGAATTATTAAAAAAGTAGACCTGAGCCTCTGTGCTGCTCGTGTAACACTATATCGATAGGATTTCTGTCCCCTACAACTATAAGGTAAAGCTAGAAACACCATTTATCTATTGCCGTGACGCGACTTTGAATGAACAAACAATTGACGCGTATACTCGCATGCCAACATGCTCTCGTAGCATTAAACCCCAAAGAGCAGCGATTTTATCGTTGTCAAAGCTATTCTCTCGCTATCTGTGTTGGTTGAACATTATAGAATGATCCATAACGCGATCCCTGTCCATGTTTCGCCTGATGTTTACCTGGTCGCACTTACCAGAGACGGATTGCATTCATTTTTAGTGCCTAATGTCATGTATTTTATTTTGACGAAGCTAACTCGCCTAAAATATTCATGTATTAAAGCCAGATACCTTTGTTGCTCTTAAAGGAGACGATATCGTTTGGCCCTTGTTATCGCTTATCAGCCATCTTGTTTTCCTGTTTAACGCGAATTAAAAACGACGTATCTATTTACTTTTCCTCTCATTTGTATGCCCTTTATATAGACGCTTCACGTAAAGCAAAAAGATCCAGGTCGGCGGTCATCCAGGGATATCACGTCCTTTAAAAGGTTAGTCCTGATTGAAAACAGATGCTTTACCGCCGTATTCCAATCTGCGTCTGTTATTATTTATGATTTTATTTTCTCCTTTCAAGCAAATCCTAGATGAGAGGAATGCAGGCACAGGACTGCAACTCAGGATACAGTTCACATACTCCCCCTTCCCCGATCACGTGATCAGCGCGGACTTGATACATAAAACTGGGAGGGGTTAATATGCGGAGGCGGGGCTTGATTTAAAGGGGCACACCTCTAGTTTTTTGTGATCTGTCCAACATTGAAATTCTGATTCTCTCCAGTAAATTGTTATTGTAGACCCCCTGTGGTAAAAATTAAGTTTTTATGTGTCTTTGTGGTGGTTTTAATATGCTTTAAGACAAACCATGTGCAAATTCATAAGTCAACACCATTGCTGAGTATTTTCTCCTTAAAACTGTAGTGATCTAAAGACTCTGGTGTCTGTGACGTCACAAACTACCTTGTAACCAATCACGTTAACGTGCTGGCTGGTTTTAGCATATCATTAACAGCGAACTAGCAGGGGGGTTCCGAGAAAAGCCAGGTTATCCCGGTATATTTTTCTGTTGATATGAAAAATCGTGTAGATTTAGCAATATGGCAGGTGTATGATGTATATTACGATGTTATGATGACTGTATGCCTTTCTCCACTGACGTTCTTTAGTTGTTCAAAGCATTTGTAAGGAAACTAAAGCAGTTGGCTCTGACATGGTGAACGGGAACATGGTTTGTGTAACATTAGCAACACATTATTAGCTGTTTGATAACGTAGTCAAGCAAAATGCTAATCATATTAATTACCCTTATGTGTCTGAATCTGATGTTGTAAAGAGCGATACCATTGTGCAGCGTTTACCTCAGTAAGTTGACCGAGTGGATCTCTGAGCTCCGTGAGTGGGTGGAGGCGGGGCAAATTTGCATATTCATCGATTTGCGTATACTAAATGAGGCAAGGGTGTGGAGTTACATTCAAGCTATTTTAAGGCATGAAGATTTTTTTCAGAGGAAAAAATGTTTAAATATGTCATTTTGGTGATCAAAGATGAGTTTTAAGGAATAAAATGATTGACTACAGGGGGACTTTAAGCAGCAATAAACCACACGAGACAGGAGTAATGAACTTCATCCATCTTGTTTACTATTTCACTTCCATACTCGCACACATTACAGCACACTCCAAAATAGTAGTCACTAATTCTATTATTTACTAAAATTATTTTACTGGGTTTTAATCTACCATCCAGCATCTCATCCAGTTAGGTCTCATCATCCATCCAGAGATTGCTGTATATCCCTAAGTCAAAGCTGAAATGTAGGGATGACCGGACCTTTTCAGTAGTTGCCCCCAGACTCTGGAATGCCCTACCCATTTCTATTAGATTTGCTCCATCTTTGTCTGTTTTTAAATCGAAGCAAAGATTTATGTCTTTGATATGGTATGTAATCAGTGATGAAGTTTTATTGCATTGTATTTTAGTGATGACATTGTTCTGTTAAGTCTGTTATGCAATGTGTTTTTCTTTTTCTTGTTGTTATGCAGCACATTGGTCAACTTTAGTTGGTGCTATACAAATTAAATTGACTATCTCAACAGCCCACCAGAGTGCTGTTAATCATTTAACATGCAAAGAGGGCATTTACACACACGTCTTGAAGGGACAGCATCAAAATACAGGGCATACAATTCTAAAGGTCAGAGACAGACTTGGTTCTCAATGAGGAATTTTGGTGCCTTGGTCACAAAAAAACAAACAAAACAGATATACTATTTTATGATAACAACTCATGATTCATATAATTCAATGGGAAATAGGCATTCTTTGCACAGACGGGTGGACTTGTGTAATCAAAATGAACACAAACACCCCGATTTATGTAAATAACTTTAATGCACTTAAGGGTAACAAAACCACAGGCAGTGTAGTGATTCTCCAGAATATAAAAAACACCAGTACACTCTAATTAAATTCATATTTTAAAAAGCACTAATAGAGGTTCTTTTTTACACTTTGACCTATATTATTGAGCACATATCCCAAAAATTACAAATGCACATTCTAGAAAATAGATTGCCGTTTAGGAACCAGTTAGTTTGCTTCCCTATAAAGAGACTTGGAATGCAATCATAAAGTCAAAGGAAAAGTAAAATAGTTAAAATAAAACAGATCAGGGAGCTAATTAATGCTTCTCAACTTTACATTAGACTTGGTTTAAAAACACCCATATACTGTACAGGCTTTGGTATTATGTAGGTGAACTGACTAACCACCTATTGTTTGACAACTAAATGAAGACCTTAAGATCATCAACCTTAAATAGGCATTACTGTATTTTATATGTAAATTGAGTGCAACCAGATACTCAGGCTTAACAGTATCTTTTAGATAAACATGGTTAAAAAAAAGGCCTTTTCCTTAGTATGCTTTCCTTCACATTACAAGCAGGATTTAGAAGAGCGGATTTTCTCTCAAAATGACACTTCAGTCCATTCCAAGGTGAATAAAGGCACCAGTGCTAAATATTCAACAAGAAATATAATGTGTCTTTTGAAACAGACCAGAAAAACAATCGCTATTTTTTTTTTTTTAAGCTTCCTGAAGAGTGAATAGGTAGACCAATACAAAGGCAAGTGGTATAATGGACAATACAAAATGTCGCACATTTACAATGCTCTCTGGGAAAGGGGAAAGCATCTGAATGTCTGTTTCCTTCAGCCGTCTACAGGCACATGTCTGGGAAAAGAGTTGGGCTCCTTCTGGAGATGTGGGTTTGTAATCAGGGACAGCGAGCTCCCAGTCTTATTGCAGTGGGCTGTCAAACACAGTGTCGGGCAGGACAGAGATCTTTAGCTTCTTATCGGGCCAGCTGTACTCTTTCGGCAGCTTAGACTAGGTAAGGGGAAAAGAGATATACAGCGTGTTAAAATATTCAAAAGTTTACAAAACCATAGTGAAATCACTTAACATGAGGTGTGGGTAGAACCTTACCATTTCACGGGTGCTCAAATCCTGAACGTCAGCTAGCATCTGCTCTACAAACTCCTCAGTAAGTAATATCTAAATTAAGGAGATCAGAACAAGGTCACACGACAATGAATTTTAAAGGGGACCTATTATGCCATTTTCAAACTGTAGATTTTGTTTTTGGGGTCTACTAGAATAACTTCTTTTTTTTTTTAAAGGGGACCTATTATGCAAAATCCACTTTTAAATTTTGAACACTGATGTGTGTCTGCAGTGCGTGAGAACAACCAGCCTATAATGGTAAAAATCCAGTTTTTTTTATTTTTTTTTTTATAATTGCCATAAATCAGAAGCAGTCTCTTCAAATAAGCTGATTCAGATTCTCCCCTACAATGATATAATCATAGGGAGAAGCCCCACCCACAGCCAGTGACGATCTGCCCTATCAGTCTGCCATTTCTGTATCCTCGCTGTAGCAGCTGGAGTCGTACAAGGTCTGTGCCAAAGAGGCATTACAAGTGTTGTGTTTTGGGATGTACCATAAGAGTCTCCATAGACTCCCGCCATCTGAGTCACTGAGGACATTGCGTTTAAATTTAATTTTCGAAGGAAATGTCCCGAAGAAAGTCCTAAGTCCTAATTTTGCGTCAATCATTTTGGGTCAATACCAATGATTCGTGCGCAAACTTCAGATCCAGTCAAAGTATCACACGTCATATGTTGCGTGTCCTTCCAAATTGCTTTTCTGAAAGAGCTTGTTGGCACCCTGTACGGCTAATGTTGCTAAAGCTAACATTGTCTGTGCCCGTTTTCAATGATGCTGCCCTCATGTGCTATCAGAATAAATCGCAAAATAAGAGTTTCCTAGTTAAAAATAGCACATAAACGCCCTTTGAAGTCTCTCACTTGAATGCAACAAGCTCATAATCACGACTTAAGAAGTGGGAATTATTAAATTTCTGATAGCACATGAAAGCACCAGGAGACCACAGTTATGTTATTTTTATGTTGCCAAGCTCACCGTCTGCGTAATTCATAAACGTGCATTTATTTAGTCAGGTGACTGACTTTTCATTTTCAGTGCGTGAGATTGTCCTATTTTGTTGCTCTTTAAGCTCCGACCTCTTCTTGAAAGGGGGGCGGGTGCAGAAGCTCATTTGCATTTAAAGGTACACACAAAAAGTCACGTTTTTGCTCACCCCCCAATTTTAACATGCTATAAAAAAATTATCTGTGGGGTATTTTGAGCTGAAACTTCACATACACACTGTGGGGACATCAGAGACTTATTTTTCATCTTGTAAAAAGGGGCATAATAGGTCCCCTGATGTTCAAAAAACACATTTTTCACTTATTTTACATTATTGCAGCACCTCTCTTTCTAGTCTGTCAGCAACGCTCTGTTTAGTTCTGTCTCTATGAAGCCCCTCCTTCTGAAAAGCGCAGTGTGCTCTGATTGGTTGGCTGGACCAGTGTATTGTGATTGGTCAACTGCTTTGAGCGTTTGGGAAATGTCCCGCTGCTTACCATAACCACGAGTTTTAACACACTACTAACTAACTCGACCAGGCCTCGCCTCTTTTTTTTCTTTGCGTATGCCTTGGGCAGGAATGAAGAAAACTCCCCCTTAAGAAAACTCAAGACTACAACGGAGGTGTTTCAGGGAGTTCGGAAACAGTGTGCACTAATATAGAGAATAACTCCCTTTGGAGTGACTTTGTGCTTTGTAATTTTGCAGAACTTTTTCATTCTCAAACAGCAACATTACACACTTAAGAAAGTTGAAAATTGTAAAAAGCATAATAGGGTCCCTTTATGGGATGTAATGCATGTCTGTTACCTGTAGCCATGGTCCATGCGCAGCATACGGATGCTCTTCTGTGGCAAAAGCCCCTTCCACCCCAGTGGATACAAAGGTGATTGCTGTATCTCCATTAATGCTTTTATATGTGAAATGTCGGCCATGAAGCAGCCGACCTCTACAAGAAAAGGTTAAAAAGAAAAGAAGTGAATCAATCATTTACATAGACATTGATAAGTGTCGTATCTCTTAAAGCAAGCGGGAAATATCAAAGACTAAAACTATAAGCAACCTGATGTTCACTTTCTCCCTGCTCACATTTGGACTTTAAACAAAGACTTCTCTGTGAGCCTTGTCTCTGTTTCTGTCCAAACAAGGAGATTACATAAAACTCATATCCCACTCTTTTAGTGCCAGCAAAATCAGAGCTGTTAGCATTTCAGTGAGTTGGGTTGGTTTGTAAAACTGTAATATATTGGTAATATGAACAAAGTGCAAATCAGCACACCAGTACAGTGTGTACTTTTATTTTTCACTTCTGAGTGAATTCACAACCCCTGGCCCCTCATAAAGTTATAAAAATCAGGCCTCAGCAAAATGGATTTCGAGAAAATATAGAGCAAATGGAGCTTCATACAGTCTATGTCCTACCTGAGGCACAGTGGGAGAAGGGTCCCAGACTCCTGGTTGAACTTCAGGTGCACGCTTTCCAGCTGTCGTGTTCGCACCAGCTCGTGAGGGACAATAGCAGCCGAGCTCTCGCTCTCCAGACTGTCCTTACGACTCCTGGGATATAGAGAATGGGATAATATAAATAAGAAAAAAACTGAATGAGGGCAACAGGTAGAGCTGCACGATTAATCGTTAAAAGATTGCGATCTCGATTCAAACACCCACATGATCTTATTCCTAAATGCCAACGAATGACAACAAAATCACAGCGGAACATTCAGATCTGTGTTGGCGCTGTCGCTGAGACAGAGAGAGTAGTTGTCATGTATAGGTATGAAACCGCTTCACAGTCTTTTCAACCACACAGTATCGTTATTTCTGTGTTACAAATATTCAAATTATCACAGAAGTACTGGGATAAAAGTTTATAGTATGGATATAAACACTGATGTCTACGGTAGCAAATCACCTTTTGAAAGTAACGACGTTTCACGTTAATAAAGATTGTGTCATTTACATCATTACACCAGTAGGTGGCAACAAGTGACTTAAATTTGTCTGATGTGACTGTTGTATTTGTCAATGAATCATTCATTCAAGTGATTTGTTCAAAAATGCTGACTCATCCAGTAATGAAACAATTTTTTAAAAATAATTCATTCAAATTAGGCTGCCTACTTAAACGTTTTTAATGTTTAAATTATGACTGCAGCAATTACTATTTTGTCAGAACCTCTAGTAAATTACATGTTATTTTGTTTGTTTGTTCAGAATCATAAGAGAATCATGATCTCTGTTTGAAACAAAAAAATCGTGATCCTCAATTTATCCAGAATCGTGCAGCTCTAGCAACAGACTAACAAATCCATTCGAAATGTCATTTGTGTCCAATTTGTCCAGTTTGTGTCCAATTTGTATGGTTGGACAATTAAGGCACAATCAAACTGTATAAATATCAGTGCATTAGTATATGAAATATCAAACCTCTATAGGTTTGCAAACAAATAATGCTAGAGCTTTTCACAGTGAACTTCAATAACATGGGATTTATTTTAAATAATTTGTCTGCCTTAAGGTAATTTTTCTATTTGAGACAGGTGTCCTAAAAAAGTAACCACGTTCATCGCATTAGCGATGAACGTGATCCACTAACGTTTAACAACCAGAAACTGTCCAAATACTAATACTGCAATGATATTCATACAGCTTAAGTGTCCAAATACATTTAGAGGCCACTGTAAATGAGTAAAAAACAAAAACAAAAAACAGAAATATTGCAGTGCAGAGCTTTGTGTTTCCTCATTGTTCTAACAAAAGTAACTTGTAGACACTGTACTGAACACCCATTTTCAAAGTGGAATAAAGTAGAACTGTCTCCATAGCCCATTTGCTGAAGAAATAGTTTCAGTTTCACTCGTAATTGGCTCTTACCTTGATATCTGCTGGGTCTGGAAATGTCCAACTGATTGTCTATGGAGAAATTAGGGGCAGATTTGTACCACAGCGAAGTGAATGAATGCATTTACCACTACTGCCAAATGGCAAATCAATCTTATTCTTTTCAACAGCTACTTAGAACAGAAAAAGCTCTTCCCTCTTTTAATAGGTTTGAAGAGGCTCATTTAAATGAATCTACATATTTGAACTTTGTTAATTCAGTTGCTACTCTAAGGCAACTCAAGGAAGTGCTTAAAACAAGTTGAGCAACGGATTACATAAATCACATAGGAACTGTTTAACAACTGACAAATAAATTCATGACACACTTAAAGGTAGAGTAGGCAATTTTGGAAAGGCTAGCAATAGCAAGCTAGCTTTGAAATCATAAGATCAAACCCCCACCCTTCAGAGTGCTATCCAAAGCCACGCCTCCTTCAAAACACATGAACGTGCACAGCCAGAGTCTGCAAAGTGTCAGGAGAGACGGCGTTAAATTACCTCATGTCTCAAAACACATAACATTACAATACTAATGAACGTACACAACTTAAAGAGCGCTGACTTGTACCACCTGACTGCTTAAGATTCGTTTCAGCATTGATAGTGTTGCCACTGAAATGCATTAATCTTAAATGCATTAGTCCTAAAGTCTGAGGACGTGAACAGCTCCGGGTAGAATGTCACGGGTTGCCATCTCGTAATTACAGTTAAGATGGGAGTAAAAGCAGCATAAGCTCATTGTTTTGGTTCCGGAGGAACAGTAAAAGGTGGCTGCTGTTTGTTTGTGGTGCTCAGCGACTGTCTGTCTACAACTCTGCATAGAGCCTCATGAAACGCACTGATGACGTGATGTCTGTGCGAGCAGGGTGCGCAGAAGTATGCAAATACATACGTTGACAGGCAGGTATGACATCCTACTATTGCATTCAGACTGAATGCAATGACTGGACAAACATTTTTTGGTCCTGAGACTTCCATAGAAGATATATGTACATTTATTGATTGCTATCAGGATGTGAAGCGAGTTTCAATCAGTATAACAAAAGTGTTTATGAAAAAAAAATTGCCTACCCTACCTTGAAGTAGTCTTGAAAGTTTGTCAGTTAAATTACCATAATGATAACTGTCTGCTTTATTAAGAATATATTATATATACACACACACACTGTGTTCCAAATTATTATGCAAGTGACATATCAGTAGGATTTCAGTACAATAAACATTCAGATTTTGTTTTTTCTAAGAAAGTGTTTGTTTGTTTATTTATCCATGTCTTTTTAGATAACTGGTAACAATCTCAGACAAAATAATTTGCCAGGTCTACTTAGGTAAGTGGAAATCATACTTAGATGTTGTTCCACATTATTATGCAAGTCACAGTTCTCATGCAATATGGTGAGGAAGAAAGATCTTTCTGAAGAGGAAAAGCATGAAATGGTGCAATGTTGTGCAAAAGGCAAGAAAACAACTAATATTGTGTGAAAACTGAATGGAGATTATTGAATTATCATTTGTGAGTGATTTAGAGCACAGCAGAACTTGTGCAGATGACGGCTTATTAAGGAAAGTTCCTGTCAAAAAATTAATTGTATTAAAAGGGCAGCTATAAAAAAATATAGTTCAATAATCTGCATTCAGTTTTCACACAATATTAGTTGTTTTCATGCCTTTTGCACAACATTGCACCATTTCATGCTTTTCATCTTCAGAAAGATCTTTCTTGCTCCCATGCATGAGAACTGTGACTTGCTTAATAATGTGGAACAACCTCTTTAAGTAGGGTTTCCATTTACCTAAGTAGACCTGGCAAGTTATTTTGTCTGAGATTGATACTAGTTATCTAAAAAGACATGGACAAATAAACACTTTCATAGGAAAACTAAAATCTGAATGTTTATTGTACTGAAATCCTACTGATATGTCACTTGCATAATAATTTGGAACACAGTATATTATATCCACACACACACACACACACACACACACACACACACACACACACACACACACACACAGTCAAACCACACATTTTTGACACATTTTTGATATATTTTTACTATTGGGTGCAGGACACTATAGTTCATTGATGTAAGTGAGGATAGCAAAATAAAGTAAGCTGTGACATAATATACCCAAAAATTCTTCATACAGTGGACTACCAGTAAAATTGATTAATTTGGAACCAAAAATTATTCAGACACTTTGACCTGACCATGTTTTGCTCAAGTGTTATCTAACATAATTAAGATTATTTTTTCTGACACAGTTTAACTCTGAGATCTTGCCATATTTTATTACCATTTTTTTTAAATGACAGTGAATAAACTGTATTAATGAATGAAATGTTCAAGGTGTCTGAATAAATTTTGGTTTGACTGTATATACATCAAATGATTTTAATTAAAGGATTAGTTCACTTTCAAATGAAAATTACCCCAAGCTTTACTCACCTTCAAGCCATCTTAGGTGTATATGACTTTCTTCTATCTGATGAACACAATCAGAGATATATTAATAAATATCCTGCCGCATCCAAGCTTTATAATGGCAGTTAATAAAGGCCTTCTGAAGCAAAGCGTTTGTGTAAGAAAAATATCCATATTTAACAGACCACCTTCCGTATTCAATTATTCAATTTGAATACGGAAGGCGTAAGACGTAGTGTAAGCGTTTTGAACTGAGAGAGAAACACTTTCTTCGTAAGTTGAATACGGAAGGCGGTCTGGTGGAAGCTAGATGTTTTACTTTATAACTTGTTAAATACGGATATTTTTCTTACACAAACACATCGCTTCACTTCAGAAGGCCTTTAATAAACCCCCAGAGCCATGTGGAGTATGTTTATAATGGATGGATGCAGTTTCTTGAGCTTCATACTCGTTGATCCCATTCAATGCCATCATAAAGCTTGGATGCGTCAGGATATTTATTAATACAACTCCGACTGTATTCATCAGAAAGAATAAAGTCATATACACTTAGGATGGCTTGAGGGCGAGTAAAGCTTGGGGTAATTTTCATTTTAAAGTGAACTAATCCTTTAAGTCTGGTTCTGTTAATGGTTGTTTAACTTCCACCAGTGTGAACAGATCATACTAAAATACTCAGAAAATACTGACAGTGTTCCCTGTAGTATTATTATTCACTGCAACACAGCTACCGAATCTTATTAGCAGGGATTTTTTGCTGAATCAAAACATATATGAATCAGTTGGAGGGGATAATGAATGAATTTATTACTTACTGAACTGCAAGATGTTTCCCATTATTTTTGTCATGTCCAACTTGAAATTCAACACAACAACTTGATCACAAGTACTAAAAGAATCGTTAATGAAACTGGAATCGCTAAGAGGAATCTGAACCAGAATTGTTAAATTCTTAATGATTCCCATCTTATTCATGCAGAAGCCGAAAACCTATTTCTCTCTATGAGAAAAATATATACAGAATTGATGCTTGTCATTGTTACGTTTTTTTTTATTAGGAAACTGTCATTACTTGCATACAAAATCCACCTTCAGTTTCTCGATCCGCAGAGTCCAAACTCTTTTTAAGCTTTATACTGACACAAATAGTGTCAGGATGCCATTATCTAGGTAGACAGAATGACTACTAGTACATAAATGGGTGAAAGACTTTTCTATAGAATGTATGCAAAAATTCAAGGGAGCACAATATGCTTGAAGTCAGCATTATGTTTTTTTTCTCATCAAGATTATTTGGATTAGGCAACAACCAGCTACAACAGGCATTCAGGCTAAGCTCAAGGATGTATGTTTGAATCTCTGGCTGGGCTACAAGTAGCAGGGGGCCATGAGCAAAACAAGGGGGTGCAGACAACAGGATAGTGAGATTAACCCAGACAAACCATGCACGGTGATGATCTGGATTGCACAGCGTTTAATGAGATGAGGATGGAAGTGCTTAAAACAGTCACCTCAGCTAACTGCAACCATCATGGTCTTAATAACAAAGTAGTATGTGCTAAAATGTTGATTTGTCGCAAAGTTTAAATGATTATAGGGAGTATAGTAAAACACAGACCCGATTTAAAAGCACATTTGTACTGGCAGACTATTGGCACTTGAAGCTAATTTCCTGAGCAAGTAACGTTATGCTGTACAATAGCAGACCAGCTGGCAAGAGTCAGCACTCATGAGGACAAAGATTGAAGGGACAGGCTATGTCTGAAAAATACCTGCAGGTAATTTTCCACATACTGGACAGGCTTCTGAACTGCTGTCAAACCAATAGTGATTTTAATATAATATATATATATTAGTGGTTAAGCTGAACCAACCAAATTCATTCCTTTAACTCCTTTAAAATTGCAGGCCTGTTTAAAAGCCATTTTTAACTGTGCACCAAATAGGGGTGGGCGGCATGACTAAAATCTTATATAACAGTACTGTATGTAACAATATATATATCTTGATCAGAGTTTTGTCACATTGCTCTCTTGCAGTATATATTGGCTGTTAAGTTGTATCTTTGTAGTGTCAGAATGATGTTTAAGCACTAATTTTCACCAAGTAAAATTTATGGATTTATGGATTATGGATAGTAGGGGTTAAACGGATCATAGTTGATTCGTGATCCATATGGACTAGGTCCCACGGTTCGGCACTCATGTGATTCGTGGATTAATTGCAAAGTTTAACCATCATAGAGTTAAAGTTTATCATTTGCATGTGTTTTGTCTGACAATTTAAACATTCAAGCCATTTTAAACCATTCAAGTACAAGAAGAGGCAAAAGAGAACTCAATTCGGTACACGCGCGCTGTTATTTGTGCGCACACATCCAGAGAGGCGCGTTTCAGATAGCGCATGAACACCGAATTGATTCCTCTTTCACGTCTCCTTGCACTTGAACACACACATATGTTCAAAATACCCATCTGGGCAAGCATTCTCATAAACAGTCGGTTGTCTTACGTGAACGTAAACAATTGAGAAAGAAATTGGATATCTCACTATATTGGACCCGTGCATTAGATTTTCAAGGGATAGTACACCCAAAAATGAAAATTCTGTCATCATTTACTCACCCTCAAGTTGTTCCAAACCTATATGAATTTCTGTCTTCTGTTGAACACAAAAGAAGATATTTTGAAGAATGTCAGTAACCAAAAAGTTGATGGGCCCCATTGACTTCCATAGTTTTTTTTTTTTCCCATACTATGCAAGTCAATGGGGCCCATCAACTATTTGGTTACCCGTATTCTTCAAGATATCTTCTTCTGTTTTCAGCAGAACAAATAAATTAATATTTAGAGCAGTTTTGTTCATGCATCAACTGAAAAGAACATAGACTAAAAGACTGATCTTGGGATTTAAGAATCAATATTAGTTCATCAAAATGATGACATTGAAATCAAGAAATCAGTATTGTCAACCCAGCCCTACTAATTTATATGTCTCTGCAATCATGCACACAACAGAAATGTCTGCGATTGGTTACAATGCTCAACCACTGCACTATAATGCGATGGCAGTAGACCTAAATGAACTGATACTCACTTTTCATGATTCACAGCACCCATAATCATTATCTCGATCATTTATGCGATTAATTGTGCAGTGCTGTGTGCTACAAACAGTATAGCAAAATCTCTAACTGGTGACACACTTTTCACACCACATATGTACAGTCACATCACCTAACCCTTGCACCAAACATCTTTTTTTTTTTCCTCTTATCCACAAACCATAACGATGCCATCCAGTCCCGAACAGGTGGCATAGCAAACCAAAGCAGTTTGGTGTCCTGAAACAAACTCCTCAACCTGCTACTTCCAGAATTAAGGTCACAGCAATGCGTAAACCATACATCTGCTTGACCAGTATAATCACGCAGTCCTGAAGCTCTGATTGTCAGGAAAGGGCAGGACTTACTGTGGCCGGTCGTGACTGTGCCTCTGACTGCTGATGGGAGGAAGGACAGACTTGCTGTTAATCTCCAGTCCTTTCCTCAGGGCTTCTCTAATTTGTTCAGTGTCTGTATGAACAACACACATTTACTTGATACAACGATACAGTAACTTGAGGCAATACAACATCTCTGAAGCATACAGGGTTCGGTGTCTTGTTTTTAAATGGGTCACTCTGCGCTTGTCCTTTGCACTCCTCACCTTTGTCGGACAGCCTGCGTGGCTGTGACCCAATGCAAATGCTCCTGCTGTCGTCCTCATCCTCGGGAGGTCGGCTCAAGTCATCCCAGGCACACTTGGCACTGACACCACTCAGGTTAGAGCCGTCCGTCTCTATGCCCTTATCCACACGTTCCTGCTTGGAATGAGCAATCAACACACGCACAAATCAGCAGGGGAGCGGCACGGCTGGACATGTGTCCGTCTCGGTGCAGAGAGCGAGAGGGCAGAGGACTAACAGCAGGTGGAGGTGTTGAGTTTAACAGCCACAGACTTAATTACACACCACTATTTCCCATGCTGTATCACTCCTGAAGCATAACAGTATGCGTTTTATCAGATGACCTTAATCACCAGGAATGATAGTCATTCATTACTTGAGAGAGGTAAAATGTGGAAAAAAAGAGCAGTAAAAAATATTCAAAGGAAATGACAATTTTAGCTTGGATAAACTTCAAGTAAATTATCTAGAAAGGCTACATTGTTAACAAGGCCTTTAATTTTAAAGAATAATTCAGAGAAAAATGAGCAATTGCACCAATTTTAAATATGATACAGATAAGCAGATCATTATTTCATGTTATGGCCAATAATCAACAAATGGCTGATATTAAAATTCTAAACTATTTCATATAAATAAATTAAGAATAAATCACTTTAGTAACAAACTAACATAAAACAAAAAAATGAATTTAGGCATCACAATATTATAATGTACAATATGAAAAATGGATATTCATTTTGAGATCTGGTAAAGACTACACTTAAAAGTGTTATTAAATTATTAGTGTTTATAAAGATTCATTTTAAGTCAGTGTTAGATGACAGAAACTACGGTTCAAGATTAATACTTTTATTCAGCAAGGATGCATTAAATTGATCAAAACTGTCAGTAAAGACATTTATAATGTTACAAAAGATTTCAATTTCAAATAAATTCTGTTCTTTTGAACTTTGTATTCATCAAAGAATCCTGAACAACAAAAACATATCACTGTTTTTAAAATATTAAGTAGCACAACTGTTTTTAAAATTGATAATAATAAGAAATGTTTCTTGAGCAGCAAATCAGCATATTAGAGTGATTTCTGAAGGATCATGTGATACTAAAGATTGGAGTACTGATGCTGAAAATTCAGCTTTGGAATAAATTACATTTTAAAATACATTATTATTTTACTCCAATTATAATCATATAAATGCAGCCTTTGTAGGAGATTAAAGAATGTACATGTTCCTTTTTAGCAGTGGTTCTCAATTCTGGTCCTGGTGGTATGTATATATATATATATACACACACACCACCAGGACCAGAATTGAGAACCACTGCTAAAAAGGAACATCTGCATTCTTTAATCTCCTTCTTTGTTACACAGAAAAAATAAGTATTTTATGAACAACATTAGGATGGATAAATAACAGCATTTTCATTTGTGGGTGAATCAAGCACACTACAGAAAACCTTACTTGCAAGTGTGGATCAATGTCAAATATGGTTTCCCCTCTTCTCATGTCAGTGATTAACCATGGACCCCCAGCACTGTAAACAAAACAGCAAAAAAGACAAACATGAATTAATGAAAAACAAGAACAGCACAAAGCATCTCAGAACAAATGAAAGCTCCTGACCCACTTACTATAGAGTTACAGCATTCAAAGTACAGTGCTCTTATCTACAATGCCCAAAATGCCTCAGCAAGAGTGGAAAAGAAACAGCATTAAGTAACACGAGAAACATATTCTCACATTTGCTTGTAGGTAAATGTATAGACATACCATCTAAAAATACTTTTCAACAAGAGAGAGACAAAGTAATACATCAAGGGAATTAATTTAGTGTCTCTGCTGGTTAAATCAGTCCTGCAGTTTCTTTAACACAGTTTTCCCACCAATTGAGCACGAGTGTGTCCTTGGCCTGTCTCGTGGCTGGCTGTGGAATTACTCACATGTGCACTCCTCTCAGCAGGTCCAGAATGCCTTGACCGTTCCACTGCTGCGCTGCCTGCAGCTCCTCTGTGCAAACACCCACAATCTGACGAGCACAGAAGGAAAAACTTAATTTACACCGATCTCAAGGAGATATATGCATAGGAAGACAAGGTTAATGAATGTAGCGTACAAAACTGAACCTAGATGGCTATATGAACATATCCTGAACCAATCTCAAGGGCTAAAGAAGAAAAAAAAAGAAAAAAAAAAAGAGAGAAACTAAATTACTGTGGAAAATATGTTAGCCTACAGTCAATAATCTTGTTGAAACTGTTAGCATGTTGTGCCTGACCTGAAGGAAGCTGACGTGACCAAAGGGGGTCTGCACTGGCTGCATCTGCGGGTCCTCCGTGAGAAGCATATGTTGGATTCTAGACTCACTGTTGTCCAATGGACTGTGCCACGAAATGTGATCGCCGCTACAGAAAGTGTTTTCTGTTACAGAAAAAACATCTTGTCTAATTTGGTTTGCAGACTTTCAAGAGAGTAATATGTTAAAGTTTATTTTAGTTTGATGACTATTTTTAATATAGTGTGTGGTGCTCCCTGCAGCACCATATGACATCCAGCTCCACCTCTGCAGAGCTTGACCTCTGTGAATATAATGGGTGGAGGTATATGGTTATGGGTAGGGTTAGGGTGTGGTTGGACATTCTAGCTCCACCCATTATACCCAGAATACATCCAGAGAGGGGGAACTGGACGTCACGCTCCACCCGATTGGCTCTACAGTGAACAGCCTCACCCCTGTTATAGTAACATATAGATGCAACCAAACTTTATTCCAAGGCTTTATTTTAAGTTTGCAAATATCACTCAAGATTGATTATTACAACTTTGAGACAGTATTGGTGTAGACAAAAAAGACAGAGGCTGAGAAATGGAAAAACTAAATTATGGCTGTTTTTGGCAAAAGAAATGATTGATGACTAACCATTTGGATCCCTTTAGGGGAGTCCATTTAGATCAATTATATTAAATGCCTTTAAAGGGTTAGTTTGCCCAAAAATGAAAATTCTGTTATCACTTATAATAGATTCACTCTTACATCGTTCCAACCCATAAGTCTTTCGCTCAACTTTTGGAGCACAAATGGATATTTTTATCGAAATCTGTGAGATTTCTGTCGCTCCACTGAAAATCTATTCACCCAAAACTTTGATGTTTCTAAATTAAACCTGTTCATCGTATAAAGATCATACAAAACGTGCCTTCAGAAGACTTGGATTAAACAACTCAAATCATATGGATTTATCATACAGAGTTTTAAATGAATAGACTTTCAATGGAAAGACAGAAAGCTGTCAGATTTCATTAAATATATCTTCACTTGTGTTTCAAAGACGAAAAAAAGTTTTATGGGCTTGGAACAACATAAAAGGGAGTGATGACATAATTTAATTTTTGGTGAACTAACCTTTTAAATCTGTTAAACCTGAACACAACATGAAAACCACAGCTCCTAAATTGTTTTGCAGTTACATAAGAAGCATGAATTGTAAAACTTTAGACTCCAACCCCTTCAGATAGAGTGTAGGTACAGTACCTGATTGAAACACATATCGAGCCAGGCCTTGCATGAGCTCAGCTGGCCAGGTAGGGGGTGCCGTCTCTCCTGCTTCTCTCTTCAGGCGAAATGTGAGCTCAAAACCAAAACCACTTGGGCCCTCTTGACCTGTGAATCTATAAAGAAGCAAAATACAGCTGTAACTCAAGCACGATCAACCTACGTCAACACACCTCTTCACGTATAACTAAACATCAGACTCTTTCAATAGCTAAAGGGTCATTTAGTGTCAAATCAACCAAATCTCAGAAACTTCCCCGGCTTAAATTTTTGATTTTGTTCAAGGGTTAGTTCACACAAAAATGAAATTTCAGTCATTAATTACTCACTCTCATATCATTCCAAACCTGTAAGACCTTTCTTCACCTTCGAAACACAAATTAAGATATTTTTGATGAAATCCGAGGGTTTTTTTTTTTTCATCCCCCATAGAAAGCAACGAAATTCCAAAGCCGCCTTCTTGTTCTTATGAAAATATCTGAGAACTTAAGATTTTTTTGAAAATTGCATTTAGGAACATTCTTACAAACTTCTTAGAATTTACCTTAGGAATTTTCTTAACTTCTTTCATAAGAAGATTTTGTGAGTCCAGCCCCTGGCTCTTAAACTTTTCTCTATATAGAAGTCAATGTGACTCCCAAGAGTAAATTGTTAAATTGTACAAATTTTCAGGGGTCAAAAACCAAATGTGGGTCATTTTGCATACAGCTGATCCTCTTTGAAAGAAAAAAGTAACAGCTCTTCATTTTGCATACAGCCGATACTTCTTTCTTTCAAAGAGGAACAGCTCTTCAGCTGTTCCTCTTTGAAAGAAAAAAGTATCAGCTGTATGCAAAATGACCCACATTTGGTTTTTGACCCCTGAAAATTTGTACAATTTAACAATTTACTCTTGGGAGTCACATTGAGATCCCAATATCTCTGGGATAGAACCATATAGAGCCTTCTATATAGAGAAAAGTTAATTAGAAACAACTAGTAACAAATAATTAGAAATGCATCTCTTTTTTCTAACAAAACAATTGCCTAGAACATACCTGTCTGTGTACCATAAATATTCTTTTTCTAAAGTTTGTGCGCCTGTAACTAAAAAGGTATTAAAGATATCATAATATGATTTGAGATTCTGGTTCTTAACAACTTTTCTTTTGTAATCTTCATTTTAAAGGCTCTATATGGTTCAATCCCATATATATAGGGATATCAATGCAGCTCCATGTTCAAATTGTTGAATTTTACCCATTTTTCAATGGTTGAAAACTAAATATGTGTCACTTTTCATACAGCTGATACTTATTGCATTTAAAGGGGAATGTCTGAAGAATAAATAATGTTGAAACTAGAAATGCATCTCAGTTTTTTCTAGTGAAATAACTGCATTCAACATACCTCTCTGAGTGCAAAAAATACACTGAAATGGGCAAACTAAGGCACATTAACTTGCTCTCAAAGGTGTATTTATAAAAACCTACATTTGAATCAGTTTCAGGGATATTTGGAAGATGGGATTTGTTTTTTTTTTTTTTCATTTTAACAGCTTCTGAAGCAATAGTTGAAATTCACAGTATCATTACTATGTTACCCCAATGACATCCCAATATCTTTGTGACTGAACTTTATGTAAGTTTCATAATATTACGATATATAAGGAATATTAAGATATCTTCAATACTTTTCGAGCTACAGACATGCAAACTTTGGGGGGAAAAAGTTTGCACTCAGAGATGTATTTTGTATGCAAATGTTTTGATAGAGGGAAACAAGATAAAAAAAAATGACTTGTTCTTCAGACATTCTTCTTTAAACATATCAAGTGTCAGCTGTTTGAAAAGTTACCCACATTTGGTATGACCATTGAAAAATGGGTAAAATTCAATAAAAATTTCAATAAAAATCATATAAGGCCTTTAAAAATGAAGATTACAAAAAAAAAAGATTATTAAGAATGAGAATCTAGAAGGATATTAAGATATCTTTAATACTTTACAGGCATGCAAACTTCAGGGAAAAAAAAACATAAGTTTGGCATATAATGCAACAATGATTGCTAAAGTCAAAAGGTTTTACTAATAGACCTACCAATCTCTGAGTAAAAATAAAATAATGATGCTGCCATCTTTCTAAAGTCATTTTCACCTCCCTCACATTAGGCTCCAAATCTCAGGTGAAAATTGACATTTTCACCCCGCTCTACAAAATACTGGATTACTCAGTTAATAAATTCATCCATGACATTTAATATTTTGGTTTTCTTTCATTTATGAATTTCTTTCACCAGAAAAAAAATGATCAAAATCAATATTTTTAGCCAGGGACCTCTGGTTGAGTTGACATAGAATGACCCTGAAACATTAACTAAATACATCAGGTAAATATGAACATAATTGCTGATCTGTTGTAATAACATTATCATGTCATGAAACAGTTGTAAACATCACATAATCTATCAATCTTACTCATGAACTCTGTTGTCCCCATACAAGTCACTGAGACCCAGGCTGACATAGTGCCAATGCTCCGGTACATCTTGTCCAGGACATCCCATGTTTCTGTACATACTGATGTAATCCAGAGGATCTGGACCCCCTAACCTGAAAAGAGGATTATGAGAGTAAAAAGTGAGAGATAGAAAAGAAAAAGTCCACTTGAAAGTTTGTTATTTGCCTATTAGTGATACTTCTGCTGACTGAAACTTGTATAAAGATCATAATTTAGCATAAAGTTAAAACTATTCTTCAAGCAAAATTATTTTTTGTTTTAGGTGATTTTTATGTGTGCGTATCAAGCAACAACATAAAACTGGAATGCTTCAGGCGTCTCACCAATACTTCACAATGGCTGTGACTTGCAGAGGGTTCGCCTGATCGGGATACAGGCGCCTGCATTCCCCATAAATGGCCTGCAATCCCGGGGGAAAGAGCGAGGCGAGGCCGAGGTGCGCTGCTGCTCCGCTGCTAGGCCGCATCTCATCCATCCCCACACGGCCGCACCAAACAGTGAAAAAAGTTGTCGAAAAGCAAGAAAATTGGGTATTCTTTTCAACTTCCGATTCAATCGCTGATATTGGAAATATGATTTGTAACACTTTTCCTCCTCTGTTTATCCCCTGTTGCAGTTTTTCCTCTGTGGTTTGATGTCCAGAAAGGGGACGTGACCAACACTTTGACTGACACTTGATTAACCCAATCAGAACAGCCGTTAGAAAGACACGACATGAGAGCCACGATGCGTTTGGACGAATGTATTGCGATCAATGAATTTGTTAGTTGTTGCTCCATAAGGAGGTGGGGCTCAGAGACATCCATAAGGAATATGCCATTCACATGAACACTACTGTTTCTGTTATTCTTATTTCTTTATTAGCTTTGCGACATTTAAAGACGAATTTGCCTATTTTTATGTATTATTATGGAGTATAATTGTTAATAATTATGAATGTATTATGTCTTCCAATTCAATACATTTTATAACATTCTGTCCAATAAACATAAACAAATAATATATTCATTTATAAATTATAATTATATAATTTCATTCATACTTAGATATTTTACATTTGATCTATGTACTATTTATTGCTAATGCCTAAATTTGTTTGTAAATCTCATTGTTTACCTAATGTACTTTCCAAAGTGGGAACAAGTTTAGTGCCACCTGCTGGACAGACTATTTACTGCACATGCGCCTGCACGCGGTGTCGTCATGACTAGAAGTATTATCTGAATCAATCACCTGATACTGGAGCTTATGTTATACAATATATATTATTTCAGACGAAATATGTAAAATACTTTTAGTATATGTTTATTTTGTTTAAATATCTGAATTCGCTGAGTTAACCTTCTAGCAAAGCGCTTCAATTTACGGGTTCAGGTCTTCAGCGCGCGCAGCTCAAACAGCAATGATGTCATTTAAAAACGGTCATATTAAACACTTTAATATTACAGTAATATTAAAAATGTTTAATTTTTCTTCAAAAATATTGATGTGTTCTTATTAACTAGCATTTTTATTGTTCTCGTATTATTATATACTATATAATTTCCTTATTGTCCGTGCGGAGGCTATTTTATTTTATTTATCCGTGGCACATTCATTTTGTTTCTTTATATAAGAATCTAAGTTATGTTGTCTAATGACTTGTTTGCATTATTTGGGTGTTTAATTGTATTTTATTTATTTTTATTTATTTATTTTTTGTTAGGCGATAACAAATTTACAATAAAGTCTTGTTAATGCATTAACTAACATGAACAAAAAGAGAACAATAATCTTTGTTAATGTTAGTTAATAAAATATTCGTGTTAGTTCATAGAGATATTAACACATACAACTTTGGATCTTAAAAAAAAATGTTGAGATTAACATTTAGATTAATAAATTCGGTAGAAGTATTGATCATTAATTAACTAGTTCTAACTAAATTAAAACTTATTGTAAAGTGTTACCTTTTTTTATAAAGAAAGTTGGCCATAGGGGTGTAAAATTAATTTTAACGTAATGAATCTTACATTGGTTCAAACTAGGCTGTATTGTATATGTATGGGTGGGCGATCTGAAGATTTTATATCGTGACCGATCTTTAAGACGTCCACGATCTACTTTTCAAGCGAATCATAAAGATCGCGATCTTTTATGTCCTTGTAATAGTGGGACTTTTATTTTGACGGCGCTGAGAACTGCAGTGCACACAGCGCTCACATTCTCCGTGGCTGTGTCCCAAATCGCCCCATATGCACTATTTGGAGGGGACAGCCATTTGTAGTGGTGTCCGAAATCACAGTAGACGTTATTGAGTTCACTCATTCAATCCCATAATGCACCGTAATAAAGAGTGTACAACTGATGTACGACAAATACCCATAATGCACTGTGAGAGTCGCGCGTCGAATGAATTCCCGCGTCTAACCTGAAGATGGCGCCCGCAGCTTTTCCAAAACCGCTGGTCGTATCATAATACAGGTATAAATCCCTTTTAAATTATTACAATTTTTAATTACGGTTTAATTCTAGTTTCCATGACAGAGTTCAAGATAAATCTTTTCATTACTAATGGAGCTGCCAGTTTGCTACAAGCACAAATATTTTAACAGCAAGCACAAATATTTTAATGAACAAACTTTCTTATACGATCATGGCTCAGTTTGATTGAGATAAACTTGCTTTAAACCCAGATGTTGACTGCGCTTGGGAATATTTTTATGATAGTCATGTTAATTATTATTCACATTTATAGCGCTTTTCACAATACATACCGTTTCAAGGCAGCTTTACAGAAAATAAGTACGAACCTATGAGGAAAATATCTAAATGCCAGGATAATCTGTGGTTCTCGACCGCCTCATGTGATACTCAAGAGCGGGAAGCAGGCTAGACAAACAATTTTTAATTATGATTGGCTGCATTTTAGGCAGCTTCGTACTAAATGCACAGTTGCGACCAGAAAGGCTAAAGCAGATTATTTTCTTGATAAAACTACAAAAATTCAACAAACTTTAGGAATTTCTGAAGGAGTATTAAGCTTTTATCTGGCAACAAAACCACTACAGAGCTTCCCCCTTGTATAATGAAAGACTATATTAAAATTGTAGATAAAAAAGCAAAGGCTTAATAGTTTTAACAGTCATTTTATCGCTTCAGGGTCTTTATTTCAAACAAATAATTATATAATTTAGAATTTAGAATTCCTTGAAGCAGAATGTAATCTATGGACATGAGATTTCGCTTTTGAATAATTATTCCTCCATTTGTTCTGCTTTAAAAGAACTAGGCCTAGATGTGAATAAATCGCAAGGTCCTGATCATATTGCTCTGTTGTTTTTAAAATTAGCAGCTGATTTTATTTCTCCTCCTGATGTATTTGTTTAATCTTTCTTTATTAACTAATAAAATTCCACAATCTGGAAGTCAGCATTTGTAGTTCCTCTGTCATAAGGGGGTGATCCTTCTTTAATGGATAATTATAGACCCATATTTAAGCTTTGTACTCTCTGGAAACTTCTGGAAAATCTAGTTGGTGAGTAATTGATATGGTACCTAAACAGTCATAATATTGTCTATTAACCAATCAGGATTCTGTAAAGGGTACAGTATTACATCCATTTTAAAAGTCTCGTGGAGTCCTTAGATGATAAGCAACATTGTGCTTATCTCTTTATCGATTTATCAAAGGCCTTCAACACTGTGGACCATGACATTATTAAATAGGCTTAGATGGGTAGGACTATCAGAAAATGTAATTTTGTGGTTCACTGCTTATTTAAAGGGAAGAACCCAATGTGTATAAGGTGGAAGGTATTCACTCACATCCTAAGGAGCTTAAGGGAGTCCCTCAAGGATCAGTGTTGGGGCCGCTACTCTTCAGTAGTACTATATCAGTATATATAAATCGTCTTGACTTTAGTATTGATAATGCAAGGTTTCATTTTTACGCAGAATTTTTTACTTTTATTTATTGTCCAGCTACCTCTAGTCAGCAATGAGTGGCTTTTTTTACAATCTGCTTTTGATATCATTCAAAATAGGGTTTTGTGCTTTGAAGCTGGACTTAAATGATGAAAAAAACAAAATGCATGTTATTCTCAAACTCTAAAATTTCTTCCGAAAATTCTATCACTCTTTGGACTTCTCAGGGAAGTCTGATTACATCAGTGTCAGAGTACAAATACCTTGGTATTATTATTTATAACACATTACGTAATAATTCACATATTAATTATTTGAGGCAAAAACATAAGAAAAAGTTAGGATTTTAGAAATAAGTCTTGCTTTTCATTCAGTGTGAGGAAAAACTACTTTACCGGTTTTTGATTATGGGGATGTAGTGTATCAGCATGCTCCCTCTTACCTTCTCGCCTCTCTGGATGCTTTGTACCATGGTGCTCTGAGATTTATAACTAATTATAAATTTAAAAACACACTATACAAACTATACAGAAGGGTTGCTTGGCCTTCTTTAATATTCGAAGAAAAATGTACTGTTATTTATTAGTGTTGTCATAGGGACCGACTTCGGTACTGAGTCGGTACTGATATTTTGAAAATGTGATGATACCAGCATTTCCCCCTAGCATTTTGAGTGCGGTTGAATGGATTCTTAAACACCTCTGATTGGCCATTGTGTTCACACACTCAACAGATATCTGTGATTGGCTACAATAATCAACACTTTAAAACATGTTGTAAATAGACATCTTACACAGCGCTTACACGGATATCATGTGTATCCGTATAAGTGCTTGGTGAAGAGTGTCAAAGATGTCTATTTACAACATATTCAATTAAATTTAATTCACATTTAATTGTATAGCGCTTTTCACAATACATATCATTTCAAAGCAGCTTTACAGAAATGCATGTGTCTACATTACAATTTAGAGTGATCTGTTATCAGAGGTGACTGTGTCCAAGTTATGTATTTCAGAAATGTACATATACAAATCATGCAGTTAGCTAACAATGCATTAATTTAAACAGAGTGTTAATTTAAGGCAGAAACAATGAGCTCTTTGAAGCAATGAATACATGTGTTAACAAATGATTAGGATAGAGAATTTAGCATTGGTGCATGTTGATCCAGAGTTTGCTTCATCTGAAGTCCTCGCAAGAGTTGGGGTCGTCTTTTCACAGGTGTTGGGCATCTGAAGTCTTCATAAAAGGCTTGATCCAAACTTGAGCTGACATACTCTCTAGTTACCTCAGGATGGGCATCCCAAGATAAAACAGGAAAGCAAATGGAAATTATAAGCGTAGCTGCTGTTCATAACATTAAGCAAAGATAATCATGTGCATTTGATCTGATATAATTGGAGTACAAAGTTATAAGATGCACTATGTGAACGCTTGGCTAAAGAGATGCGTCTTTAATCTAGATTTAAACTGAGAGATTGAGTCTGAGCCCCGAACATTATCAGGAAGGCTATTCCAGAGTTTAGGAGCCAAATGTGAAAACGCTCTCCCTCCTTTAGTGGACTTAGATAGCCTAGGTACTAAAGCCCAGAGTTTTGTGATCTTAAATAGTGTGATGGATTATAAGGCAATAGAAGATCTGTTAAATACACAGGAGCTAAACCATTCAGGGCCTTATAGGGCAGTAGCAATACTTTGTAATGGACTTAATAGATAACCAGTGTAGAGATGATTGGTCTTGTATAATCGTATTTTCTTGACCTGGTACGAACGCTAGAAGCTGCATTTTGGACTAACTGAGCTTATTTATTGAGGATGCAGGACAACACTGCTTACTTAGAAAATACTTTTCTTACTTAGTATTTTTGTCTTGTTTCCAGTCTAAATATCTAAAAATTCTTAAATTCAGATGTTTTTACTAGATAAGTAAAATGACATGTTATTTTTTCTTGTTTTCTGGGGGGAGAAAAATCAAAATGAGTTTTTGCTTAAAACAAGCAAAATTATCTGCCAGTGGGGTAAGAAAATTAATCTTGATTCTGTTTGGGACAGAAACAAGAAACAAGATTTCAAACAGAAACAAGATTATTTTTCTTACCCCATTGGCAGATAATTTTGTAATGCATCACAGTAATCTAGTCTAGAGGTTATGAATGCATGAACTAACTTTTCTGCATCAGAAACATAACATGTTCTGTAGCTTAGCGATGTTTCTGAGGTGGAAGAAGGCTGTTTTTGTAACATATATTATTTTTGAAAGACAAGTTGCTGTCTAATATAACACCCAGGTCTTTAACTGTAGAGGATGGAGTAACAGTACATCCTTCTAAATGCAAATTGTATTCTAAGAGATTCTGTGTACAGTTTTTTGGTAATACCTCAGTCTTATCTGAATTTAATAAAAGAAAATTACAGGTCATCCAATATTTTATATCTTTAACACACTCTGTAAACTTGGATAATTTAGAGATTTCATCTGGTCGTGATGAAATACATAACTGAGTATCATTGGCATAGCAGTGGAAACTAATTCCATGTTTTCTTATAATATTACCAAGTGGCAGCATATATATTGAAAATAGCTGAGGGCCTAACACAGATCCTTGCGGCACTCCATAATATACTGATGTTATCTTAGATTTTTCCCCATTTAAACTGACAAAATGATAATGGTCTGATAGGTATGATCTAAACCACATTAATGCCTGTCCCTGAATACTAGTGTAATTTTGTAGTCTGGTTAAGAATGTTTTATGATCTATAGTGTTGAACGCAGCGCTAAGATCAAGTAAAACTAGAATCGAGATACAGCCTTGGTCAGAAGCTAGAAGTAAGTTGTTTGTCATTTTAATGAGCGCAGTTTCTGTGCTATGATGAGACCTGAATCCAGACTGAAATTTTTCATAGATATAATTTTTTTGCAAGAAGGAGCACAATTGAACTGACAACTTTTTTAGTATTTTAGACATAAATGGAAGATTTGAATGGGTCTGTAATTGAATTGCCAATTCATTTATATCTATGGTTTCTTAATGAGAGATTTAATACTGCCAGCTTGAACGATCTTGGGACATGACCTAGAGATAAACAAGGTAGTGATCAATGACATCGTCACTTTGCCGTAGAAAATCAGTAGGATTGGTTTCATGTGATATAATTAAATCTAATGTATTATTAAAACAATGAGTGGGTCCAATGATGTTTTGCTTGACCCTAAAGGAGTTTAATAAATCTGTAACACAACCCCTAATGCATCATTTGTCTACATGAATGTTAAAATCTCCAACAATGCTTTATCAACATTGACCAATAAGTAGAGAGTAAGAGTGTAAACAACCCTAGTGATAGTGGGACCACGTTACTAATGCTAACAGGCTAGTAGTGGATGTTCGGGAAAACTAAAACTAGCGATATCAAGGCAATCTGATGATATTTTGATATAGAATACTGTCGGGGATATGTTCACCCGCTGTAAAAATAACTTGATTTCACAAGTTAAACCCCCCCATAACAGTACTGCATAGAGGGAGAATAAGAGAAATAGAGGAGGAGATGGGGAGGAGGAGGAGGAGGAGGGATGCTGGAAGAACTGTCGCTGGGATGGCGCAGTGACTGCTGCTTATATACGCTCGTAATGATTGACAGGACTGAATGTTTAGGCTCCTCCCGAACCTACGTTTGGAACTGCATTTCAAGAAGAAAACAGGCAATTAGGAATCAACTCAAACAGCGCGTTCAGTGATGTCATTGTTTATCTTAATCTTTCGTAAAAATGTGTTGACAGCACACAGCAGCATTGCTAATGGTGACTATGTTATAAAATGTTGCACAGAAATCATCCTACATTTGAGCTTACGATCATTTCTCCAATGTGCATACGTGTGATTCAGAGAATGAACACGTACGTACACGCCTCTATTAAGGATGTGAAATCTAAAAATCGCAAATGATCTTGAATTTGTGCATACCGCAGAACACTGCTAACTGGCTTCTGTGTGAATTTCTCTTGTTTATGGGTTCTTATAAGTTTAGTTACATGCAAAAAATACTCAAGTAGAAATCATACAGCTGAAATATTAGGGGAAAAAATCAGGAATATTACCAATGAGAGCTGAGGCAGAAAAAAAAGAGGCAGATCATACTGATTGCCTATAGTTCTTTAAACGTGTCAAGTCTAATACGTAAATCTATAAGTAATCATATATAGTATAATTGGAGCAGCAAGCATCTGATGAGGGCCGCCGCGGAGGTTAATGCAATACAGTCAAGCGGAAATGAAGGTCAAAGAAACAAATGTTCTTTCATAAGTTACATGTGCTCAAGCAAAGAAAAAAGCAACATCAGCGACCCTTGAAAAGGTCATTCACTTTGTCTGCTGCTCAGTGTTCTCATCCAATAAGAGCTACCCTAAATAAATTGCAGCTTGTGCAAAATTCAGCTGCTAGAATCCTGACTAGGACCAGGACAGGGGTTCACATCACTCCTATCTTGGAGTCCTGGCACTGGGTCACTGTCAGATTTCGTGCTGATTTTAAAATTCTCATGCTTACCTACAAGGCTCTGCATGGTTTGACTCATCAATATTTGTCAGAGCACTTAACCCCCTACACCCCAACGTGTGATCTCCGCTCCTTCGAAGCTGGTCTTTTAACCGTTCCTCCAACGTTTAAGATTTATGAATAATAGGACTTTCTCTTCATTTGCTCCAAAACTATGGAACTCTCTGCCCTTGGCTTTTGTGCAGAGGTGTAAAGAGTACCTGAAAACCATACTTGAGTAAAAGTACTGATACCGTACATTGAAAATGACTCCACTACAAGTAACCAATTCCAATACGACTTGAGTAAAAGTCTTAAAGTATCTGATTTTAACAGTACTTAAGTATTTTACTCATGCTGAATGTAGGCTCAGAGATGCACTAGTCCTGAGAGACATGCCAGTGAAAATAAGAAACAATTGATTTGTAAGATGAGAAATCAAGTTTATTTTCTAAAATCAAAATAAAACTGAACACTTCAATGTTGCAATAAATCAAGGTCAACACAACAACCTTTTAAACGTCTACAAAGTCTCAGTTAAGCTCAAGTGCACAAAAAGGCCATAAGTAAACCAATATCCTTCAAAAAGGTCTTGTCAATATAGCGGATAATTAAAACAATGTTAAGTTAAATCTACTAAGTCTACTGTATGTGCTGGTTAGGTGCCATGATCGCATTACTCATCACAAATGTAGTGGAGTAAAAAGTACATTTACATGCTCAAAAATGCAGTCAAGTAGAGAGTAAAAGTTGCCAATATCTTTGATACTCAGTACAACTACAAAGTAGCCAAAAAAGATACTTAAGTACAGTAACTAATTACATTTACTCAAGTACTTTACACCTCTGCTTTTGTGGTATAGAGTTTTAAAATATTGAGGTCACAGATCTCTTCAAAAAAGCACAAGCACTTTGCTTCTGTCATATGTGACATCTCTGTACTTCTCCTTCCCATTTAAACAAAAACAGAAAATCTGTGTGGCATGGAAGAGTAAGAATTATATTTTGAACACAGACTCTGCTCTCACACGCAGTTATTCTCTGCTGAGTAACAACAGTTCTAGTAGCACAAAAAACATCAGGCTCCATATTCATCTGTCATAAAGAACAACATCATCATCACCTGCTGTTTGATTTGCACCTGCAGCACCTGAGGAGAGGGAAGACACTTGTGATGATGTCTTCCAGGAATAAGATTAGTGTAAAATACTGTGGTTAAATGACTAAGCCTCAAACACAATGTTTTGGCTGTCACATTTCCTAAATTCTGATGAACTGAGCTTATACTCCAGGTTTAGCACCTGTGACTCCTGCTCATCTATCATAATACATGTATAAAACGAGTATAAAACTTGCTCTCATCATCTGAGCTAAACCCTAATCATACAGCAGGATCATGAATGTTTTACATTATGGGTTAATGCACTAATGAAGAACACGAATAGCTGAACTTGCCATGCTAAGATGAAATGACGAATAAAAACCAATGGTGTGTGGAATTGACATCAAACCTGGCACAACACATCTTCATGCTGCTTATCTGAATATTTGAGAAAATGAATGAGATTTAAGAGCTGCTGCAGAGGAGGGGAAGTTTTTCAGCGAATAATCCCTCAAATCTAGGTCTGACAATATAGTGTATTTAACTACCAAGTTTCACCACCTTATATTTGTATGCCACAAAAAGTCACAAACGCCACTAAATTCTTGATATCTAGCTAAAGATGAATGAGATGCTCCACTATAATCAGAGTTACAGACTGGTGGACATATTAAGTGGCTTTTGAACAGTTTCTGAGATGTTTTTAGACAGGGTCTGATCCTCACAATAGCGATCACTTACCGGCCGTCACGGACACCAGCACTCTTTCACCAGCAGTGATGTGAGAATTCTCAGAATCCATTAGCACTTGCTTGAAAACACTTTTCAGAGCATTTCCATCTGAGAGCCACTGTCCAGTGTTGAGTCTATGTGAAACATAACAGAGGTTAACCCTAACATGTTTAACCCTCAGAGGCCTTGGTTCTCCTTATTATTTCCCCTATATCAGTCTTGCGTATGAATGCAATAGACATCAAATAGACATTTAATGTCAATTCCATCTTTCTTTTAGATTTATTTGAATGGCACTTTTCACAATTTTTCATAGCAACTTTACTATTATGTCTTTAATGCCCTAATGATTTATCATAGAGCAGTTTTAAGTCTGGTCTATATGACAATACACTGAGATCTAACTGTATTGTATTTATTATTTTACCTATATATCATACATACAATAGATGTACTGTTGACGATATATCAGAGCCACTTTTAGTGAACAAGACTGCATGGAATTATTGACATTGGAGAGCAATAATCAATAATCATGTTAAGGGCAATAATCTACATTTGCAGTTTTTGCCATAATCATCCACATTTGTTTTTTTGAACATGAACTAAAGAGAGGAAGAGATGGTCAGCAGACCTTGATTGTGAATGGGTTTTTTCTCCAGCAGTCATGAAAAGACATGATCCTGTTCTGAGAGACAATGACACATTAAAGGGTTAGTTCACCCAAAAATGAAAATTCTGTCATTTATTACTCACCCTCATGCTGTTCCACACCCGTAAGGCCTTCGTTAATCTTCGGAACACAAATTAAGATATTTTAGTTGAAATCCGATGGCTCCGTGAGGCCTTCATAGGGAGCAATGACATTTCCTCTCTCAAGATCCATAAAGGTACTAAAAACATATTTAAATCAGTTCATGTGAGTACAGTGGTTCAATATTAATATTATAAAGCGACGAGAATATTTTTGGTGCGCCAAAAAAATAAAATAACGACTTATTTAGTAATGGCCGATTTCAAAACACTGCTTCAGGAAGCTTCGGAGCGTTATGAATCAGTGTATCGAATCTGCTGTTCGGAGCGCCAAAGTCACGTGATTTCAGCCGTTGGCAGTTTGACACGCGATCCGAATCATGATTCGACAAGCTGATTCATTGTGCCCCGATGCTTCCTGAAGCAGTATTTTGAAATCGGCCATCACTAAATAAGTCATTATTTAGTTTTTTTTGCCGCACCAAAAATATTCTCGTCGCTTTATAATATTAATATTGAACCACTGTACTCACATGAACTGATTTAAATATGTTTTTAGTACCTTTATGGATCTTGAGAGAGGAAATGTCATTGCTCCCTATGAAGGCCTCACTGAGCCATCGGATTTCAACTAAAATATCTTAATTTGTGTTCCGAAGATTAACGAAGGTCTTACGGGTGTAAAACGGCATGAGGGTGAGTAATAAATGACAGAATTTTCATTTTTGGATGAACTAACCCTTTAATATTACATCAATACCTGCTTCTGTCATTCGAATAAATATGACAGAAGTGGCTCATACAGTGCATCCAGACAGGTTATGCTATTATAAAAGTCTTTATGCACATTTGATTTTTCAAAAAGATTCTAAAAATGATTCGAGTCTCAATCGGATAACAAAGAAAAAACCAGCTTACTCCTTGAAGATGATCACAAATAAATGACCCAATAAAAACTCAAGATGGCACTGTTCTCTAGTACTGCCATCTTTATGACAGAGAACACAAGCTTCTAGGATTCTCTGGTGGGATTTGGCGTCTAGCCAGTGACACCTTGGAAAGGCTTAACAGAGCAACCAGCCTCCTGAAACTCAACCCTCAAATCCTCTTAAAACACCCTAATGATTCCTGACGATTCTATTAATGCTGCTGGAGGAGCCACTTTAACTGCAATCCACGGCCAGAAGACGCTGGCAGGTTCCTGTGTTAGTGATGCCAGCTCAATCAGTGAGAAGACAAACATCCAGCGTTTCTCTTTGCACCACCTCCAGCTCTCTCAACACTCAGTGTTTTTAAAGTCAGAGCGGTTCATCTAGTCTAGTGTAACTGTGTGGAGCGTTGGGAAAATCTCTGGAATTAACCTGAAGCACTTGTTAGGGTCTGGGTGCAGATTGGTTATCATTAAATCTAGTAAGCCCATATTAATGATATACTCCAGTTGATGCAGACATTTGGTGAATTACAGTTAACCATTGATTTAGTGAATTACAGTTGCATGTTTATTTATGTGGGCTCTATCTAGAACTATATCTAGATAAGATCTATATCACATTCACTTTCTTACTTGCTTCATAGAGCAATAACAATACTTTCTAGACAGAGGACTGACGTTCAGTGATAATGTTCGCTTGTGTAATTGTGTAATTTGAACTCCATTTGAACTAAATTTCAACGAAGAATCATGTTAAATAACAATTTCTGGTAAAGCATATTGTTTTTAAAAGAATATCAGTAAGTCAACAGGTTTTCTTTTTTTGTAATTGATCTATTAAAGGTGTAGTTCATCCAAAAATGATCATTCTGTCATCATTTACTCTCCCTCGTGTTTTTCTAAATCTGGATGACTTACTTTATACTGTGGTAAACAAAAGAAGACATTTCAAACCACACTGGAAAAAAAAGGTTTGGAACAACATTGAGATGTGTAAATGATGACAGAATGATCTATCTTTTTAATTTAGTCCCATTGCTTTGTGGATATTGTAAACCAATGGAGGTACAGAGGTTTCTTTGTTTGTTTGAAAGAGCAAAACACTTCCAAAACCAAGGCTACTGAAAAGTGGACAGTTATGATTGTGTTGTGCACATTAACTAGAATGTCGAAATAAAAGTATAACTTTAAAATATATACATATACACTGATCAGGCATAACATTATGACCACCTTCCTAATATTGTGTTGGTCCCAGTTTTGCTGCCAAAACAGCCCTGACCCATCGAGTCATGGACTCCACTAGACCCCTGAAGGTGTGCTGTGGTATCTACACCAAGATGTTAGCAGCAGATCCTTTAAGTCCTGTAAGTTGCGAGGTGGAGCCTCCATGGATCAGACTTGTTTGTTCAGCACATCCCACAGATGCTCGATCATATTGAGATCTGGGGAATTTGGAGGCCAATTCAACACCTCGTTGCTGTGCTCCTCAAACCATTCCTCAACCATTTTTGCTTTGTGGCAGGACGCATTATCCTGCTGAAAGAGGCCATAGCCACCAGGGAATACTGTTTCCATGAAATGGTGTACATGGTCTGCAACAATGCTTAGGTAGGTGGTACGTGTCAAAGTAACATCCACATGGATGGCAGGATCCAAGGTTTCCCAGCAGAACATTACCCAAAGCATCACACTGCCTCCGCCGGCTTGCCTTCTTCCCATAGTGCATCCTGGTGCCATGTGTTCCCCAGGTAAGAGACGCACACGCACCCGGCCATTCACGTGATGTAAAAGAAAACATGATTCATCAGACCAGGCCACCTTCTTCCATTGCTCCGTGGTCCAGTTCTGATGCTCACGTGCCAACTGTTGGTGCTTTTGGCATGGGACTGGTCTGCGGCTATGCAGCCCAATACATAACAAACTGCGATGCACCTTTCTATCAGAACCAGCATTAACTTCTTGAGTAATTTGAACTACAGAGGCTCGTCTGTTGGATCGGACCACACGGGCCAGCCTTCGCTCCCCACGTGCATCAATGAGCCTTGGCCGCCCATGACCCTGTCGCCGGTTCACCACTGTTCCTTCCTTGGACCACTTTTGATAGATACTGACCACTGCAGACCGGGAACACCCCACAAGAGCTGCAGTTCTGGAGATGCTCTGACCCAGTCATCTCAATTTAGCCCTTGTCAAACTCGCTCAAATCCTTACGCTTGCCCATTTTTCTTGCTTCTAACACATCAACTTTGAGGACAAAATGTTCACTTGTTGTCTAATATATCCCACCCACTAACAGGTGCCGTGATGAAGAGATAATCAGTGTTATTCACTTCACCTGTCAGTGCTCATGATGTAATGCCTGAACGGTGTTTAAACAATATAGTATTTCCACTGTTTCTGTAGTGTGTTTGCAGCTCAGTTTATTTGATCTTCTCTCAACCACTGGATCATTGAGAGGGAATGATGAGGGTCATCATGTTTGAGGTCATGGTGAACTCTATGTAGTCTGAAGTATTATGAGTCATGGCATATTAGTCAAGAACAGAGAGAAGGTAATTTACTGAGACCTCAATTTAATAATGTTCTTGTTCCATTTCATCAAATAAAAAAGCATAGTTTCAGCCACCTATAACGGAGCACCTTTCAATGACATGAAACTGAATCAAATGAAACTATTACTGCTTAAAGCAATCTCCGCCATCGCTAATAACCGGCAAAACGAAAAGGAGTGCAGGTTAAAGAGAGACACTCAGCGCATGTCAGGAAATCTTCCAGTGTCAATGATATTTGAATTATTGCAGAGCAGATTCAGCGTTTCGTTAGTAGTAATTAAAGAACATGGGCTGATCTGTGCAGCAGCTCATGTTGTATGCAGAGATTAAAGAAATAATTTAACCAAAAAGTAAAATTCTATAATTATTTACTTACCCTTACAGATGTATTTTGCTATTGAAACACAAATACAAGGTTTATGAACAGTAAAATATCAAAATTATAAGTTGTGTGCTATATTTCAAGTTTATGTCATAAACTAGCTTTTCAAATCAGATTATTTTCTGTTCTACAAACACACACTGCAAATGGAACCACATAATTGTAAGTAAATAATGTCAGAAATTTTGGGGTGAACTGAAGGAAAGAAGAGCCTTGTGAAGGACAAAGAGGGAGAAACTGGTCCAGATAGAAGCAGAGTGATGCTCTGAATGACAGAGAGAGAGAGAGAGAGAGAATTATGATAAGAGAAGGCAAGCCCAGGTGAGGGCACATCATCACATCCAGATATGGAAAATGCAAATAGCTTCAAAGCAGAAAAAACAGCTGAGAGCAAAACATTCATCTCCATCACATCAAGCCCTGGGCAGATTATATGCATCACAAACACATTTATTATGATCCTGTAATTAGGATCTCAGTCAATATTCGTACAAGAATGAGAGAATAAGTTACAGAACATAACACCATGTGTGTTTTTCCAGACACAGTCTCATCTGTCACTTCAGCAGCAGCTTCTTAAGAATGACTGAGCTACTGATGATCTACTGCATTTTGTATTAAATACAAACTACATTTTGACAGAAGAGGAAAAATTGGCAACAAAAACTGATATAAACACTTGGTTATCATTTTAAAGGGGTCCTTGATTATGATTTCACTTTTTTAACTTTAGTTAGTGTGTAATGTTGCTGTTTGAGCATAAACAACATCTGGAAAGTTACCACACTCAAAGTTCAATGCAAAGGGAGATATTTTCTTTTACTGAAATCGCTTTTTAAGGACTACAACAAACGGCTGGTAGGGACTACAACGAGCTTCTTCCCAGGTTGGTGGCATCACAAACCCCAAATTTTACATAAATCCTGCTTGTGAGAACACGCAACAAAGGGGGTGAGGCCATGTTGGGCTGCTTTAGAGAAGAGGAAGAGTTGTTTAGTAGAGTGTTGTTGACAATCCTCATTTTGGCTGCGTGAGATTCTCCAGCTTTGTTGTTGTTGAGCAACCAAAGCATGAGCGGTTAAAGCTCCGCCCTCTTCTGGAAAGCTCATTTGCATTTAAAGGGACACACAAAAATGCTGTGTTTTTGCTCACACCCAAATAGGGGCAAATTTGACAAGCTATAATAAATGATCTGTGGGGTATTTTGAGCTGAAACTTCACAGACACATTCTGGGGACACCAGAGATTAATATTACATCTTGTGAAAAGGGTGTGTGTCAGTGTATGTCAGCCGCTTCAGTTGCTCTACACCCACCTTAAAACACTGTGTCAGACCTACAACACCCCCTTATACGCCCCTTATCTCTGGCCTTCACTTACCCTTGTTTTGATAAACTGTAGCTGGCAACTTTTTGAAATAAAGACTTTTATCTTCTTCTGACAAACACTGCAAAGGGCTGACACTGCATGGGTATTTCCAAACAAACGATTCCCGATCAGGATAAGACATAAAAGTGTATTGCTGTGAATGAATTTATGGGGTGTCATTTGAGATTACCCTGGTATATCCATAGCTGAATATATGAGAGCTGTGTAAAGTTAATGCCTCCCTCACTGCTGTTCATCATATCTGAGCTTTGGATCTGAACTCAATTACAGCGGTTGGCAATGAGATAACCACTAAGGATCCAAACGCTTTGATGCAAAGTCACACATCAGATGAATAATTGTCAGAACTCATTCAGGATAGACAAGATCAGCACAGCACAGCCTCGGCGTTTGGTTAAACAGACGTAATTGTTTAGCTAAAAGCAAGAAGAACAGCAAAGCATGTGACTCAACTGATCTCAGATCAACATGTGCATATGTGGATACAGATGCAAAAGTGCAGTGCAGCATTTACAAAAACTTCAACACTATTCTCTGTTGCTGCAATGATTTCCTGAAATCAGTCAACAGCATGTCCTGTTAGATTGCGTGATCAGATCAAACACAATCGCTGTAATAATTATCACCTTGTTAATATTACTTTATGATTTCAACTGAACAAAACAGAAAGGCAGAAACTTTGATTAAGTTTAATCTTCTGCAGGTAAATTTTCAAGCAACTCATTCTTCCCAACCAACTGAATATTTTTCAAAAAAGCCATTAGTGGCCTATGAAGCATTTTAGTCACTTCAGGTCTTAAACCTAAATGACAAAACTGAAATAATTTACCAATTTTCCAATAAAACAAAGTTTGGCCATGTTCCCACAGCATTAGCAACCTAGACTGGATAAAAGAAGGCATGAAGGAGATGTGTTTACTGTGAGTTATTGTGGATGTCCGGATATGTTAAACTTTCAAATTTCCTTGTTAAGACTGAAAACATTTCTAAAACAAGCTACTAAACTCTAGAAGACTTTTTTCTGCCTATGTCTATGAAATACTTTTTCAAGTATAATGACCTTGTCTCAAATCACCTTTCAAGGCAAGGTAAGGTGAAGTATACTTTGACCATTTATGGAAAAACTTGGGACATGCTAGAGCACTACTCATCTCGAAAAACACAAATAAGTGACCTGATAAAGGCAGGAGTCATGGTTAGCAAAGCATACATGAACCTATAGTGAAAGTGTTCCTTATGCTGGTTAAAGGTTAAGCCATGCATGTAAATGCATAATTCTTGCAGGTTTTTGAAGAGCTTGCATGTGCATGGAAAGACTGGATAAGCTAAGGTGCAGGAAAATGTGAATGCCACTTTTTGCATCTTGCTCATCAGCCGCCTTTTACATACTCATTGCCTCAGTTTAATCACTCACCCTCTCTCAGGCCCTGTTTCCACCTGGTATTAAGATGTGTTTTGGACGACTGGATCACAAGTGGAGGAGGGAGACACATTCCCGTTTACACTTGGTGTTTTAATCTGTCTCTTTTGTCCACTTTCAACCACTTCTGTCCTGACTTCTTCAAGCGGAGGGTCTATGGGTGGGTAAATGTATGGGTTTTTTCCGATCTTTCGATCTGATGGACAAAATAAACACATGCAATTTACAAATGAATGCGCCCAGAGATGATAGAAAAACACACGGAGAGCAGCAGCTTTCATTTCTGCTCTGACAGCCGTGTAGACCATGCTCAATGCGGTTAGTGTGTGTTAGAAATCAAGAATGGTGAGAGAACATTGTGCTTGGTACATTTTTCATCTTCAAACCAAACTTGGGTCTTCAGCCGACAAAGTTTAAATCCTGTCTGGCTAGCACACTTCCCATAATGTTTACACGTTAGGTCAGTATGCGGAGAGTAGGCGCATCTGATCACGAGCGTTTCCACTACGAAAACAATCCGGTCAAATGCGTTTTCGACTACTTCTGGAAGTGGTCGAAAGTGGACAACCTCAAAACGTTTACAAGTGGAAGCATCGTCCACTTGTGATCCGATCGACTAAAATTCATCTTAAAGGGTTAGTTCACCCAAAAATGAAAATTATGTCATTAATTACTCACCCTCATGTCGTTCCAAACCCATAAGACTTTTGTTCATCTTCGGAACACAAATTAAGATATTTTTGATAAAATCCGATGGCTCAGCGAGGCCTGCATCGCCAGCAATAACACTCCCTTTTTCAATGCCCAGAAAGCTACTAAAAACAGATTATTTAAAACAGATCATGTGACTACAGTGGTTCAACCTTAATATTATAAAGCGACGAGAATACTTTTTGTGCGCCAAAAATAACAAAATAGTGACTTTATTCAACAATATCTAGTGATGGGCGATTTCAAAACACTGCTTCATGAAGCTTCAAAGATTTATGAATCTTGTTTCGAATCAGTGGTTCGGATCGCGTATCAAACTGCCAAAGTCATGTGAACTACTGAAGTTTCAAAACACTTATGAAGCCTTGTTTACTGAAATCATGTGATTTTGGTGCTCAGAACCACTGATTCAAAACAAAAGACTTGTAAAGCTTCAAAGCTTCATGAAGCATCGGATTTTATAAAAAATGTCTTAATTTGTGTTCCGAAGATGAACGAAGGTCTTACGGGTGTGGAACGACATGAGGGTGAGTAATTACCCACACAGCAGGAGACTCCTAGGCGGATCCGCATTCAAGTCGCCAAACCCGCGTGACTGTCACATTCGTTTTGGTACCGCCCAGAGGATCAGCTCCGCCTCCGGGTGGCGCCATAAATTTTACTGTCAATCAGCGGATCCTGAGTGGACCCATGTTGGATCTGCGGACGCGCACGCACCTTTACTGTAACGGTTGTATCATTTTGCCTTCGTTGCAGATCGGTCACTGCGCACAAGTGGACGCCGATACGGGTCCGTTCGCGGATACGTTCCGGAAGCCGCGATACCTCCGCGGCCGATCCGCCGCGGAATACTTTTGCTGTGTGGGTAATGACAGAGTTTTCATTTTTGGGTGAACTAACCCTTTAATACCAGGTCTCACACACAACTAATGTGTATTACTGATAACAGTAGATATAGGCTCAGCCTAGCACCTTTACCAGTGCTACACATTACCCTTTTCAACACTTTCATTTTGTTTGTTATCATAAGCAACCAAAAAGCAATAGAAAAGATTGAGAATCTATAGAAATAGCTTAATCTCATACATGTGATTCTTCACTCCCAGCATCCTCTAACACAGACAGACAGAGAGGAGCTGTTGAATCTGAAATGAATGTTGAATCTGTTGAATCTTGGACTTAGTTGTGAACAGAGCCAACATGACAGCAACAAATGACTATAGTGAGCCTCAGATCAGTGACATACAAGCTGTAAGTGCCTTCTCACTGATTCTTCAAACTAATAAAGTTTGTTGTTAATGTTTTTTCTTCAGAAAGCATATTTATTTAGCATATTTTTTTCAATATTGAAGTGTGGTTTTAACACAATGTTTTCATCTTTTGCAGGACACAAATGTAAGTAATTGGTTTATATTGCTTTCATATTTTTCGGCTGAAGGGGCAAATTCTATAATTGCTTTTTATAAATCTTAAAAAGGATTTATTTTTTTAAGGATACACAATGAAAGAAGCCGAAGGTCTTATTTAATGTTCCTCTCAAAGACACAGCCTGTTGTTTACTGACACACACTAATACCAATAAAAGTTCTTCCCTCCTTCATGTTTCAACATAATTCAAACAAGAGAGACCAAATGTTTTCAGGTTTTCCAGTTAAAGATGCTTAAACAGACCTATATTTGTGACACACAGACTCACAGTAAATGACTCCTTGACAAATGCTTTAATATTCAATCTCTGGATAGACAGTCCAGACATTTTACACTAACCGCCTATAAATGTTTTAAAGTACAGCACTTAAATGTTCAGATGTTTTACCATCTTCACTAATCGCTTTGATGTATTGAATGCAGGGGGCATGCTGACTACAGCACTTGCTAACAGGATTTAACTGATCTGTTTACTCTTGTTTTTATTAACATAAATTGAGTTAGTAAATCACAGTAATTGACGTGTGCATCGTCACATGTGTGGCCACAAAAGAGTGCCAGTCGTACTGCATAAAAACCTGATGAGACAAAAATACCCACCATCAAATCTTCCCGTAAGCCTTTTAGAACTTCAACCAGATTTATAAAGTGCAGAGTCTTCATAAACACAGCTCCTCTCTGCCAGGACAGTAGGAAGTTCAGATCACGTGTTCTACAGTCTAATAGATGAGAATCCTCAGACCCAGGTAATGATGATCTGGATGGGAAAACATAAATGAATAACATTATAAAACCAATGTATACAGATGTGCAGTTAAAACAGGCAACAAACAAACAGATAAATACTCTAAAAAAGCCTGCAAACTGTACAGTGCATGTGACGGGAATTTCACCATCAGCACAGCATGCGCATCCTGTACGCACACAGCCTGATTTTTCTAACCGCGCGTACATCATATGCACATTGATTTATTTTGCACTGTTTAGTTTGTCCACGAGGTGGCAACAGTGCGGTTGAATCATAAGTTAGTCAAAAAAAACAAATAAATAAATAAATAAATAATAACACCTATTTGCCACCTGTTTGCCACCTGATGTCACCTGTTGGAGTTTGGGTTCCTTGCCGCTGTTGCCTTTGGCTTGCTTAGTTGGGGACACTTGACATTTGACATTTGATATTCAACAGTGCTTTGCATCTGCCTATATTGACACCATTTTCTTTAAGAGCTGCTGTGCAGCCAAAATTATATACCAGTTATCACTGTAAAGCTGCTTTGACACAATCTGCATTGTAAAAAGCGCTATATAAATAAAGGTGACTTGACTTGACTTGACTTAAACAGAACAGAGAGAAAAGCATGCAAGCTACAACAATGGATGCAATGTTGCCAAGTCTGCGGTTTTCCCATGGAACTGGGCTACTTTAACACTGTTGGCACGGGTGGTTTTTCATGTCTGTGAGTTGAAGCAACCCCAAATAACATGATATTTAGCCCCTGGAATGTGAATTTTACCAGGGGGATTCTGCCAAAAATGCAGATTTTACCTCCCAGAACGCGTGTTTTACTGGGGGACCCCCATGAAATGCGATTGCGGGTTTTGTTGTGAAAACCTGGCAACCCTGAATTGACGCTAAGTAGATGAGAGATTGTGCCATGAGGTTAGAGAGTACCTGCTTTTAACTCTAGTCTTAAAAGATTATAAAGATGCGTACATGAGTTAGATCTTGTGGCAAGAGATTGCCAGGCACTAGGCAAGGACGAATTGTTGATGCCTGTATGCACTTACATGTCAAGGTGAATACACTTAGACAGGCTATGCAACTGTGTACGCTAGCATTCACATAAAAAACTAAGTATACTTTGGGCTTAAGAAAAGTCCTGAGCATGAACATACTCTGTGAAAACAATTGTCAGACAGTTTTTCATGAAGAGGAGGGGTGTCTGAATCACATCAGCTAATCACTGAGGTGCCTCAAGGTTCAGTGCTCGCTCCTCTTCTGTTTTTATTTTTCTTGAAGAAACCCCAGCAAGCTCAAACCTGGCTGCGAGGTTTGTTAAGTCCTGTCTTGACAAAATGATGACCAGTGGAACAGGAGAACTGAAGAACTGAAATATTGTGCATTACACAGAAAATGGCAAACATGCTCTATATTCTTACATCTTCAGTAACACTTTGTTCTACTTTTATATCTTTTTCATTAGCTGCATGTATTTGTGTGTAAATGTATATACACATGTAAATTTAAAGTTACTATGTTTTGGCAATATAAAATCTCTTTTGTGCTATGCCAATTAGAGCTGCACGATTAATCGTAAAAAGATCGCGATCTCGATTCAAGCACTCACGCGATCCTACTTTATTAATGACAACGATTCTCCCGCGTCTATTAAACCTTTGACAAAATCATACCGGAACGTTCAAATCCAGAGCCAGAGAGAGCCGTTTTGAATCACACATTAGTTATTTCTGTGTTATAAATATTCACATTATCACAGAAGTACTGAGATATAAGTTTTAAGTTAGTATTTAAACACCGATGTCTACGATAGCGATCAAAATAGAGCAAACTACCCTTTGAAACGAGCTTGGCACGTAAAATAACGGTTGTATCAATTACATCTAATTCCACTAGGTGGCGACAACTGACTGTTAAAAAATGTATTTGTCATTGAATCGTTCGTTCAAAAGAATTGTTCAAAAACACTGATTCATCCAGCAATGAAACAAGTATTTATTAATGAGTCATTGAACACATTCAAAACCATTTTTTAAATAATTCATTCAAACATTTTCCACTATTAGAGTCAGCAATTTATATTTTGCCAAAACCTCTAGTAAATTACATGTTAATTTGTTCGGTTGTATATTCAGAATCGTGGGAGAATCGTGATCTCTATTTGAAACCAAAAAATCGTGATTCTCATTTTATCCAGAATCGTGCACCTCTAATGCCAATAAAGCTATATGAATCTTAAATGTCTCTCTCAAGTGTTTACGTGAATGCATGTCAAGACAGGCATTTTGACAAAACCTTGTCTGTATTTGACCATGTAATAAATGTGAAAAGTAACTCGATTCGAGCACTCTCGCTGTGTGACAGGCAGCGTTCTGTGAGCTCACACAGAAATCCTCCTGTTGAACAGTGTGCGAATACCAAATTTAGTTGCCTTTAGCATCTTATTGCACTTAAACAGTCAAATACAGACAAAGTTATGTAAAAACACCTGCCTTCGCAAGTATTCACATAAACAAAGTGAACGTACATCCTTGGGATAAAACGGATGCAAAGAATAAAGTTTCATGATGAAACATAACTACAATGTCATGTAAGCATAATTGTGAAATAGACAATTATTCAAAACTTGGTAACACTGTATTTTAGGGTTCAATTCTCACTTTTAACTAGTTGCCTATTAGCTTGCATATTACTAGGATATTGGCTGTTTATTAGTACTTACAAAGCACATATTAATACCTTATTCTGCATGACCTTGTTCTACATCCCTTAATCCTACCCAATGCCTAAACTTAAATGCTACAAAAACTTACTAACCCGATTCCAAAAAAGTTGGGACACTGTACAAATTGTAAATGAAAAAGGAATGCAATGATGTGGAAGTTTCAAATTTCAATATTTTATTCAGAATACAACATAGATGACGTATCAAATGTTTAAACTGAGAAAATGTATCATTTTAAGGGAAAAATAAGTTGATTTTAAATTTCATGGCATCAACACATCTCAAAAAAGTTGGGACAAGGCCATGTTTACCACTGTGTGGCATCCCCTCTTCTTTTTATAACAGTCTGCAAACGTCTGGGGACTGAGGAGACAAGTTGCTCAAGTTTAGTAATAGGAATGTTGTCCCATTCTTGTCTAATACAGGCTTCTAGTTGCTCAACTGTCTTAGGTCTTTTTTGTTGCATCTTCCGCTTTATGATGCGCCAAATGTTTTCTATGGGTGAAAGATCTGGACTGCAGGCTGGCCATTTCAGTACCTGGATCCTTCTTCTACGCAGCCATGATGTTGTAATTGATGCAGTATGTGGTCTGGCATTGTCATGTTGGAAAATGCAAGGTCTTCCCTGAAAGAGACGATGTCTGGATGGGAGCATATGTTGTTCTAGAACTCGGATATACCTTTCAGCATTGATGGTGCCTTTCCAGATGTGTAAGCTGCCCATGCCACACGCACTCATGCAACCCCATACCATCAGAGATGCAGGCTTCTGAACTGAGCGCTGATAACAACTTGGGTTGTCCTTGTCCTCTTTAGTCTGGATGACATGGCGTCCCAGTTTTCCAAAAAAAAACTTCAAATTTTGATTCGTCTGACCACAGAACAGTTTTCCACTTTGCCACAGTCCATTTTAAATGAGCCTTGGCCCAGAGAAAACGCCTGCGCTTCTGGATCATGTTTAGATATGGCTTCTTTTTTGACCTATAGATTTTTAGCCAGCAACGGCAAATGGCACGGTGGATTGTGTTGACCGACAATGTTTTCTGGAAGTATTCCTGAGCCCATGTTGTGATTTCCATTACAGTAGCATTCCTGTATGTGATGCAGTGCCGTCTAAGGGCCCGAAGATCATGGGCATCCAGTATGGTTTTCCGGCCTTGACCCTTACGCACATAGATTGTTCCAGATTCTCTGAATCTTTGGATGATATTATGCACTGTAGATGATGATAACTTCAAACTCTTTGCAATTTTTCTCTGAGAAACTCCTTTCTGATATTGCTCCACTATTTTTCGCCACAGCATTGGGGGAATTGGTGATCCTCTGCCCATCTTGACTTCTGAGAGACACTGCCACTCTGAGAGGCTCTTTTTATACCCAATCATGTTGCCAGTTGACCTAATAAGTTGCAAATTGGTCCTCCAACTGTTCCTTATATGTACATTTAACTTTTCTGGCCTCTTATTGCTACCTGTCCCAACTTGTGTAGCTCTCATGAAATCCAAAATGAGCCAATATTTGGCATGACATTTCAAAATGTCTCACTTTCAACATTTGATATGTTATCTATATTCTATTGTGAATAATATATGAGTTTATGAGATTTGTAAATTATTGCATTCCTTTTTTATTCACAATTTGTACAGTGTCCCAACTTTTTTGGAATCGGGTTTGTAGTTGTTAATAGTGAATATGTGTTCCCCATACTGAAGTGTTACCCAAAATTTATATCAGTAGTCAAATTTCCCACCCTTATAACAAGCTGTTGTAATACCTTGGGTCACGTTCACACTGCAGTTCAAAGTGGAGTGACTCCTCATTCTGTTGAGACTTCAGTTATTCAGAAGTGACACCTGAATCCCACTCATCACACACTAAACAGAGATTGTATATTACAGGGAGATGAGAGGGTCTGTATCTCTTTTCTCCATTGGAGAAAGCGTAACGGCTAACTTAATCACATGCGGCACCTCTCAGCCTATCATGTAATGGCCTCTGGTCTTCTTTTCCTGGGTACTGGCAGTCTTTACCGCAGCTGCAGCATTAGCCGTTACGCTTTTTTGGCTAATGGCTGCAGGCTTGTCATCTAGTGGCTTTGCACTAAATCACTGTAATGTGAACAGAACCGAATAGAACAACTAGTTGTTTATGCAGTAATGTTAACATCTTTTGGACATTGACAGCTCATCTGAGGTGTAAAAACAAACAGAGGTATGTGTCTTTTTGACTCATGTACAAATGTTGATGCAGTCACTTTCAGCCCTGCGCTTGAAGAAACACATACAGTACATTAGTGGTCCAGAGAGAGCAGCGGTTTAAAACAACAGCTTAATAATCGTACAGCACAGCTCCTCCATCACTGCCAGATTAATTATAACTGCCTAATAAGAATACATGTCTCTTCGCTATCATTTTAGTTCGATCAAAAACCACCAAACAGGTTAAACTGTTGCCATCCATCTAGTGCAATAACTGCAATAATTTAGTAGATTCACTTCCAAATTTAAATGCAGTTGTTATTTGCAGACTGCAGTGTGAATTAGTTTGAAATATGCTTTGGAAGATTTATGCTTAATCTTGGAAGCTGTTTTACAGAAAGATCTGTCTGTACATAAATGAAAAAAAAAAAAAAAACTGAACATAGTGAAAGAATGAAGTGAAAAATACGACTCATCTTGTGTGCGACTGAGATCAAGCTGCTTCATCTCCATCCCAGAGATAAAGCCTCTTTACATTCAGAACAGATCATTTTATGTTTATTTTCTTCAATTTCCTTTCAAACTAAAAGACTGCTGGGGTATAAAACATACAACAACAACAACATCGCAAATAAAGCCTCAGAGGAAACTGAATCTGGGTCATCTTCTGGAGTTTAGAATAGAAACAAATAATATCTGCACTGCGTGGACAACATTATAGTACCAATCCAAAGAACTGGAATTTAAATGATCTTTAGTAGAACTTCTATCTCAGCGTCCTACTTGGAAAAGTTTAACAGAAACTCAGACTTCCTATTTGGAAACTGGTGTGGAAATCGTGATTCACTTTAACAAGGTGATGTTGATTCACTAGACAGTGTAAAACAGTGAGTGATCTTCAATTGTACACCAGCAAAAATAACAATGGCATTGTCATTTTGTTTCTGTATATGACATTTTCTAAGTGCAGGGCAATGGAGACACACAGACGCATCACTGATGAGAGTGTATGACCAGGTCACATGATGTTGAGTGTCACTCTGCATTAGTGCATGTGTGTACTGAAATAGATATGATGTTAATGAGCAAAAATGTATGGTGAAATAACAGAAACGCAGGCATTTGATTTATTTGAATGAAGCTAATCTCTAATTTTATTTATTAAAGGCGTCCTTGATTATGATTTCACTTTTTTTTTTTTTACTTTAGTTAGTGTGTAATGTTGCTGTTTGAGCATAAACAACATCTGCAAAGTTACGACACTCAAAGTTCAATGCCGACTCCGCTTTGAACAATGTAAGACTGAACACCGTTACTGACAATCCTCATTTTGGCTGCGTGAGATTCTCCAGCTTTGTTGTTGTTGAGCAACCAAAGCGTGAGCTGTTAAAGCTCCACCCTCTTCTGGAAAGGGGGCCGGGAACAGCAGCTCATTTGCATTTAAAGTGACACACACAAAAATGGCGTGATTTTGATCACACCCAAATGGGGCAAATTTGACAAGCTATAATAAATGATCTGTGGGGTATTTTGAACTGAAACTTCAGACACATTCTGGGGACACCAGAGACTTATATTGCATCTTGTGAAAAGGGGCATGATAGGTCCTCTTTAACTTGAAATTTTTTGGTTCGATCACAGTATGTATTGGGGATTTGTGACACAAATCGTTGTAAAGCAATATGGAACAATATTTATTGTGGAAAAACGGCATACAAGAAAATGTAATTCTGTTCATCTGCATGCTTGTAAATGTCATTGTGTTTTCAGCTAATTCACATTAGCTCAGTGCTCCACAGCTCTTTACTGAGGGACTACAGCGCTTTCCACTCATGCGCATGACCTTCACACCAGGCAAATTAGCCATGCGACCGGCCTCAGCTAATGCACAAGGACCTGCAGGACGGGCCAGAGATCTCATTTACAAATCTACATCTGACATTTATTCAGATCCCATCAGGTAGTGGTCACAAATACATCTTTGGGGAAAATCTGCTTTATATTTTCCCAACATACACATTCATATGAGAAACTACAGAGAATTACAAAGCTAATATGAGCTTGGCCCAGTGGCTCTGAAGACAGCTGGCGAGGCTGCATATAAGGCAGTTAGATCACAATTTGCCACAACTCTCACCATATGGAGATGAAGTGCATGCAATATTTTTTCTATAAAAGCCTGTGGGGAGAATGACTCCGGTGAGACCGCTTACCCTTATGAACAATGAGGTAAAAAATAACACTTAAAAAAATTGTTATTTTAAATACGAGCTTCCATGAAACATTCCCCTCTGTGACATTTAAGGCTGATTTATACTTCTGCGTCAAACCTACACCGGAGCCTGTGCCGTAGGCTATGCGTTGGTTTTCATTGTTGTCCGCATCGACGTGCAACATGCAAAACGCTAGTAGGCAGTGTCCGCGGTCATGTTGAGTATCAAGGCAAAAGCTAAAGAAGCAGCAGCTTGTCATGTACGTTGCCAGAGAAGCTTCAGCAGTGATGGCGGCAAATAGGCAACGACTTTTGTTGCAGCTTCACAGCGTGTCCCCTGAAACAGAGCAAAATGAGTGACCCAAGCATTTTTTCATTCTTATGCACAGTTTTGAGCAATCTCTCGCCACGATTTCCAACCCATTTAAACATCTCTGTATTCTTTCATGCTAGAGTTGTACAAATGAGGGTACTTTCTAACCTCTTCGCACAATCTCTCGTCTATATAGGCCTTCATTGTCGCTGTAGCTTGCATGTGTTCTGGTCTGTTCTGTTTATGCAGTTTTTCTTTGACTACCTTGTAAATCGACGCCCCCAGGGCACGGTTGCCACCTTGTGGATAAACTAATTACTGCAAAAAAATTAAATGCACATGTGCGACCTGCACGTACAAATACGTGCGGTTACAAAAATCCAGCAGTGCGCGCACAGTACGTACGTTTCTTCTCCTTGCATATTCTTAAATAGTGAACTATACTTTGGGCTTTAGAGATTGCCTGACTAACGGGTAAATCCACCAACCAGTAACATACTGGCATTCAATCATCATTTTGGCTGTGTGAGATTCTCCAGCTTTGTTGTTGTTGAGCAACCGAAGCACGAGCTGTTAAAGCTCTGCCCTCTTCTGGAAAGCAGGCTGGGAGCAGCAGCTCATTTGCATTTAAAGGGACACACACAAAAACGGTATGTTTTTGCTCACACCCAAATAGGGGCGAATTTGACAAGCTATAATAAATGATCTGTGGGGTATTTTGAGCTGAAACTTCACAGACACATTCTGGAGACACCATTGTGAATCGGCACCCCCAGGGCATGGTTGCCACCTTGTGGATAAACTAATTACTGCAAAAAAATTAAATGCGCATGTGCAATTAAGCTAGTTACAAAAATCTGGCGGTGCGCGTACAGTACGTACATTTCTTCTCCTTGCATATTATTAAATAGTGAACTATACTTTGGGCTTTAGAGACGGCCTGACTAACGGGTAAATCCACCAACCAGTAACATACTGGCCTAAAATAAAATGTTGTACAGAAAGCACAGAAGAAATCAGAATAGAAAGATAGAAATAGAAATGTTGCTTGATAAATGACCATGAACTACAGTCCTCCTTTATTAGAAGCGCAGCTTGCCAAGTTTATTTTGCTCTCACACTGAGACTGTATTGACAGTTCAGGTTTACGAGCTGACACTACACATGTTTTAATGAAGTACAAGGCTCAAGATTAAGAGGAGAAACGAAACAATCATCAACTAATGAATGTCCACTCAAGCCTAAACTATAAAAACCCCATCAATTATCATCAGCTAAGCTCCCATTTACACCTGTTACTGACATCCTCGGTCTCAGATGATCCAATCACAAGTGGTCAAGTAGATCGCAACTAGTGTTAAAAGGGAAAACGCAGCTATAAATTTAAATATTGTCATTTACTCCCTCATGCTGTTCCAAAGCAACAGGATTTTCCTTAATGGAACATGAATTAGATTTTTTGCAGAATGCAAGGGGCGGACAGCACCACTGTATGCAGTCAAAGCATACAATCTATGATTCCTGGGACCACTTGTGATGGGATTTCAAGGAAATGTCTCTGATTTCACTACCACTTTCTACTGTACATGACAAGCCTGATACTGTGTCCTAAAATGACACAACAAAGTGAGAAACAATCAAAGTTAATTATTCGATGTTAAGTCGCTGACTTCACGTGATGTTGGAACTTTTCTACTTTTTACTCCTGAAGTCGTAATTATGAGTGTCGGGTTCAGGTGCTTTGTGGATGGAAAGAATAGAATAGAATTTGTATATTTTGGGGGAAATCTTGTTAAGGACAAAATGTATAGATGCATTTATTAGTCAATATCGAACAGATTGTGAATTTAAAAAAAAATACAATCCAAATATTATTACACTTCTATTTTTTTAATACACATTATTACACAGTATTACTTTGAAAATGATTCCAAATAAATTACAATGACCTCTTTGCTTTTCAGAAGCATCTAAAATATCAATGGAGAAATTCAGTGCAGAAGATGAACAATGTGAGAACAAAGAGCAGAAAAGTTCATAACTGTTGACCAAGAAGATGGACCTAAAACCTCAGCAGGCTTACATTCAGTGTGTGTGTGTGTGTGTGTGTGTGTGTGTGTGTGTGTGTGTGTGTGTGTGTGTGTGTGCGTGTTTGAGGCCCTGAGGGAATGTCACAGAGTGTCTCATGTGTTGCAGCTGAACTGCCCTCTAACACAAGACAACACACACCTCCACAGGGGGAGAAATCACCTGATTCAGCCAAACCGACACAAAATCACTTATATATGCTTGTCACCCCTGCAATGTACACATAACTACTTCACACCTTCCGTCCACACTCTCCAGAACACTCTCTGAGATGATCCAGAATGACTTTCTTAATCTGTTAGTGTTTTACTGTGTATAAGATATCAACTGGGGAAAATTTTTTAATAAAAATAGAGTCGCAATTATAAATAATGATATGGCTTTATAATAGTTTTAATGATTCCATCAATGATAAATTAAAGCAATAAGCCCCAAGAAGCCTATTTAAAACAGAGAACATTTAAATAATATTCCCCTATGGTGTTACTTTAATGACAAAACATAAAACTGGATGCACACTCTCAAATACACAGTGATCTCTAAGAACAGCCTCTCCTCTCGCTCAGATATTGCTTGATATATTGTTAAATATTTTTAAATAGTAAGAAATTAAAAATCCATCTTTGATTGTAAAAAGAATTGTTTTGATCTGAGCATCACTTCCCTCAAGGTCATAAAATCAAAGACTAACAGAGCCGTTTCAGACAGAGGCAGAGGAGAAATGTTTCCTCACATCCTGACAACTGATCGCTTCTTGAAAGTGAGACACTGAGTTCAGATTAACATTCCTGCTGCCTGCTTGTTTTCATCTTGGATAAATTATTGGAAATGTTATGCTCAAACGTAATATGACATCAAACGAATTGTTGGCGGACATAAATGACAAGCCAGTCATTTAAATTAAATTATATTTGTCACAGAACATTTAACCCACGATTAAAGAGCTATTAAATGATTAATTGCTAGGTCTGTTTTCTCTGCTGAGCAATTAAGATGTTAATATAGCCAATGAGTTGATTACATAGACATGTTTTCTGTGTTAGTCTTATATGTACAGTATGAGATGCTAAACAAGCATTTGAGGACGAAGACTGGCAGAAGACAAATCAAATCTCTTCAGAGACTCCAGCAGCCCGGGCTGTTAGACAGACTCAAATGTGATTTACAAGATTTATATTTCAATAATATATATACACCGATCAGGCATAACATTATGAGCACTGACAGGTGAAGTGAATAACACTGATTATCTCTTCATCACGGCACTTGTTAGTGGGTGGGATATATTAGGTAGCAAGTGAACATTTTGTCCTCAAAGTTGATGTTAGGAGTAGGAAAAATGGGCAAGCGTAAGGATTTGAGCGAGTTTGACAAGGGCCAAATTGTGAAGGCTAGATAACTGGGTCAGAGCATCTCCAGAACTGCAGCTCTTGTGGGGTGTTCCCGGTCTGCAGTGGTCAGTATCTATCAAAAGTGGTCCAAGGAACAAACAGTGGTGAACCGGCAACAGGGTCATGGGCGGCCAAGGCTCACTGATGCACGTGAGGAGCGAAGGCTGGCCCGTGTGGTCCGATCCAACAGACGAGCTACTGTAGCTCAAATTGCTCAAGAAGTTAATGCTGGTTCTGATAGAAAGGTGTCAGAATACACAGTGCATCGCAGTTTGTTGCGTATGGGGCTGCATAGCTGCAGACCAGTCAGGGTGCCCATGCTGACCCCTGTCCACCGCCGAAAGAGACAACAGTGGACACGTGAGCATCAGAACTGGACCACGGAGCAATGGAAGAAGGTGGCCTGGTCTGATGAATCATGTTTTCTGGATGGCCGGGTGCGTGTGCGTCGCTTACCTGGGGAACACATGGCACCAGGATGCACTATGGGAAGAAGGCAAGCCGGCGGAGGCAGTGTGATGCTTTGGGCAATGTTCTGCTGGGAAACCTTTGGTCCTGCCATCCATGTGGATGTTACTTTGACACGTACCACCTACCTAAGCATTGTTGCAGACCATGTACACCCTTTCATGGAAACGGTATTCCCTGGTGGCTGTGGCCTCTTTCAGCAGGATAATGCGTCCTGCCACAAAGCAAAAATGGTTCAGGAATGATTTGAGGAGCACAACAATGAGTTTGAGGTGTTGAATTGGCCTCCAAATTCCCCAGATCTCAATCCAATCGAGCATCTGTGACACCTTAGATCGCAGGGAGCAAAAAGAGCGATGGCTGAAGGGGAACTGACCGATGGCAGTGGGTAAGGACAGAAAGTTCAGATTCAGAATCACAGCAGTTTTTATTGGCCATGTAAACTTGCTCTTACACAGAACTTGACCGTATTTTCTGATGCTGGAAAGGCATTGAATTAGAAATAATGAAAGTATAAGAAAAGAAAGGGACAATGGTCATCAAATACATAAATGCCAAAAAATAAAACATTTTGCGTTGTAAGGAAAAAACATAAATTCTATCTAGGCTCACAGTGATATAGAGCAGCCTTATGATTAGGTTTTCAGGTCTTGCAGGTCAGCAGTGGAAGTGAATGCTGGGAATGATCACTGTGCTCTTTAAAACCATCCGTGACATTTACAGAGTTCCAGAGCGGAAGCAAGCGTGGCTGAAGCACTTCAGAGAATAATAATATACATTAATACAGCTAGTGCAAAAAGAAAATAGCACAGAAAGTCACAAAATCATGGGTGAAGTGTGTTTCATAGCTAAGATGGTAAAAAGAACATGGCAGGCTTCTGTCTATATTCTCCACCACACGGTCTGGCAGGGTAGCCTTAAAGAAATAACTGACCCAACAATGACAATGCTGTCATCATATTTTGAATAATGTCCTAGTGTTTTTGTTGTTGTTTGTTTGTTTTTCTATACAATGAATGTCAAACAACTGTCTAATATTTAGAATTTGGACTGCAGTCCCCATTTCAACCACTAGTGGTAAATATTACATACTGCACCTTTAAAAGCCCACTGAAGTGCTTTGGAATGCTCAGCATTATTCAATTTGTTGACGTAATTTCAACTGAAACAGGAAGACAGGGCGGGACATATCGAACAGCTGTGCCCCCGTTTTTAAAATAGCTAATAGCGTTTCGTTTATATCACAGCTCGGCCAGAGCCGTTGAGCTCGGTAAAGCCTCCGTTTCCTTCTAATCTCCAACCATTTCTCCTCCTAATCTCCTCCATATCTTTTTGAAATATAGCATTCTGTGCACAATTCAAATGGGACCAATACTTTTAGTGGTCTGAGCCGACTAGAGGATATGATCCACTCTGTGCTATCATGTCTCTGGACTGGAGCAGACTGTGTGCGCTGCGTCGGTTCGCATGACACTAACGTAGAACCAGACTTAATGGAAAGCATTTTTACACTGTCTGAATCGTACCCTATTATCTATATAGAGCACTATGTGCCATTCACCATGTAGAAAATAGTAAATATGTGAACAAGTGACTGATTTCCACCATAGCATCAGCGTCTATTTATAATGTAGGGGGCGGGACTTCAGATTCTAGAGAGCATTTGATTGGACAGAAGATCTGATGAGAAGCTGAAGTCCGCGGTGATGTCATGAAAATCTGTGATCCATTTTAGCAGAAGTGAGAGACTGTAAGTTTTGAATGCTTAGTTTTGATCTCCTAAATGCGAATTTTGTCGTTGTTTTGGAACACACCAGCTTATTCTTAACCTTAAGGCTAACATATTCATACTAAAAGCAAAAAAACTTTTGATTTCAGGGGGACTTTAAATTATCCATTTTGAATAACATGAGGGTGAGTAAATGATGAGAGAATTTTCATTTGAGAGTGAAGTTTCCCTTTAATGAAAACTTTTATCTTGCTCTGACCCAAATATAAGGATTGATGTTAATGACACACGCCATTAATTCTTGTGTGTCATGACTGATAGTTGACTGAATATCATATGGGTTACAAACGATGTGAGGGTAATGAAATGATAAGAGAATTTACATTTATGGGTGAACTAACCTTTTAATGAATTCTCCAAAATGTGTAGATAATGGCAGAAAATGAATAGTCTTTTTCATTTCTCCTGGTGCTGTTAGAGGACAGGAAGGAAGGAAGGAACAGGGGCTGCTGGGAACACAAATGCAAAGATGACAATGAAGCAGATCCACACATCACATGACTGGAGACATGAATGATGGCAATCACTAACTGTTTATGGCTCAACATTATATTTAAAAAGTGTTTTTGTCGCAGTAATACTTTGAAGTCAACAAACTAGTGAATGTAAGCTAGTGAAAAACTAGAAAATGCAATAAAGTCTTTAAAGGTGATCTATTATGCCCCTTTTTACAAGATGTAATATAAGTCTCAGGTGTCCCCAGAATGTGTCTGGGCAAAATACCCCATGTTTTTTTTTATTACACTATGTTTTAACTGCCTATTTTTGGGTGGGAGAAAAAATGTGCTGATTTGGTGTGTGTACCTTTAAATGCAAATGAGCTTGTGCTCCCCGTCCCCAAACTCGCATTCTAATACGCTGAGGAATAAATAATACAGGAGAAGTTCACACAGCAAATATAACTCTCAAAATGGATCATTACAAACTGTTCGTGATGCAGCATATCAGATCACGTAGGTATGGTATTTTTGCTAAAATTCGATTCTGAATGAGTTTGATAGTATGCTGCACGGCTAACGTGGCTAAAGCTACACACTGTTGGAGAGACTCAATAAGAATGAAGACTGCAAGCATTTTCGGGTTAAAAAGGAAAATAATGACATGGCTCTGGTCTCCGTGATTAGAGTAAGAAACAATGGTAATTTTAACCACATTTAACAGTACATAAGCAACATGCTAACGAAACACATTCAGAAATACAACTTGCAAACATCAGGAAATATGAAATTGGATCATTAGTGGCTCAGATGCCAGGAGTTTATGGAGACTATTTTTACTATTATAGCCGTTAACAGATCAGTGATAATGTTTACATACTCACCTTCCTTTACATAGCTATCAGGGTATATAGCTAAACTGTGCAGGACAGCTGCACTCCAGGACCAGTGTTACTGGTACACCGTTATCGCTTGTGAAAACAAAATGGCGGCGCAGTGGGTGGAAACATACAGATTCAGGGGTGGTAATATTATAATAAGATCCCTTTCCTACATCACAAGGGGAGTGAAATCTGAACGGCTCGTTTTTTCACATGCTTACCAAAACAAAGTTACTGGGTTGTCCTTTTTCACGCTTTCTGGTTGGGTAGATGCACCAGGGACCCGATTATAGCACTTAAACACGGAAAAAGTCAGATTTTCATGATATGTCCCCTTTAATAATAAAGTTCTTATGTGTTGAGCTATTGCGTAAACAGTTCAGTTAGACTAGGTCTACCTCATAAGTGCTTATTATATAAACCTGGTACCTTTTAAAGATGATTTTGTTTTCTGGACCACTCAGACCTTGTGAAGTGGAGCCTCTGAATTTCAAAGAGCTCAGTGACTCGACTGTGTGTGGGTAGATATATTTTAAAAGTAACAGCATTGTATGTGCAGGCAATGGAAATAAAGTTTCATAAAAAAAGACATTTCATTAGTGTGGTAAATTCAGTTTAGCCAGACACAGTGAAGCGTGGAGATTCTCAGCAGAAGGGAAAGTGACAGGTTGTCATTTTGAGTGTTCTTCCTCCACCTTCTGTCTCTCTCTTGAGTTGAAGGTCATCCACCCCTACTGAAACAGAATTTGAAACACTATTTCCTGTGAGAGGTTATTAGTTGCTCTGTTTTGCAAATGCCATCTAATTCAGAGAGAAAAGCTGATATAATAACTTGTGATGTCCTGTGCAAATCGTGTTACCTCAGAAAGACTTGGATGTCATTGTCGTTAACATCCAGGAACAACACAAGGCGGCACTGCATACAGTACGTCTGTGTAGAGAACTGCAGTAAAACCTTTCTGAAGGGCCTTTATAAACAAACCATCTACAGCACAGATTTAATGCAAAATTGTTTACTGCATAAGCAAGCCATGTATTTGTACACCGCTTGATGTCTTGATTTTCTCTGTGAAATCCAACTTCGTCCGTCCCCAAACTCTTAGCTCATTCTCACCAGAAGATTACAGTCCATACATTCAGCATCTGTTACATCAGTGTCTTGAAAATGAGTTTTTCCATCAAAGCCAAGACAGGATTATCATTTATTTAGAGGAGATGTATTATTTAAAGAAATAGCACGTGTTAAAACAGGCTGTAAACGAATGTCTTAGCGGAAACATACCGTCTTAAGTGCTGTTTTAGATTAGGTGAGTCAAAGAAGAAAAGCAGAGCTCTGTGCAGAGAAGGCAGGGCCGAGGACACAACGCTTAGCTTTGTAAATTATACACTGGATAAAAAGTGAAAATTGCTGGAAACAAACTAAAAGAGACAGGAACAAGAATGGATTGGGAGAAGAATGAATTTGCAGAGGCAATGGGTTGCTTGTAAGGCTGTAAAATGGGACATCTATGTTTCAAAGGCAGTGTGTTTGTTTGCACAGAGATACTCACGTAACCAAGTGAAATGCAAGCAACCTCTGTCGGCTGGATGTTGATTCTATATTTAGGGAAGCATTGAGACTTTCTGCTGCTGCTGTTCTGAAATGTTTCTGTTTAGGTGAGAACATCGTTTATTTACAGCATCGAGAGGCATTAGGAACCACGCGTCTGACTCAAGCATTTGACCATCAAGACAATTTCACACATTCAGTCTTAAAAATAAAAGTTTATAGCCTGATGTCATGGAGAAGCTTTTTAAGGTCTTAAGGTCTTAAGGAAAAACATGCTTAAATGCCTACATTTTGGCAAAAACGTACCTATACATACAATTCCTTGCATTTCCCAGCTGGCAGTAAAACACCAACAGTCAATTTCTTTTCACATAAATTATGATTACAGGGGCAGATTATTGATAATATATTGATATTGAATATTGATAATAAAGCCTTATTTTTGCGAGGTTCCTTGCACAATACCATGTTATGACCTCAAAACTCTTTCCCCAGTGCATGATTTGAAAACTAATACATTTTGACATTAATCAGCTCCATACTTACGGCTTTTCTGATGTAGTAAACAGTCGCTCACCTGTACACTTACAATACCCAGCGTTCAGGTACGCATCCTGTGAAACACGATTCATGACAAAAAAAATCAAACACTTTGTACAAGCAAGCTAAAACGGCATGGTTGCTTCAGCAAATGCCTTTTTATCTCACGTTTCTGGGTTGTTTTATTGTCTAGTTTATGAGAACACCATCTAGGCATTTTAAACAAGCCAAAACAAGAATAATGAACAGATCTGAAATTTTTACTCTCCAAACATCCAAATTACAACTCAAGAAGTGATAGCTTTTAGCGTAGGTTCTATTATGAAGACTCTAATGCCACATCATTCATTCATACTAATAGATCTGGCCAATCACTGCTTGGCACTTGGAGTATATAAGCACTGAACTCTCTGTTTCACATTCGCAGTTGATGACACTGACGTTCCCCTCCATCCTCCCCACCACCACCAGTTTGGTTCCTGTCCATCAGGGTTGTCAGGTTCTCACAACAAAACCCATTTGCTACTCAAAACTAGCCCAATTGCGTTTCAGGGGGGTCCCCCGGCGTCCCGTGGGGTAAAATACGCGTTTTTTGGCGAGGTCCCCAAGGTAAAATTAGCATTCCAGGGGGTAAACATCACGTTATTGGGGTCGCTTCAACGCGCAGACTTGATAACCAACCCGCTGCAACGCTGTTAAAGTAGCCCAATTTCGCTGGAAAACTGTGGACTTGGCAACACTGCTGTCTATCCATCAGGGGTAGGCTCCGCCCCTCTCTTCATTTTAAGGCAGGACCAGCCGAATCTGCATCCCCCAGGATTTGGATTAAGGACGGGGTCTACGCCAAAGAACTTTTCTATAGAACTAGATATGAATCACTTTAGCTCATACCATCTAATACTTTTTATGGAATAAATACCATGTAAACATTCTCCTCTCCTCTGAGTCTTTCTGGTAGAACTTAAGAGACAGAAAAGGTTCTTGAAAAGTTTTGAATGAACCTAAGAACCACTATGAACCTTTATTTTTTTAAAAGTCCCCCTGTAGTCGATAATTTTATCCCTTAAAACTCATCTTTGATCACCAAAGTGATATTTAAACATTTCCTGTGTAAAAAAAAAAAAAAATCTTCATGCCTTAAAATAGCCTGAATGTAACTCTACACCCTTGCTTCATTTAGTATATGTGGATCTATGAATATGCTAATTAGCCCCGCCTCCACTCACTCGCGTGAGCTCAGAGATCCACTCGGTCAACTTACTGAGGTAAACGCTGCACAATGGTATCGCTTTTTACAACGGTATCGCTTTTTACAACATCGGGCACATAACGGTAATTAATATGATTAGCATTTTGCTTGATTACGTTATCAAACAGCTAATGTGTTGCTAATGTTGCTAAATGTACCAGATTTTTCATATCAACAGAAAAATATCCTGGGATAACCTGGCTTCTCTTGAGACTCCCCTGCTTCAGAGCAGTCATGGTTAATGATATGCTAAAACCCGCCAGCACGTTGACATAATTGGTTACGAAGTAGTTTGTGACGTCACAAACATCAGCAATTTCAAACCGCGTTTTTGAAACTGACTTTAGATCACTGCAGTTTTAAGGAGAAAATACTCAGCAATGGTGATGACTTATGAATTTGCACAAGCATATTAAAAACACCACATAGACGTATACACAACATTAAAAACTTGATTTTCACCACAGAGGGACTGTGTCACACATATTATAACTAAACAATAGTATAAGCCTACATAAAAAGAATACACATATCCTCATAGGTTAGACGAGCACAAGCACTTTTTTAAAATAATCTGATTCTGTAACTGGATTTGTGAAAAACATCTTCAGCAGTTTATGTTTCTGACAGAACTTCTTTCGAGTTGTTTTCTGAGGTTTTAGAGATTCCACAGCACTCATTTCAGACGCACACACCTGAGCGACAGCGACTAGGTAAACATCTTGAAGTGCAATAGAGAACATTGAGTTAGAATTTGTAGGCTGCATGTTCATAAAGTACTCAGAGGTTGGTCTGATGGGGCGTTCACACCAGACGCGACTTGCGCGAACAAATCGCGCTATTCGCGCGTAGTTGGACGCTTGAACATTTTGAGTTTACTCGCTTCATTCGCGCGTGAAATTCACTTCACAACAGACGCGAATTCGCATCATGAGAGGGGCTTCTGCCAGGCGGCTCCAGTCTCGCTTCTGCACACTTCCTCTGAATAAACACATCAACTCGTCAGCGGGAAAGTAGTTGTAAAATACGGCGAATAAGCTCAATTTGCCGGCTTTAGCTAGCTTGTAGTCTCAATATGTATATAGGCTATATATATAGCTCAAATTGAGTAAAGAGCGTTTTTTACAACTTACCAAATTGTCCGACCTCCTCACTCACTTTCTTACAAGCAAGATCCTTTTTATTCCTGTTTCTATAAAAGTACGATGATGTATCGTTGTTACAGACAGAAGGGAGCGGAGACACAGGTAAGGATTAACAGGTTTATTTCAGGCAAAGCAGAGCGTGAGAAGAGTGCAGGTGAGTGATGGCAGATGAATGGGTCGATGAGCCGATGAACTGGAACTGATACTTGTCTGTGTTCTCTAGGGAGCGTGGATGCCGGAAAACGTGGAGCAGACGAACACACAGGAGAAGCACAGGAGACGAGGAGACACTGGGAATCACGGTAGACGCTGGAGACAGGTAAGTAGTCGAGTAAGGGAGTCCTGGAGGTAAGTGAACACTGGTATGTGTTAACGAGACCGGACAGTGACTGAGTGAACTGGCGTGACTTTTATGTGGCTGTGGTGATGATTGTGAATGAACGTCAGGTGTGGCTTGTCAGTACTCAGGAGAGGGAGTGCGATGTGATTGGGTGAGTGTAGAGCCTGGCGTGTCTGTGACATTACCCCCCCCTCCACGGTCCGCTCCTGAGGACCGCGGACCCCGACGTCGTGGTGGTCGACCTCTGCCTCGGGGGGCTGGCTTGCTGGGGTGTCTGGCGTGGAAGTCGTCAAGGAGGCTGGGATCTAGGATATCATTCCTCGGGACCCATGAGCGTTCTTCGGGACCATAGCCTTCCCAGTCGACCAGGTATTCAAGGGACCCACCACGACGTCGGGAGTCCAGGATATCTTTCACCTGGTAGGCTACCCCGTCTTCTGCGATGAGTGGAGGAGGGGGATCTTCGGGGTCGCCAGGCTCTGTGGAGGGAAGAACAGAGGGATGGTGAGGCTTCAGGAGTGACACATGGAAAACTGGGTGAATGCGATACTCAGGAGGGAGTTGCAGGTGATAGGTGACGGGGTTGACTTGCCGGATGATGGTGAAGGGGCCAACGAACCTAGGACTCAGCTTCCTACAGGGCAGGCGCAGCTTGATGTCCCGGGTTGACAGCCAAACCTTCTGCCCTGGTTAGAAGTTGGGTGCGTGGGAGCGACGAAGGTCGGCTGTCAACCTGCGCCTGCGTAGGGCTCGCTGGAGTTGCAGATGTGCTGAGTCCCAGACCCTCTCGCTCTCCCGGAACCAGTAATCCACCGCCGGAACGTCTGATGGTTCCCCATCCCAGGGGAAAAGTGGGGGCTGGTAGCCGAGCACGCATTGGAAAGGTGTAAGGCCTGTAGTGGGTTGACGAAGAGAGTTCTGGGCGTACTCGGCCCAGCCCAGGAACTGGTTCCAGGAGTCCTGGTGGCCGTGACAGAAGGTACGTAGGAAACGGCCGATCTCCTGTATCTTCCTCTCCGTCTGCCCGTTCGTCTGTGGATGGTATCCGGAGGAGAGACTTATGGTCACACCTAGGAGTTTGAAGAAGGCCTTCCAGACTCGGGAGGTGAATTGGGATCCACGGTCTGATACAATGTCTTCAGGTAATCCAAAGTAGCGAAATACATGGTTGAATAATAGTTCTGCCGTTTCCATGGCAGTGGGGAGTCCAGGCAGGGGAATTAAACGACAGGACTTGGAAAAGCGGTCGACGATTACCAGCACACATGTGCATCCATCGGAGACAGGAAGGTCGGTGATGAAATCCACTCCTAGGTGCGACCAGGGACGAGTGGGAACGGGCAGAGGCTGGAGTTTTCCGGAGGGAAGATGGCGTGGACTCTTGGAGACGGCACATTCCCTACACCCTTGCACGTACCTTCTGACGTTGGATGTCATGTTGGGCCACCAGAAGCGCTGTTTTAACAGCGAGAGGGTTTCGTTGACCCCGGGGTGGCCAGTGCCCAGTGAAGTATGGGTTGAATGGATGAGGGGTGTGCGTCGTGACCGGGGTACATACTTCAATCCGGGGGGACAACCCGGCGGAATGCTGGTGGAGGCATTGGACTCGGGGAGCGTCTCTTCCGACCAGGAGATGGGACTCACTACGAGTCTTTCGGGGATGATGGGCTTTGGATCCTCGTTGCTCTCGTCGAGGCTGTGGATACGAGATAGGGCATCGGCTTTCACATTCTTCGATCCGGGACGGTAGGAGATGGTGAAATTAAATCTCGTGAAGAACAGAGCCCATCTGGCCTGGCGGGGGTTTAGTCTCTTGGCTTCTCGTAAGTATCCTAGGTTCTTGTGGTCTGTTAAGACTACAAAAGGGTGTTTGGCTCCCTCAAGCCAATGCCTCCATTCCTCTAGGGCAAGTTTGATGGCGAGGAGTTCGCGGTTGCCGATGTCATAATTAACTTCCGCCGGGTTGAGCTTCCTGGAGAAGAAAGCGCATGGATGGAGTCTGCTGGGATTCCCCTGCTGCTGGGATAATACCGCTCCCACTCCGGTGGTTGAGGCGTCAACTTCGACGATGAAGGGGAGCTCTGGGTCAGGGTGAGCCAGGAGGGGAGCGGTCGTGAAGGCGGTCTTGAGGGCCTCAAAGGCTTGGGTGGCTGCTGGGGTCCAGGACAGAGACTTGGGCTTACCACGGAGGAGGTTGGTGAGTGGACCGGTGATGGAACTGTAGTGCTGGATGAAACGGCGGTAGAAGTTGGCAAATCCTAGGAATCTTTGTAACTCTTTAATAGTGGAGGGAATGGGCCATTCTTTCACTGCTGTGACCTTCCTCTCGTCCATGCGGACGCCACTGTGGTCGATGTTGTAGCCGAGGAATTGCACGGAAGGCTGATGGAAGGTGCACTTCTCGGCTTTCAGGAAGAGGTGGTAATCTCTCAGGCGTTGGAGGACCTCCGCAACGTGTCGGCGATGTTCGGCCAGGCTCCGGGAGTAGATCAAAATGTCGTCAATGTAGACCAGGACAGACCGGTGCAGGAACTCCCGGAGCACCTCATGCATGAAGTCTTGGAATACGGAGGGGGCGTTGACCAGGCCATACGGCATAACCAGATATTCATAGTGGCCGGTAGGTGTCACGAAGGCGGTCTTCCACTCGTCCCCCTCACGTATTCTGATGAGGTTGTACGCGCTGCGGAGGTCCAGCTTGGTGAACACAGTGGCGCCGCGTAGATGTTCCAGGGCTGCTGGGACGAGAGGAAGGGGGTAACGGAACTTTATGGTGATTTGGTTGAGTGCTCGATAATCAATGCAAGGCCGCAAGCCTCCGTCCTTTTTGGCCACGAAGAAAAAACTAGAAGCAGCAGGGGAAGTGGACGGTCGGATGTAACCTTGCTTGAGAGCCTCGTCGATGTACTCCTCCATGGCTTTCTCCTCCGGGACGGATAGGGAGTATATCTTCCCTCTGGGCACTGGCTCACCTGGGATGAGGTCAATGGCACAGTCCCATGGCCGGTGAGGAGGCAGCTTGGAGGCTTGCTTAGGACAGAAGACATCTCTGAAGTGGGAGTAACAGGCTGGGATGTCCGTGGAACGTTTCTCGAGAGGGCTTTCCACTGTGGTAGCCCCGACTTGGATTTCATGGGAACTTGGAGAACTGGACGCTGGGAGTTCGGGAAAACAGTCCTGGAAACATTGGTTACCCCACTTCAGGATCTCTCCTGTCCTCCAGGAGATGGTGGGGTTGTGCTGCTCAAGCCATGGGCGCCCTAGGATCACGTCAGATGTAGACTCCTCCAGAACCAGCAGCTGAATCTCCTCGGTGTGGAGCACTCCCACTTGGAGACGGAGAGGTCCCACGCTGTAACGTACCTTCCGTAAGGGTTTTCCTGTTATCGCGTGGATCTGGTAGATCTTCGGCGTTGGGGTGGTCTTGAGACGCAGCTGGCGACAGAGGGCTCCGGAGATGAAGTTTCCAGCTGACCCAGAATCGAGGAGCGCACTGGCTGGAAGACAAAGTTCAGCAGCAGTAAGTGTTACTACAATTGTGAGTGGTTTCATTTTATTCAGAGTGGGCAGGACGGCACTCACCAAAAATCGGGCAGGACGTAAAGGGCATTCAGCGATATAATGCCCGGCACCACCACAATACAAACAGAGATTCTGGGTCAGCCTCCTCTGTCGCTCAGCTGCTGAAAGGCGTGAGTGCTCAATTTGCATATTGTCGTTTGCTGGTTCTGGGGAGCTGACGGACTCTGGCTGGCGGGAAATGGAGGGGAATAGCGGCTGGCCCTGGTGCTCTTCTAAGCACAGCTGCATACGAGTGGCGAATCTGATAGACAGCTGAATGAATTTCTCGAGCCCGATGGAATCCTCGTATGCAGCGAGATGCAACCGCACACGGGGATCGAGGCCTTGACGATACGTGGTTATTAAGGCCTGCTCATTCCAGCCACTAGCAGCAGCGAGGGTACGAAACTGGAGGGCATAATCAGACACAGTTAGTGCACCTTGCTTTAAATTGCATAATCTCTCACCAATCGACGAGTCCCAGGCGGGTTTTCCAAAAACTTCCTTGAAGTGGGTTGTAAACCTTGACAAGGATGATACAACGGGGTTGTTTAGACTCCAGAGAGGTTCAGCCCATCGCAGTGCTTTCCCGTGAAGCTGAGAGATTATGAAAGCCACTTTTGAACGATCGTCAGGATATAAGTGCGGTTGCATCTCCAGGACCAGCGAACATTGCAGGAGAAAACCGTTGCAATCCTCCGCCAGACCAGAGAAGGGCGCCGGTTTGGCCATGGGACTGGCGACCACGGGAGGTGAAGGAGCTGTGGCGGTGGATGCGGAAGTGTTCGCTGGTGGCGTTGTCATGGAGGTGCTGGTGAAGGTGCGACGAAGTGCATCGACCAGCTCTTGAATGGGATCCGGGGTGCTCATGCTGTTACCTGGACGGTGTTGGTCCGGTCTTCTGTTACAGACAGAAGGGAGCGGAGACACAGGTAAGGATTAACAGGTTTATTTCAGGCAAAGCAGAGCGTGAGAAGAGTGCAGGTGAGCGATGGCAGATGAATGGGTCGATGAGCCGATGAACTGGAACTGATACTTGTCTGTGTTCTCTAGGGAGCGTGGATGCCGGGAGACGTGGAGCAGACGAACACACAGGAGAAGCACAGGAGACGAGGAGACACTGGGAATCACGGTAGACGCTGGAGACAGGTAAGTAGTCGAGTAAGGGAGTCCTGGAGGTAAGTGAACACTGGTATGTGTTAACGAGACCGGACAGTGACTGAGTGAACTGGCGTGACTTTTATGTGGCTGTGGTGATGATTGTGAATGAACGTCAGGTGTGGCTTGTCAGTACTCAGGAGAGGGAGTGCGATGTGATTGGGTGAGTGTAGAGCCTGGCGTGTCTGTGACAATCGTACAGCGACGATGATTTTGTCCTCCATTGTTGTTTCGGATTTCTGCCTCCTCTCGTTACGTCGTAATCACGTCACTACTAGAGCAAGCTCCTGATTGGTTAACGCGGCGCGAATTTTCGCCAAAGTTCAGATTTTTCAACTCGCGCGATTCGCGCCGCAGGATGTCTATTCGCGTCTTTGCATTGACTTAACATGTAAATCACTCGCGTTTAACGCTTCATTCGCGTCTGGTGTGAACGCACCAGTCTCTTCATTTTTTGCTATGATGTGAAAATGATCATGCATATTGAGAAACATTAAGTTAGACAGCATCTTTTATTGCCTCCACTATAGATAAAACATACTTTCATATTTCACACCGGTGACACTGCTAGTTTTAAATGATTCTTCACAAATTCATGTCAGCAACTAGTCACCAATTATCAATAACACATTAATTTTTTCCCATTATCTAGGGACACATCTATAATTGCATACTGTATGCACAAGATGGGTAAGAGTGTATAATTAATGTCCTAGGTCAAGAATGTGTGTACCTTCAAAAATTCTACACATTTGGTGTGGTTTAAATAAATGACTTCTAAAGTAATTAATTAAGATAAAAAAGCAGCAGTTTGCTCAAAACCACACCATGCAGGGCAAGAGAGGGCAAATATGAACATAACTCCCATAGAATCATTGAATGTGTGTTTGAACTACACCACACTACCTCAAAAACTCATTGCCCAAACACAGGGTCAGTGTTTAACATGGATTAGCCAAAAAAGCGTGGTGTTTACATGGTGTAATATTTACACCTTTTTATAAGAAGTTCTGCCAAGGTTGTGATTTTCATTTGTGCTCAGAACCTGTGCCATCCCTGTTTTGGCAGCCTTCATCATGTCTTGCTGTATTGCCAACACTTTGTTAAAAGACAATTTTAGATTTGAACTGTTTTTCATTCATCCAACTGTTCAATGTTTGGAAATTGTGCTCATTGTATGAACAGTAAACCTTATGATTTTAGACTCATGAAAGATTAGTTGGTCATTACAATCACGTCGAAAATGTGATCAATAAAGTCGTCTACTAATTAATCTCTCGGCTCACTAATATTTCTCTTTAAATGCAGGAAGAAAACTCAGTGAATTATCAATATGGCATTTATGCATGAACACCTGTATAAATGATTAGCCACAAATTCACTATATGAGTAGTTTTGAGCATCAGCCTTTTTTGACTGAAAATTATTATATTAAAATTATGGACAGGGAAGTGTTTCATCTGGACTGAAGGGCAAGACTTCAATCAAGACTTCACAATCTCATCAAAATACAAAGTAAAAAAATGCAAATAACAAAACATTTTGTACATTACAAGTGCTGTTGAGAGTCAGATGTTTGTAGTTTTACATCTTTCTCTCTCTCTCTGTTTCATGACTGAGAACAGCAGGAAAAACAGGTTTGGAAAAGTATATTAAGATTTTTTAGAGTCAAGAGGGAAAGTAATCAGAGAGTAAATGAGTTTCCCTTTCATTCCAAACACTTTTATGATTAATGGCACAAATACAGTACCTTACATAAACACCAGCCCCAAATTAAGACCTCTGTGAATGACTGTTTAGCCTTCAGAAACTACATTTGCAAAAAAAAAAAAAAAACACATTATACACAAGAATCATGCAGATACGGACTAACTCACAATGAAAACTAAAGTTACGGTCAGCAGCAAAGGACAGGAAGGACGTGTTGTTCAACTTTTTAGACTCTCCATGGGGAGCATCTCATTCTTTCCCTTAGAAGACTTGTGTGTGTGTGGTTAAATAAAAATTTAAATTACCTTGCTGTCTGGATAAATTTTTTGCCATAATGAGTATAAATGAGTCGTCCGGTGTGGGCTGGAATTGATTCTGCAGGATTGCTGACATCCCTGCTAAAAACAGAGGTGGAATAATAAGGCCAAGACCCCAGGGATTGTGGGAGAAGTGCAGTGACCCCATTCTGCAATCCGAGGATGAGTGTGTCTGGATTAAATGCTAGGAAACTCCCCTTCTGCTCCAGATTAACTGCATGTGACCTCACACTTTAAAATAAATGTAAGGATGGAAAAGCAACAGTTCATTTCAAAGCAGTTTGCAGTACATGTTCTGTTCATTTAGTTAATAAATCATTAGTTGTTGTTGCGGTGAGAGCTCTGGTGTATTTCACGTGTGTCTGAGACGGCTGTTAAACACACTCTCATGAGAGTCGTTGGCCCAGGTGCCTGTTTTATTATTCCGTCTTATGAAGCTTAAGTATTGTATATGTAAGAAAGAACAGAATTCAGAATGGCACTGTGATGGTGACGTGTGAAACGTTTGTTTATGTGGAGCATGAATAACCCAGCGTGTGATTGACAGGGTTGCTTGACGTAGATCACACCATTCAAACCCAGAGACAGGAAAAGCTGTCAGACTCTCAAAAAGGAAAAGATGGTGTACTTACTTTCTTTGGAGCAGATCTCTCGTGGCACCCAATGCCTGAGGTTCTCCATGGAGCCGCAGAGGAAAGACCAAACAAATCAATGTCTGCACCTCTGGAACAGCAACATTTTTATCAAACACGGCTGGATGTTACATGACCTAGTTCAGCTCGGCAATCTCCTTAAAGGTTACAGCAGTCTCTCCAGCCTACTTGGAATTCAAACAGCCAATCTCATCACATTTCATACTTGAAACCTCAGCCGGCGAGCTGTAAGCCAGATGCATTTTATTCCCTGAAATAACAACTAAATCTTATTGGGTGAGATTTGTCTGAGTGAAACTGGAGAAGCGATAGAAAAATGTCCCAGAAAACTGCAGACCAAATAAAAGTCTAAATTGTCCATATTTAACTCAAGCTTCTAAATTGTTCCAAAACCAATGGAGTTGATTTATTAAAAGACTATCTATATATAACAATATAACACTTTTTTAACTTTAGTTAGTGTGTAATGTTGCTGTTTGATCATAAACAACATCTGAAAAGTTGGGCTGCTTTAGAGAATAGGAAGAGTTGTTGTAGTAGAGTATTGTTGCCAGGCACGTGCACAGGTAGGGCTCAACCTGTGCAGAGCACATGCCCTTTTTGTCCTTGCACTCCGAAGTGCCCTTTTTTTTTGGAGGTGTTTTATTTTATTTATTTATTTTCTTCAATGTCTAGTATGTCTACAAAGGCTTATATTTTATGCATTTGAGGCCTGAGACCGGACCGGCGGCGGAGAGAAATGGAGGGGGCTAGCATTTGTTAGTCATAAGTTAGTCATAGCCAATACCCTACAAATAGCCTGTGCATACAGTAGTATTACATCTTTTATAAATTGAGATTTTGGCCAAACGTATTTTACAACAGAAAAAACTGAGCGCTCATAACCTATTGATGATGACTTAGCCTAATGTGATGCCGACGTTTTAATGACGGACAAATTGCACATTTGCACACATTCGATGGTCAAAAACCCGACCTATCTGCATTTGAGTTTGACACAAAGCGAGTGATCCTCATCAGCTAGGTAAAATATATTTCTAAGAAGGGGGTGCCCTTTTTCAGTTTCAGCACATGCCCCTCAAAAGGTCTGTGCATGGCCCTGGTTGTTGCCATGCCGTCATTTTACGCCGAACTGCTTCACAAATGAGGGTCAATTCAACGTTGGATTTGCACAAAAGATTAACATGACGGCACATGCTAGTCGATGAGTTGAATCAACTCCACAGCAACTACATAAATGTATCCACTAACCATTCAGAAACGTCCAGATTCATTCTAAAAGTTGTAACTTCTTCCTGAGTCTCTCCATCAGTGTCGACTCCGGTTTGAACAATGTAAGGCTGAACACCGTTACTGACAATCCTCATTTTGGCTGCGTGAGATTCTCCAGCTTTGTTGTTGTTGAGCAACACAAAAGGGACACACACAAAAATGGCGTGTTTTTGCTCACACCCAAATAGGGGCAAATTTGACAAGCTATAATAAATGATCTGTGGATTTGACAAGCTATAAGCTATAATAAAATGCATCTAGCTTTTGAGCTGAAACTTTACAGACACATTCTGGGGACACCAGAGACTTATATTACATCTTGTGAAAAGGGGCAATAGGTGCCCTTTAATGAAACAACAATCGCTTAAAGGGTTAGTTCACCCAAAAAATAAAGGCTCTGTCTTCATTTACTCACTCGTTCCAAACCCGAAAGACTTTCATTCATCTTCGAAACACTAATCAAGATATTTTTAATGAATCTGAGAGATTTCTGTCCCTCCATTGAATGTTCATGTAAACAAAACTTTGATGATTCCAAAAGTTCATAAAAACATTGTAAATGTTCCATCTGTTCTATGGTTTAATCCATGATTGCTTTATATGATGAATAGATTTATTTTATGCTTTTATTCTCATATTTACACTGAGTGCTCTATGTATGTGCATTGCTCATATGTGGTAAACAGAAGCTCAATTGTACTTGCTTGATGTGCAAGAACCAATGTGGTTTGTTCCCGCGTGTGAGAATGAACAAAACTCCTGCGGGTTTGGAACGACATGAGGGTAAATAAATGATGACAGGATTTTCATGTTTTTCATTTATTTTTACAATACAGATTGTTTCAAAGCAGCTTTACAGTGATAATAGGAAAATTATACAACAAAGTTTGTTTCGGCTGTACAGCAGCTCTAGAAGAAAATAGTGTCATTATTCAGCTTGAGTCAGTTCAGTGTTGATTTAATTTTTAATTTTTTTTGTTAAAATCATCAGTTATGATAAATGACTTTCTTTCTCAGTATTTTTGTCTTGTTTTTCAGTAAAAATATCTAAACATAATCCATTTAACATTCTTAAATCAAGATACATTTACTTGAGAAGCAAAATGAATTAAGATATTAAGTCTTGCTTTCTGAAAAACATGTCAAAATAAAAAGTATAAGAACAAATATCTGCCAATGGGGTCAGACAAATAATCTTAATTTAAAGGGGAAAAAAGATTACTTTTTGACCCCTAATGGCAGATATTTGTTCTTAACACACACACACACACACACCATGACCACTTTTTGTCTGGCCTCGTCTAGAGAACACAGACTACCTGGAGAATATCCTACCACAAGGAACCTTGTTCGTAGTCATCATCCAGTGATCCAAGATATCTTCTAGTCATCCCAAGTCCTCTAGTCAGCTCCCTTGTGTGTGTGCAGATCACCTGTAAGACAAGTTATCATCATTCAAATATACGTTTCTGCTATTTGTATGACTGGTTTATACTCACCTGCTTTGGATTGTGTTCCTGTTGATTCTGCTAATAAACCTGTTACACTATTACCCATTTATAATTCTACCATCTCTACTACTGTCATTGTGTCCAAGCCTATCCTGATTTAAGAATGATTAGATATTTGTACTAGAAGACAAGACAAAAATACTGAGGAAAAACATCATTTTTTGCAGTGTTAAATATTCAGAAAATATAGTAGTACCAATTGTTCCAGTTAAACCACTGGCATGTCACGGTGGAAACAAAGCGTGCTTGCTTATGTATTAAACTAGCACACATTTCATACAAATCATGCTCCTCACAAGAAGCACACAAGAGACTCTTTTTAGTATTTTTAGACATTTTAATATGAATTGCAATACTCAAAGTAACTGAGCTTGTTACATTCTTGGAATGATTTCTCTTTGAATTCCAATGCAATGCTGCCTTAAAGATTTGGCCCAAAAAATTATCTTGGCAGGCAGCATCATCTGCAGCACCTTTAGAAACCGGCATTGTGTTAGGAGCTTTAAAATGCTTAAAATGGTTAATTCAACATCCAGCCTTAAAGGCGCAGGTGACAGACATCAACAGACTTACAGCTCGTTTTGAATTCTGTCCCAGTATCAGCACTGCAGATGCTCATATGTTACCCCTGCCAGTGCCACATGCTTCCCACCTCTCCTTCATTTACATGATGTCATATCCTCTGTCTCTGTTTGAGTGATGCTGTCAGACAGGTGTTTGCTCCAGTTGACCTCATCAACGCAGCTTTAGCTTTGACACGCACACGCAGAGAGACTGTGTGTGTGTGTGTGTGTGTGTGTGTGTGTAATGAGTGTTTGCTCTGTCGTTGCACTTCGAATATTAATTGAGGCTTTGACCCAGTACTACCTCTAAAGTATACTTGTTGCATTTTAATTAGCCAGTTAATAATGATTATTCTGTAGTAATATTTACTGAAGACTCAAATATTTCTTACGCAGATCCACATACAAAGAACAATCATACAAGAAGTGTTTCTCGTCTTCTATCACAGAAGAATTCAAAGTTAACTTACACTAGTTAGATTCTCATTGCCACTGGTGTGTTACTCCATCTGCCTGTTTTCTATAGCCAAGTGATGACCTGAGCATCTAAACAGGAACAACGATCGTACCAGCTGTATTATATTATGTTATATACAGATTCAATGTAGCTGTCTTGTACCATCAAGGACTTTCTGTGGATTTTGTGACTGTCTTTGATCAGAAATTGAATACATTTGCAATTCAAGTCCACAAGAGTTTTTTATCAAAGCTCAGCATCCTTTCCATTAGTGTAGTTTGGTAGAATGTACCATAGAAAATAAAGTCCTTTTCAGCTGTTAAAGTGAAGGACGTTTGAGAAACACATGAACACTGAACCCTCAGTTGGGCCTGAAGCCACAAATACAGAATTTAAGTAGAGTTTAATTTCTCAACCCACTGAGCCATACTAACCTCAGCACGTGGACCATCCAACCGGCCAGAACTGGGGCTACAGAACATTCCAGAACCAGGAATTAAAGGGATGCGTCCTCTCTGAACACCGACCCTTGAGTAATCTTTGTGCATTAATGCTGTAATTAGAGCTGTCATTGTGTATATATATATACACACACACACACACACACACGGATCAGGCATAACATTATGACCACCTTCCTAAAATTGTGTTGGTCCCCCTTTTGCTGCCAAAACAGCCCTGACCCGTCGAGGCATGGACTCCACTAGACCTCTGAAGGTGTGCTGTGGTATCTGGCACCAAGATGTTAGCAGAAGATCCTTTAAGTCCTGTAAGTTGTGAGGTGGAGCCTCCATGGATCGGACATGTTTGTTCAGCACATCCCACAGATGCTCGATTGGATTGAGATCTGGGGAATTCTGAGACCAATTCAACACCTCAAACTCGTTGTTGTGCTCATCAAATAATTCCTGCACTGTGTATTCTGACACCTTTCTATCAGAAGCAGCATTAACTTCTTGAGCAATTTGAGCTACAGTAGCTCGTCTGTTGGATCGGACCACACGGGCCAGCCTTCGTTCCCCACGTGCATCAATGAGCCTTGGCCGCCCATGACCCTGTCACCGGTTCACCACTGTTCCTTCCTTGGAGCACTTTTAATAGATACTGACCACTGCAGACCGGGAACAACCCACAAGAGCTGCAGTTTTGGAGATGCTCTGTCCCAGTCGTCTAGCCATCACAATTTGGCTCTTGTCAAACTTGCTCAAATCCTTACGCTTGCCCATTTTTCCTACTTCTAACACATCAACTTTGAGGACAAAATGTTCACTTGCTTCCTAATATATCCACCCACTAACAGGTGCCGTGATGAAGAGATAATCAGTGTTATTCACTTCACCTGTCAGTGCTCATAATGTTATGCCTGATCGGTATATATGTATAAAGTATATGAAATGAGATATACTTTATTGTCCCTAGTAGGAAAATTTGGAGTAGACTCAAAACATTCCAACATCACCTGGTACACCTAAAAAATATATACAAACAATACATACAATAAATATACATCCAATACACTAGCACATAGAGATAAGTGTCACTGCTCCAGATTTAGCAACTTGATAGATACCGGCACAAACGAATTTTTAAATCGTTTCAGTTTGCAGCGTGGAATCCTGTACCTTCTCCCAGAGGGTAACAGTTCGTAGCTGGAGTATAGTACATGGGACGGATTCATTTGAACTATTCAGTGCACATAGTTCAAAAAGAGACTGGATGCTAGGATAGTCTTTTTGTCTGGTCAATTTCATAGCCATTCATACAATACCTTGTATCTTTGTTTTAGATTTTACATTGAGGTTTCCATACCAAGTAGACAAGCCATACCTGATGACACTTTCTAATACAGATTGATAAAAAAGCAACATAATTTTTCGGTCAACACCATAAAACCACAATCTATGTAGGAAATATAATCTTTGTGAAAGTCGTTCACAGACTCAATGAACATGCGTGTCCCATGTAAGGGATTTATCTATATATGGTAAAAGTGGGCTTAGGGGATCGGCTTGAATCTACTTTTGCATCATTCAAAGATGATAATATCCAAAAATCATCTAAGCTTGATGCACTCCTCCAGACTGAGGTGAAAACGGCAGCAGAGTAATGCTTTGGTGGCGCAAGATAAAAGTCTCTACAATGACGCTTCCCTATGAGACGATCCTGTGCAGGAACATCAAAGACTGTTGATCCAGAAACACATCATGCTTGTGTAAACCATGTAGCAAAGGGATAATTTCATGCACTCAGTTGCAAGACCTACAGAGGGGGCATTTCAAGTGACACAAAGACAAACCTCCAAATGGTGATTATGCTGCCAGGCCAGAATGCATTATGGCCAGATGGTGGATATAATGAACTCATACCACAAAATGTTAAGAAAAAAATGTTTAATCTAAAGAAAATTTTGTAGGCATTGCTGTATTTAGTTTTATGTTTAGAGCATCATGGCAATAACTTCAGCATACTCTAGATTATTGAGCAGTCTTGTGCTATTTGTATGATGCACTACGCTGTTGCCCATGTAGAGTGTTCCAAATCAGTCATTAATCAGGATCATTTCAATTTGGATGCTGTCTTGGAAAGGATCTGCTTATAGAGACATTGGACAGCAAGGTAGTTCACCAGGCTTTGGAACAGAGTTATGGTCTTCAGCCCATTACAGAACGGATGGAAATGGTTTCACTCATTCAAAGCATGTGGGCCGACAATGACCGCTGTGCCGTATATCTGGATACTGTCCTGACGACACGCAGATATGAGTTCGAATGATGATAAAGCATTTTTAGCTGCGCTGAGGGTGGAATGTCTTTCCATCTGAAACTCCCACAAACTATTAGCTGGTGAAAAATGTGTCAGCTTGGGGGGGCTTGTCTCTTAGCGTGTGATTTATCGCTGTTTAATTATGACTGTGTGTCGGAGCTCCAAGCAGAGGCTAATGCTTTTCTGTGGTAATGGTGAAATCCTTCCTGGATTGTGCTCAATAAATCAAAACTCATTGTGTTGTTTTAAAATCAAGACAGAACACAGTAAGAAATGTGTGAATTAAAAATACATCAGCAACTAACAAGCACCACTGTACATGAATCAGTGTCCAGGAATGATATTCACAGCTGGACCCTGCTGATTTTGTAAGTTTGACCACTTACAAAGAAATGAAGGGTTTATAATTTTGTGGTAGGTTTATTTTAACAGATAGAGACAAAATATTAAGCAAAAAAAAAAAAAAAAAAAACACTGTACAAAGGTTAAAATTGGTTTGCATTCCAGTGAGTCAAATAAGTATTTGATCCCCAAACAAAACTTGGTGGAGAAACTCTTGTTGGCAAGTACAGAGGTAAGACGTTTCTTGTAGTTGGTGACCAGGTTTGCACACATCTCAGGAGGGATTTTGGTCCACTCCTCTTTACAGATCCTCTCTAAATCATTAAGGTTTCTTGGCAGTCGCTTGGCAACTCGAAGTTTCAGCTCCCTCCACAGATTTTCTATAGGATTAAGGTCTGGGGACTGGCTAGGCCACTCCATGACCTTAATGTGCTTCTTCTTGAGCCACTCCTTTGTTGCCTTGGTGGAATGTTTTGGGTCATTGTCATGCTGGAAGACCCATCCACGACCCATCTTCAGTGTTCTGGCTGAGAGAAGGAGGTTCTCGTCCAAGATTTTACAGTACATGGCCCCGTCTATCGGCCCCTCAATGCAGTGAAGTCATCCTGTACCCATAGCAGAGAAACAGCCCCAAAGCACAATGTTTACACCTCCATGCTTGACTGTAGGGATGAAGTTTTTCGGGTCATAATCAGCATTTCTCTCCCTCCAAACACAGTGAGTCGAGTTGATGCCAAATAGCTCAATTTTGGTCTCATGTGACCACAGCACTTTCTCCCAAGCCTTCTCTGAATCATTTAGATGTTCAGACGGCCCTGTACATGTGCCTTCTTGAGCAGGGGGACCTTGCGGGCACTGCAGTATTTCAATCCATTGCGACGTAGTGTGTTACCAATGGTTTGCTTGGTGACTGTGGTCCAACTGCCTTGAAATCATTAACAAGCTCCTCCCATGTAGTTCTGGGCTGATCCCTCACCTTTCTCATGACCATCCTTTCCTCATAAGGCAATATCTTGCATGGAGCACCAGACAGAGGGCAACTGATGGTTGATGGTGATTTCCGAATAATCGCACCAACAGTTGTCTCCTTCTCAACAAGCTTCTTGCTGATGGTCTTGTAGCCCATTCCAGCCTTGTGCAGGTCTACAATCTTGTCCCTGAAGTCCTTTGAAAGCTCTTTGGTCTTGCCCATGGTGGTGGAGAGGTTGGAATGGAAGATACAGATTCTGTGGACTGGTTTCTTTTATACTCATAACAAGATGAGATTAGGAGTACTTTCTTAAAGTGACGGGACTAATCTGTGTTCCAATTGGGCACATAACCAATCTGTGGGAGCCAGAATTCTTGCTGGTTGGTAGAGGATCAAATATTTATTTGACTCACTGAAATGCAAGTCAATTTATAACTAGGGCTGTCAACAGATTACATTTTTTTTAAACCCGATTAATCGCGCACCCTTAAAGGAATAGTTCACTTTCAAATAAAAATTTCCTGATAATTTACTCACCTCCATGTCATCCAAGATGTCCATGTCTTCCTTTCTTCAATCGAAAAGAAATTAAGGTTTTAATGAAAACATTCCAGGATTATTCTCCTTATAGTGGACTTCAATGGTCTCCAAACGGTTGAAGGACAAAATTACAGTTTTAGTGCAGCTTCAAAGGGCTTTAAACGATACCAGACGAGGAATAAGGGTCTTATCTAGAGAAACGATTGGTCATTTTCTAAAAAAAATCAAAATGTATATGCTTTATAGGCACAAATGATCGCATCACAAGTTCTTCCAACAGAACGCGCCGTGCAAAGCACTTGTGATGCGATCATTTGTGCCTATAAAGCATATACATTTTGATTTTTTCTAGAAAATGACCAATCGTTTCGCTAGATAAGACCCTTATTCCTCATCTGGGATCATGTAAAGCCCTTTTGAAGCTGCACTGAAACTAATTTTGACCTTCAACCATTTGGAGACCATTGAAGTCCACTATAAGGAGAAAAATCCTGGAATATTTTCATCAAAAACCTTAATTTCTTTTCAACTGAAGAAAGAAGGACATGGACATCTTGGATGACATGGGGGTGAGTAAATTATCAGGAAATTTTTATTTGAAAGTGAACTAATCCTTGAATTGAGATTAATCGCACACTTATCGTGAAATTAAGCATACACCATTTATTTTGTTTAACACGTCCATTTTGCCATCATTGCCTATATCCAGCAAAGTAAACCATCAGATTGAAGTGTGATTTTCACAAAACTGTATTTTTCAGCTTTTTTCAAGGTAAATTTAGATGTCTTTCCAAAAAAGGACACCAAATAACCAAATGATATGATTTCATATAATTCATACATTTGTGTACACCAAAGCACCCATAAAAAATAAAAAAAAATCACAGCAAAAAAACGTTTCAGAATTCACAGTGTATAGTATGTGCAACAGCAAAGAGCTTGTTTACATTTTAGACAAGTCATGTTGCTATACTGAACAGGACCACACGGAGATGCCAAAAAAACCTAAACCAACTGCCTTGACCTGCATATTATACTAAAGTACACAGCAACATACACAGGAGGACAAATCCAAACATTATCCTGAATGTGTGTGAAAACAACGTGAATGTACTGAAATGTGTCTGTGCATAAATACAATGTGCAATCAGTGCGTCGAGAGCGCTCTGTGCTTCTGTACATCACCGCAATCGTCTTTACTTTGATTGCAATCCTTATCCATCAAAACTTTCATAGCAAGAAGCTGGTTTGCTTTATCCAGCCAAGAAACATAGTTTTCATATCATCTGGCCATACAGCGGTGGGATGTTTCGATGTTCCGTTCAGACAGGAACAGCGCGATGCAGGAGGGCTCACGCTCTTTAGATACAATGACACAATATGACAGAGTTCGTGTTTTAAATAATCAGCATGGACTTTATGTTATAACACAGTTTCACATGCTTCTGTAATTTTTTTGCGTTAAATGTGTTAAATTATTTTAACGCGTTAAGGATTTTGAATTACGCGTTAACGTTGACAGCCCTATTTATAACATTTATATAATGTGTTTTTTCTGGATTTTTTTGTTGATATTCTGTCTCTATCCGTTAAAATAAACCATAAAAATTATAGACCCTTCATTTCTTTGTAAGTGGTCAAACTTACAAAATTAGTAGGGGATCAAATAATTATTTTCCCCACTGTGTATATAAATTTTAAGTTTACTTATTCCGTTTGTGTTGGGATTACATGAATGATTTGTGTTGCATTAACTGAAACTGGGTGGGGCTTGTTAGTTCCCGTGAATCCTAAACTTAATGCGATCAGGCTATATAGTACTTACTCTTTTAGCACTCATTAAGTAAGTACTTATTGAAATGAAGTTCCTACTCAGTGAGTATGCGGTTTCGGACACAGCCAGTAAATGTTGAAATTAAGTGTTATTTTATGTGTTTTTGAGCAACATGAAAAAAGGGAGAGACTTGATAGTGTGTAATAGTGTTTAATGTTCAATTATGTTGGAATTATTAGAACAATTTAAATTACATTGGGTTACCACTGTGGAGAAGAGTGGAGCATTTGCCTAGGCTGTGAGCTGATACAGATCATTTCATTACTGTTTTGCTGAAGGAGCTTTTAATGCTTAGCATTTGAGATGCTAATGTGTGCTATTGCTAGCCAAAGGTTTGTTAACTAGCTAGTACAGTCTTATAATTTAGTTGTGTGACACTAAAATATATGAAATTCAATGCCTGAATCATGTCAGGGAGCAATATAAAATTCACTTTGTGTCTACTTAATTGGGTCACTTAAAATGACTTCATTCCATGATGTTTAAGTTACATGAACAAATTATGTTTTATTTTACTTAATTGATTCATGTGGGACCGATGTACAAAATTAAATCATGTAAGTCCAACAAACTTTTTTTCAGTGTGTAGGAGAGTTGAGACATCTCTTGAAATGAAAGCATGAACACACGTGATGTTTTCCATTTAACAGGACTCGTGCGTCATTCACCCTTATTTAAGAGAATGAAAGTGTTTTGACTTACTCAGACTGGCCTCATCTGATGTCCCCTTTCCTCATTCTCGTCTCGGGGGGGGTCCTGCCCTCATATATCCCGTACGGAGGATGTTTAGGGACCAGAGGCTTTAATGTCCCCATTCATTGTGCCGTGAGGTAATCGATGGCACTCAGGGCCGCAGCTAATGTGATTTATGAGCCTATTTTTGCTGTTATGCTCCATGTACAAATTGTCTTTGGTGATGTAAATTTGCCATCTTCCTGCGTTCTTGCTGACTCCAGGGCCGATTCACAAAACAGATGTAATTTATTTATATTTTTCTTTTCTTTTTTTCCCCCCTCTGGGCTCCAGACACCTGCAAATCACATAATGCCAGAGACTAAAAGACAGTTCACTTTATCTTCATTGCTTTGTGTTTCCCTCATCCCTTCTGTCATTAACAGTCACACATCACTCATATTACTGGCTGGGCTGAATGATACCGCTATTAAGCTTGACATAAATAAACATGCAACAGAAAAGCCCCATTTTTCTCGTTAATCCACAGCAAATATGACAGGGGTAAACAATTTAATCTATACAGAGAGAAATGTTAATCAGTGTTAAAAAAGCTCTGTTAAAGCAATACTGAAATACATAGAGAACATCAGCTTATCTGTAGGGGTTTGTGCTGTTTTTAAGTTTCTCTTGTGCTTAATTAACTTGCATTACTGCATTAGATCAGAGTACACATCTTGAAGATGAAGTGAGCATTAACTAATTAATAAATTAAGCTTAACTAAAATACGAAGCAACCCAAACGTTTTTTATTATTGCACTTGTGTACTCTTCCAACAGTAGATGGTAATTAGCATTTGTGCCATGAGAGAAATGAAATGTACAAAGGGAATTTAGATATAAACAGATGCCAGAAGCATTATAACAGATGCAGCATGTACACAATGTTCTGCATGAATCTGTCTGCCCCTCTTCTGTAATTACCCTTTCAACCTTTATATTCTGTCTTAAATATAGAGAGTCATTAAAACCAAGCTAGCTATAACCAAACAGGATTTCTGCAGTTAATTTGCAGAACTCATGCCAGCTGTACATGTCAACACACTTATTAAAAGGTGAACTAGCCTGATATGACCATACAGTCAAACATAACTCCATTTAGGACAGCCAGGAACCTTGGAGTTGTGATTGACGATCAGTTGATCTTCACAGACCACACTGCTAGAACTGCCCGGTCCTGCAGATTTGCCTTATGCAACATTAGGAGTATCAGGCCCTTCCTATCGGAGCATGCTACACAACTCCTTGTCCAAGCTCTTGTTCTATCCAGACTGGACTATTGTAATGCTCTCTTGGCAGGCCTTCCAGCATGCACTGTCAAACCTCTGCAACCGATCCAGAATACTGCAGCGAGAGTGGTCTTTAATGAACCTTTTAAAACCTGATAAGATTTTAAAAATCTTTTAGTGTGGGCCAGCCTTGAAATAAAATAATTATTAATTTAAATATGAAATTAAAACAGCCAGTAGGTGGCAGCAAATCACTGCCTTAATAAGTGAGTCATTGAATTGTTCAGTCAAACGATTCGTTCAAAACGGCTGATTCATTCAGGCACGAAGCAAGTGACTGGCTGCATCTGAAAACTTGGGAAGCTGACTTGTTGCCTCGCTGCCCTATCAGGCAATGACTTTGCAGGCAGTGTTTGTGCACAAAAATACCTCACGAAACTGATTTCGGGTGATTTACAGCAAAACGGCGCGAGCTTTGGTGCTAATTAAGCAAAAATGTAATTACTACAATAGTAATTTCTTGCTAGAAATGACATCAAAAGTGGTAAACAATGCACACATTTACACACAAACTGGCCACCAAGCACAACTTTCAGACACCATCTTTATTTTTAATCTCCACTGTCACAGAATGGAAAGCACAGCATTGTGGGATATCAAAGGCAGCAAAGGATACATCTATGCTGCCTTCAAAAATCCATCAGATGAAGGCATCTCATGAGACAGGAAGTGAAGCTAACTTTGGATTCAGACGTGCCTTGATGCCTTCCTACCTTGGAATGCGTCCTCCGAATGCAGCATTGTGCATCACATAATGAAACATCACTGTGTTGCTCAGAGGCATGCAATGGCTCTACTGTGTTTTGGTTTGGAACTGTTTTCTTTTCCAAAATAGAGCAAAAGCAATATTGTGAGTTTAAAATATAAGCCACCTATAATGTTTATTGAACCGTTGTATAAAATCAATATTACATTTGCAAACGTGCTGATATTCGGGAAAACAGCACTCTTGCTCGTGTGGTATTGCTTATAAATATTAAAAACATGAACTTATACAGCAACATTTTTTGCATGATATCTTATATTTTGGGGGCATTTTTATTAATTTTGGTGGCATTTTTGCCCCAAGCCCCAATTAATTTCGGAGCTGATGGCAGGGGCAGGGCTCTTTTTCGAGCACAAGCGGAGGCCTCTTCTGTTGCGAAGCCCATTTCAAAAAGGGTAAAACATAACAAAGGCTTGGTCATGAAATCCACCATGATCATGTGACCAGCCGATGCAAATCAATACGAAATTAAACATTTTCTACTCTAGATTCATTTACTCCAGCTTACTTTTGAAAATGGCCATTAGAGTACTGTGAGTATTGTTGCTCTTGAGGTATAAACTGCTGGTGATGTTCCACATTTTTAAGTGGTTTTGGATACAAGTGTCAGCTAAATAAATAAACTGACATAAACACAAGATTAGGGGCCCTATCATACACCCGGCGCAATGAGACACCAGGCACGATGCAAGTGTTTTTTGCTAGTTTCAGCCCGAAGCAATTATCATTTTCACGTCCAGCACCCACGTTGTTTAAATAGCACTCGCGCCCATCTGTTCGCCCATGGGCGTACTGGTCTGAAAACGAGGTGTGTTCAGCCGCATTGTTGGCGTGTTGCTATTTTGAGGCAACTGAAAATGACTGCGCCATTGACCAACAAAATCCTGGTCTAAAGTAAATTTTTTGTTATTTAGTCATTACATGTATCATAAATACCTATTTGCAGTAATGACGAATGAAACTGGCTAATTATTTGACCAATTGTGGCAATACACACATGTATTTAAACTGATTAGTCAGGTTGAGGGTGTCTTTATTCTGATATGTAAATAGCGAATCCGCCATGGTGCAAGCGCACCTGGCTTTTAAAGGGAATGGGAGATGAGACTCTGATTGGTTTATTGCACGTTACGCCCAAAACATACCCATGACTCATTAAGAGACTAGGTACAACCCTTTTCGACCATTTTTTCCGTCGTTAAACTAGCAAAAGTGGATTCGGACACACCCTAAGAGCACCTGCGCCATGCGCTTCAGACCATGCACTTAGATCGTTAAAATAGAGCCCAAAGTGTGTTAAAAAGAAAACCTTGTCACGCTTCAGGCAGCATATACGCAGCATTTCCCACCTGAATAAAGTCCAGTATGTCTTCCTCAGTGAGAGGCTTAAAAGTGCAAAGATCCAATGTTTGCCTTTAGCCCTGTTATATAAACAAAGCCCTAGTGAAGTGGATGTCTTATCCACTTAGTGTAGACCAGTGGGTTTGTCTAAAGCGTATTGAAACCTGGGGAGTTGATTTGTTTGGCTTCTTCTGAATGCACCGATCCTTAGCGCTCCCCCGGTTCTTCAGCGAATCTTTAATGACTTGCGATGATACAGTGCCTGTCTGAAAACCCAAAGGAAGGTGCTGCACTCTGAGCTAAACCTTTAACCTTCACTGCACACAGAAATAACTCTCTCACCTCCGAACAGACTGACATCAATGAACGGCCCTGACCAAGGACAGACCTTAAACCCATGGGTCCTGCATTGCCAGACTTCTGACTAAATGTCAAATGGGGCCGTCTATATTGCTGCTTATTCTGACTAAGAAAGGTTTGCTTAGACAGGATGAGACACTTAAAGCAGTCAAACACTTTGTTGTTGTTGTTTTACATCATACCATTTAGGCTGTTCTAAAATAGAAAATAAATGAATGTAAATACTGATAGAAAAATAGCTGAAAATGTGTAGAGTCAGAACGGAACAGAAAAAATACTGATTATTTCCAGATAACCAGAGACTAGTTCTGTTTGTGCATGCTAACAATAATATATACAGCAAGTTCTCTGAAGAGATAGACGAGCCATCAGACAGAAGAAGCACATCAGCAGAGCAGCTTGAATGAAGCACAAATAAGACGTTTTGTTCTGAGTAATTGCTGCTGGCAGGAATGATGGTTCAACACTGTTCGCTAAACCTACATATAAGACACTCAATGGTGAACTTTTATCTTTCTTGAGCAGTTTACCAGTGAAAACGTATCAATAATAGCCTACTTCCCACAATCAAATGAATAATGAATAAAACGTGGTGATCTGTTTAAAAGAGATTCGGCCCTCAGCACATCATCTGAGAGAGTGAGTTGAATGCAATGCTCAGGCTAACTAGGCTCTTTTTAAAGCATATCTTGGAAATATATGAATACCATGAAAGACATGCAATCGAGTTGATGAATTATGAATACAGCATTATGTGGGTGGAATGGGTGACTAGAGTAACTAAAACACCTCGTTCTTTGACAGAATTACACTAGCGTTTCTGTCACTCTACACACTATGAAAGAGATGCTGGGAAACATCACGACCTGCCTGCATCTTCATTTCAGTATGTGGTGTAACTGATGGCAGGTAAAGATGAACTTGGAAGAATTACATTTTAAAGCTTAGAGCGTTGTATCAGAGTACTTTCTGTCAAAAATATTGATTATACCAAATATATTGAAATATCTGAAACGGTTCCAATACTAATTTTCTGCAGTATCGATACACTGATATCAGCAGTACTTTCTCATTCTCTCTTCTCTCCGACTGCAAGTTGACAGATAAACAAACATCGCCTCCTCTCACTAACTAATCCGTTCGCTCTGGTTAAATCGTGTTGGTGAATTGCGGCACAGGATTGTGCATAATTGTACTCATTGCTGCATGTTTCGTGCTCACACCCACATAAAGCCATCTCAAACAGCTACCAAGAGTACCAGTACTAGTTCTTTTTCCCCGCTTATTGCACTTAAAGGGATAGATCACCCAAAAATTAAGTGGTCCTGTCTCATTAGAGGACTTTTATTGAACCGCTCGAAAATACTGATTGCCTAGAATTTCAATGGATGGACAAAAAACTATGAGATAATATTAAAAATATCTATATGGTAGTTTTTCCCAGTGGTATCGAATATCGATATTTTTCAAGAAAGAAATTCCAGTATCGTGACAACACTACTCCCTGTGAAGCAGGTTTTGGTTTTTCGACCAATTAGCCATGACGGTAAAGAAGGCGAGTCAATTTTTAAGAAAAATAAGATTTACATTTTCTTACTGGTCAATATGGACTGGACCACGTATCATTCTTTTTGGAAACTGCTGGACACAGGCATGAGTAAACGCTTCTTCACACTCACTTAAATCATGCAGTCAACCACGATCACAGAGCATGCTTCAATAAACAGAAACCGTGATTATTTGTATGGTGACTGCACTTTGGGTTTAATCCATCAGAACCACATATCTGTTTTTTGGCATGTGAGGGTTGAGATTTCACTGTTGTGGATAACCAGACTAACTGCACTGATCAACGTTTTGCTAAATGCTTTACAACCTAATGCAATTCACACATAAATCATCTGTGCATGATAATGAATCGATAATTCAGTTTGCTTCATAACTATGTAAGAACATGTGGTATCACAAGCCCCGTTTCCACCCATTGCCCTCCCCCTTCCTCTAGTGGTCCCTTCTGTCCTCCTCCTCATTTGTTCTCGCTGTCTCTACCCATCATTTCACTCTATTCTTCTCAGCATCTGCTCCCTCATCATCTGCTGTCCCTCTGTTCTGATTCAATCAATAAGGGGGATCCACCATAAGCAACATCATTTTCTCTCTCTGACATGATGTTGACTACAGGGCAGCTGCAGGTTCCTCTTCCAGCTGTGTAAGGAACATGTATATTTCCTCTATCTGACCGTGAAAAGACAGAACACCATGACAAACTCCTAGTACAGTAACAAACTCACTATAGAAACAAAAAGCATCACAAGAGGAAAGGTTTGTATCCACTCTGTGACCAAAACAAAAATGAAACAGAGCTGCACTTTTCTGACAGAATACACAAAATACACAGATAATCGAGCAATTTTGTCCAGAAAAACTGCACTAAATCATTTCTGTCATGACAACTCTGAGTGTTTGGCATGGTAATGGATATGACAGTGTTGATATATTTGGTCTTGGAGGAATAGATCTGCTACGCTGCTGCTGCTGCTGCTGCTGTTGGTTATTGCTGCTGCTGCTGCTGGTTATTGCTGCTGTTGGTTATTGCTGCTGTTATTGCTGCTGCTGCTGCTGGTTATTGCTGCTGTTGGTTATTGCTGCTGTTATTGCTGCTGCTGCTGCTGGTTATTGCTGCTGTTGGTTATTGCTGCTGTTATTGCTGCTGCTGCTGCTGGTTATTGCTGCTGTTGGTTATTGCTGCTGTTATTGCTGCTGCTGCTGCTGCTGGTTATTGCTGCTGTTGGTTGCTGCTGCTGCTGCTGCTGTTGCTGTTGGTTATTGCTGCTGTTGGTTGCTGCTGCTGCTGCTGTTGCTGTTGGTTATTGCTGCTGTTATTGCTGCTGCTGGTGGTTATTGCTGCTGTTATTGCTGCTGCTGCTGCTGCTGGTTATTGCTGCTGTTGGTTATTGCTGCTGTTATTGCTGCTGCTGCTGCTGGTTATTGCTGCTGTTGGTTATTGCTGCTGTTATTGCTGCTGCTGCTGCTGGTTATTGCTGCTGTTGGTTGCTGCTGCTGCTGCTGCTGCTGTTGCTGTTGGTTATTGCTGCTGTTATTGCTGCTGCTGCTGGTTATTGCTGCTGTTGGTTGCTGCTGCTGCTGCTGTTGCTGTTGGTTATTGCTGCTGTTATTGCTGCTGCTGTTGGTTATTGCTGCTGTTATTGCTGCTGTTGGTTGCTGCTGCTGCTGCTGTTGCTGTTGGTTATTGCTGCTGTTGGTTGCTGCTGCTGTTATTGCTGCTGCTGTTGGTTATTGCTGCTGTTATTGCTGCTGTTATTGCTGCTGTTGGTTGCTGCTGCTGCTGCTGCTGTTGTTGCTGTTGGTTATTGCTGCTGTTATTGCTGCTGCTGCTGGTTATTGCTGCTGGTATTGCTGCTGCTGCTGGTATTGCTGCTGTTGGTTATTGCTGCTGTTATTGCTGCTGTTGGTTGCTGCTGCTGTTGTTGCTGTTGGTTATTGCTGCTGTTATTGCTGCTGTTGGTTGCTGCTGCTGCTGCTGTTGTTGCTGTTGGTTATTGCTGCTGTTATTGCTGCTGTTATTGCAGCTGCTGCTGGTTATTGCTGCTGTTATTGCTGCTGCTGGTAATTGCTGCTGTTGCTGTTGGTTATTGCTGCTGCTGCTGCAGCTGTTGGTTATTGCTGCTGCTGCTGCTGTTGTTAATGCTGCTGCTGCAGCTTATTGCTGCTGCTGCTGGTTATTGCTGCTGCTGCTGTTGTTGTTATTGCTGCTGCAGTTGTTGGTTATTGCTGCTGCTGTTGTTGTTATTGCTGCTGCAGCTGTTGGTTATTGCTGCTGCTGTTGATTGCCGCTGCTGCTGCTGCTGTTGTTGTTAATGCTGCTGCAGCTGCAGCTGTTGGTTATTGCTGCTGCTGTTGGTTATTGCTGCTGCTGCAGAGCAAGTACGGGACTTGCTACTGCCAATACATACACAATATGCTGCTGTGAGCAAGTAAGACATGCTGCAGCTATGAATTACCCATCGCAGACATATACAGGTGGAGCTGGGGAAGGTGGAGGGTTTTTAAAAGCACTGCAACTGCTACAGCAAACGAGTATGTAGTATTTGAAGGTTGAGCAGCGAGCTCATTGGCAACTGATACAGCAGGAACCAATCAGCTGCGCCCTATAGAGATTGATGTGATAGCAAGCAGATTGAGTTAAGGACCTATCAGTCTGCGCCATCTAGAGTTTTATGACAGAACTTTGTTATATCCCAAAATTACAAAAATTGGTTTGCTCAAGATTCATGTCAAGCATTTCATTAAAAACTCAGAATGCTGTCTAATCAGAAAAACTGAGCTCCAAAAACACAGCGATTCTCTACCGTGAAACAAACATACACTTAGAACCAAAAAGGCACAATATACCCAAAATCTCTGTACTCAGTATTTGAGTTAGTCAACACAAGTGTCAATCAAAGATAATCAAAACCCATTAGACTTCCTTATTACTGCAAAGCCTGATGGGATGTTAAATGAAATGATAAAACAAACAAGAACTAAATTCCAATCAGTCATAATAAAATGATTCAGTGTGGTTGTAAGAGTCTGTCACATCTCTGAATCATTTTTACTAAATTACTGATCACATCAACGTGATCATGTTACATACTTTAACTGAAAAACATACAGTCCAAATTACAGGCAAAATGACTGCATGTTTTATTAACTTTATAGGATTCAGTCTGGCACCAAGGATTATTTTACAAACTTATAAAAGATGGTTTAAGAAACAACCTCATTAAATCAATGCACACTGAAAGTAAATGAAAACTAGCAAAAAAAATAAATAAAATCTTTCCCAGGAGCATAGATCGAGACAACACTGACATTATTCAACATCTACATCAATGAACCGGCATTCAGACGGGAACGATCTGCAGCCGCTGGTCGCACTCAAATCAAATGTCTGCTCTATATCTATAAATAAATCATGCAGGGAAGAATCAGTCAAATATTCACAAATGATAAAAATACAGAGACAGGCAGCATTCTGGAAGCATTTCAAACTCACTGACACCCCCACACCCTGAGCAGAGGATCCAGACGCTCTTTCAGTATCACTAACATCTACTGACCTCCATCATAACGATTGTTTTCCTACTTACATCTTCATTAGTACTCTGTTATACCTTCTCTTTAACTGTGTGCATTTGTGTGTAAACACGTATTTATGTTACAATGCTTTAGCAATGCTTTTTAAACCATTTTTACCAAGCCAAATAGTGCTATTTGAATCTGAATCAGAGAGAGAGAGAGAGAGAGAGAGAGAGTTGAAGGAGCCACATTGTGTCAGTGTCTGAGGAGAGCAGGCAGAGGGAGATGCAAGCGCGCACACATACACACACACTTCATTAACACACATATGGAAAAAGAGGGAGAGAGAGAGAGAGACTTGATTCCTTGCTCATACCGCCAGCATTCCTGATATTCCTGATGCAGCACATTGTGGCTCAGAGACGCAGGAGAGAGGAGCAGCGATCCACAGTTGACAGCACAGACGGACACCGGCTTTATGCTCAGACCTGAGGACGAGCGGTCAGGAAACACTGAATCCGACTGCATCTGCATTTACAGGACAAAGAACCACATGCACACATGAACCATTGAGGCGATCACCAGCACACCATGATGGTTTAACACTACAGTAAGTGGATTCCCATCTAAAATAACTTACCTGCTGTAAGTTTTTAGCCTGAAGCACAAAAAGTGATTTTAGCTTTAGTCTGATTTTTTTTCCCTGTGCTGAAATCAAACCCCCCCTCTGAGACGTCCACAGCAGCCTTTCCTGCACACTCCAAACTTAAGTGGATTACGTCTGAGGCATTTTGGGATTTTTGGGGTCTGTAATTTGAAAAGACATGCCTGACCGCAGGATACAACACAACCAGGGAAGAACTGCGTGTGTTTCCTGTCGCTTTACATATGGATTACAGCTCTAATTTGGTCTCATCGAGCACACACACACATGAGGACGGTCCACAACTCGTCATTATGATGAACTTCACACAGAGAAGAAAGTAGGTGTTCAATCGGTTTCAAAATTTTCTTTAAAAGGGTTAGTTCACCCAAAAATGAAATTTCTGTCATTAAGTACTCACCCTCATGTTGTCCCAAACCCATAAGATTTTCGTTTGTCTTTGGAACACAAATTAAGATATTTTTGATGAAATCCCAGGGTTTCTGAACAACATAGGCAGCAACGTCATTGCACCTTCTGAGGTCCAGAAAGGTAGTAAAGACATTGTTAAATAGTGAACGTGACTACAGTGGTTCAACCTTAATGTAATGAAGCGACGAGAATACTTTTTGTGTGGAAAAATAATGACTTTATTTAACAATTTGAACTGTTTCCGGCGCTCAGACATAAACACGGAAGCCTGCACTGCGTTCACTACGTCAACTGCGTATGACAACAGTTCAAATTGTTAAATAAAGTCGTTATTTTTGTTTTGTTTTTGCGCACAAAAAGTATTCACGTCGCTTCATAACATTAAGGTTGAACCACTGTAGTCACGTTGACTATTTTAACGATGTCTTTACTACCTTTCTGGACCTCAGAAGGTGCAGTGATGTTGTTGCCTATGTGTGGTTCAGAAACCCTTGGATTTCATCAAAAATAACTTAATTTGTGTGCCGAAGATGAACGAAGGTCTTATGGGTTTGGAACGACATGAGGGTGAGTAATTAATGACAGAAATTTCATTTTTGGGTGAACTAACCCTTTAAATGTCTTCTCTGACAGTACATTAAATGCTGGCTGATGAACACAAAAAAAAGATCTTTTTAATGCAGCTATGAAGATTCGGCCAAAACACTGTCAGACTAGATATTTTTGAAGATTGTACCTAAACATATTGGCTTTGATGGTTTGTGCATGTTGGTGATTGAAGTGGTTTTGTTTGTGTCCAGCTAGTGAATCCTGGACCTCAGCCATGGGAGCAGCAGCAGGCGGGAGAACAGTCTGAGCCGTCCCAATCCCAGAGCCTCACCAAACCGGCCGATCAGGGAAGTGGTTGGAAGGGTCCGCCGTCCCGCCCGTGGCAGGATGGTGCCGCCCCCTCCCACCAACAAGCCACATGTTTGCTTGTCCACCATCGTCATCATGAGCAGCATGGCGCTAATGGACGCCTACCTCGTCGAGCAGAATCACGGCCCGCGAAAGATCGGCATCTGCATCATGGTGACCGTCGGCGACCTCTGTTTCCTCATCGTGCTGCGATACGTCGCGGTGTGGGTGGGGGCTGAGGTGAGGACGGCAAAACGAGGCTACGCCATGATACTTTGGTTCCTTTACATTTTCGTCTTGGAGATTAAGGTGTATTTTGTTTACCAGAACTACAAGGCTGACCGTAAAAGCTTGGACGCCTTGGCTCGGAAAGCTCTGACGCTCCTGCTGTCCATCTGTATTCCCGTGTTGTTCGTAATCCTGGTCGCTATCGACCACATGGAGTATGTGAAGGCTTTCAAGAAGAAGGAGGAGATCAGAAACCGTTTGTTCTGGGTGGTGGTGGATCTGTTGGACATTTTGGACATCCAGGCCAACCTGTGGGAGCCGCAAAAGAAAGGGCTTCCCCTTTGGGCGGAGGGACTGATGTTTTTCTATTGTTATATTCTTCTTTTAGTGCTGCCCTGCGTGTCTCTGAGTGAGATCAGCATGCAAGGCATCAACATCAGTCCTCACAAGATGATGCTCTACCCCATTCTGAGTTTGGTCACTATTAACATCGTCACTCTCTTCATCCGTGGAGGGAATATGCTCCTCTATAAGGACAACAGAGTGTCCGGGATACTCATGGCCAAGAACATCCTAGCCATCGTTCTGAAGACGTGCAGCTTTGTGCAGTACAGGAAACAGTTGCAGAGCGCCCCCCCTGGGTTTGGAATGGAATTACAGAAGAACTCTGTGCCGTCCGGTCGATCTGTACAGACGGCTCCTCAGGTAACGCTACAGGAGCAAACGCCGTTGCCGGAGGTCACCACATGTGAACATACGTGACCTAGAATCTGGGGACACACCGGCAAGGACACAACATCTCTGATGAAACAATGTGGATGTATGCTACATATTGTCAGCTTAATTATTTTCATCCAAGAGAAATACAAGTGGAGCATAATGGTATGTTGGTAATTGCATAATGTAAAACTTTCTTTCTTACATATATTTGAAAGCATACTATTCCACCTTTCTAAATATGTCAATGGTCAAACTCCAGCCTTTAAAGGTTTAGTTCACCCAAAAATGAAAATTCTGTCATTAATTACTCACCCTCATGTCGTTCTACACCCGTAAGACCTTCGTTCATCTTCGGAACATAAATTATGATATTTTTGATAAAATCCAATGTCTCAGTGAGGCCTCCATTGCCAGCAAAACAATTAACACTTTCAATGCCCAGAAAGCTACTAAAGATGTATTTAAAACAGTTCATGTGACTACAGTGGTTCAACCTTAATGTTATGAAACAACGAGAATACTTTTTGTACGCCAAAAACCAAAATAACGACTTTATTCAACAATATCTAGTGATGGGCGATTTCAAAACACTGCTTCATGAAGCTTCGAAGCTTTACAAATCTTTTGTTTCGAATCAGTGGTTCGGAGCGTGTATCAAACTGCCAAAGTCACGTGATTTCATTAAACGAGGCTTTGTTACGTGATAAGTGTTTCAAAATTTCAATGGTTGACCACTGGGGGGCGTGACTTTGGCAGTTTGATACACGCTCCGAACCACTGACTCGAAACAAAAGATTCGAAAAGCTTCAAAGCTTCACGAAGCAGTGTTTTGAAATCGCCCATCACTAGATATTGTTGAATAAAGTCATTATTGTTTTTTTGGCGCACAAAAAGTATTCTCGTCGCTTCATAACATTAAGGTTGAACCACTGTAGTCACATGAACTGTTTTAAATACGTCTTTAGTAGCTTTCTGGGTGTTAATTGTCTTGCTGGCAATGCAGGCCTCACTGAGCCATCAAACTTTATGAAAAATATCTTAATTTGTGTTCTGAAGATGAACGAAGGTCTTAAGGGTGTAGAACGACATGAGTGTGTGTAATTAATGACAGAATTTTCATTTTTGGGTGAACTAACCCTTTAAAAATGGCAGTCATTTGGATTCAGGTTAGTATGGTCCAGCTGCTGGTAGATGTCATAAATACACCATCTGACAGCAAAAAACACCAGTGTAAATGTCATATAAATCACAGATATTTCATTATATTACAGTAGAAGTTTCACAAGTGACTGATCATTTTTGGAGGCTCTTGACTTCATATTCGTCCTGTCTGCTGTCTTTGATGTCTCAGCTCAGGATAGTCACTAGGGTTTGGTGGTGACTGGTTAAGTGAAAATGATTTGGCATACTAGTTACTTAATAAAATGAATGTTGCATACTGCTGTACTGGCACTGGTTGATGTCTAGCAGGGAGTACGACAGTAAACCATTTCAAACATGGTCTGGTCATAAATAGTGTTGTAAGTCTAACAGTCTCTTTGAATTACTGTTAGTTTGAGAAGATAATGAGCCTGTCCCATAAGTTTCCTCATTTTATCACACACATTACAAGATTTATAGAGATCTATTTTTAAAGGTTTGTGATGAGTCAATAGAAATGACTGAGATTCATTTGGGTATACCTTTATCTTCCAGTCATGTGATATCAAAAGCTTTAGAGGTGGGCGATATACCAGTAGACACGATTAACTGGTAGAAATTTGTCAACCGGTGGAGATTTTGGTCTATCGTCTCTATCGCGGTTACGCTCATGTGACGTTACTGTGCTGCGCGATCACGAAAGCTTATTGTTTGCATGCATTTTTAAGCACTGCGGTTCAAAAACAGTTGGTCTTAAACCGTTGAATCACAATTAACAGCGAAAGAGAACTCATTTCAGTATATGCGCGTGCTCTCTGAGAGATTGTTTCACAGTGCTGTCTGAGAGATGTGCGCACATGATATGCTTCTCATAGAGTGAGTGAGAACTGAACAGAGTGCTTTTTGCAGCCTAACTGGGATTGAACGGTTAAATACACATACCTACGTGCCAAAGTGACATGTATTTGCAAGTAAACAGAGTCATTTATTATTAATTCAACATAAACAGTTGAAAAAGAATGTAGAAATTGAGAAAGAACAACGAACGAGTATAATGGATCTGTGCAGCCGGTCTTAAAGTGACAGCATCCAAATTTACCTGCTGTCATTATTAATGCTAATCAAACAACAACAAAAAAAAAGAGAGAACATTTCTCACTGCTCTTGACTGAATCACTTTTGTAACTTTAATAAGAATAAATGTATATTTAATTTACACAGTAAATACCCTGCATTATTTTTTTATACATTTGATTACTTTATTTTATGTAATATTTCTTATTTCTAGTGCTTGAGTCTATTTCATTTGTGTCTTTGCTCTTTTGTAGTTTTTTTTCTTTGCTCTTTATCACTGTTTATTTGTCTTCAGCAAGCTTGAGGGATTTTTTTAGGCTAGTATTAGTTTTTTTAATTGATATTGAAAATGGTGAAAAGAATTTTAGTGGTATCAAGATGTTGATATCATAAAAACCTTATTTAAAGCAAAAATAACTATATCATGATATATATCATTATCGTGAAATAACATTTCTCATGTCGTGATAAGATTTTGGTCATATCGCCCACCCTATTCATTAAAGCCAATAGGCATATTTAAAATACATTAAAAAAAAAAAGAGGACAAAAATTTCATTAATACAACAGCCTTTTAGTACAAAAGGAATGAAGAGTTTTTATGTGATGCTTTGATAAAGAATTGTGCATATTTGAGTCGTTATGTGTGTTTGTTACAGCATGTTTCCCTCGGGTCAGACACACAAATGTACTGATTAGACTGCAGACTGAGTATGTCTCATGTCCTAATTACAATTCTGATGAGGGTTTTTAATTAAACAGCATTACAAAGAGAATGACCAATGATTTTCCTCTATCTATTTCAATCTCCAATTAGCGGCTATCTAATTGCAAATGTAGGTCCTCTCTGCCAACACTATTTATCTGACAATGCTCTTTTAACACCTTGTCCGGTGTAGTTAGTTTGGTGATCGATGAATGAAGACAAAACTCTAAGATGATGTTTTAATTTGTTCCTGTTTGATGTAGGTTATGAATTTAACCGTGAATGTACTGCTGTGTGAATAACTTCAACAGGCTAGTCTTGAGATGAAGAAACAAACCTGTTACTGCCTGCATTTGCTTACCTGACACGTAATGGAAAAAGCTGACAGAGATTCACTTCAACAGATTCCTGGGAAAATTGAAGCATCTCGGAACACTGTGATAAAGATGCAAAGTCCTTGAAGAAGGAAAAAACATTACAGCAAAGTCACTATAAAATCTACATGAAACAGCACTCGTACCTCTTTTTACTGTCATAATGTGACATATTTCTTTATTTTATCCATGAGGAACTGAACTGAGGAACATGTTTAACATATTTAAGTAAATAGGGTCAATTTTGATTTCATGTTGACATGAAGCATTTGATTTGATTTATAAAGATTTGGTGTTGACTTCTTATCTTTAGCTAGTCTTAGCATTGGTGTATTTGGGTATCCTCTTCATCATTCCCACGAAAGCAGGACGCTCAGTGGTGGTGATATTCTCAGGTTATATTTGTAACCATTAAAACACATGATGGCAGAGACGTTTCATTGCTGTTCTGTGGAACTGCATGGCTTGAACACAAATGCAACCCATTTATAAACCAATGTCCAATTTCACATGCGTTTTAGGTGTGAAATCTGCCATTGACTTTTTAGTGAAAAATAATGTGTATGCACAGCACGCAGGGATACTTTTACTCCCATTGATAAAAGTCATATGACCATCATATACATAAATTATTACAACTTGCCATCTATTCACATTCTGGCAGTGCATATTCTCTGAGTCTATACACTATCCAAACCGTACCCGTCAACAGTACCTGCCAAAAGTGCTGGTTATTATCAATGTTGAAAACGGATGTGCTGGTTCATATTTTTGTGGAAACTGCATGTGATACATTTTATTTTTCAGGATCCTTTGCTGAATGAACAGCATTTATTTATTAAATATATTAAAGCATTTATTAAGAGAACACACAACAAAGGGGTGAGGCCATGTTATTGCAATACAGTACATAACACAAATGCAATAGCATGTCATAAAAGCAAGATGACAATATAAGTTATAACCGTAATTAAACTAAACTATACCTGTTCTATCTTCATGCAGCATATATTCTCTGGCTCTGTAGGCATCTTACAACAGTTCCCACATGGGCGATTTATAGATTATCATGACAGAATATGCTAATCAATGACTTTAAGATAGTTAACGTCACATCAGCTACATAAATTCATCCACTAACCATTCAGAAACATCCTGTTGCATTCTACATGTTGTCACGTCTTCTTGAGTCTCTCCATCATTGTCCGAGTCCGGTTTGAACATAAAAGTCTGAACAGTTTCTGACATTTTCAGTGAGTCTGCGTGAGGTAATCGGAGCTGCTAACACGAGCTCTTGAAACTCCGCCCTCTTCTTGGGAGCAGCAGCTCATTTGCATTTAAAGGGACACACAAAAACACAGCATTTTTGCTCACCCTCAAAAAGTGACAAATTTAACATGCTATAAAATATGATCTGTGAGCTACAACTTCACATACACACTCTGGGGACACCAGAGACTTATTTTACATCTTGAAAAAGTGGCAATATATGACCCCTTTAAATAGAAATCTAACATTATAAATGTCTTGATGAATAAAAGTATTATTCATTTCTCTCTCTCTCTCTTTTTTTTTTTTTTTTTTTTAAATCTTACCACAAATTTTTAAATAGTATCACGGTTTCCTCAAAAATCTGAAGCAGCACAACTGTTTAACATTGATAATAATCAGAAATATTTCTTGAGCAGCAAATCAGCATATTAGAATGATTTCTGAAGGATCATGTGACACTGAAGACTGGAGTAATGATGCCGAAAATTCAGCTTTGATCACAGGAATACATTACATTTTACTATATTTTCCCATAGAAAACAGCTGTTTTACATTGTAATAATATTTCACTGTTTTTACTGTATTTTTGATCAAATAAATGCAGAAGAGCAGAAGAGACTTCTTACAAAAATATTAAAAATTGGAATGTTTCCAAAATTTTGACAGGTACTGTACATCAGAAGAAGTTGCCGCATTTTCTGATTTAATGTAATGTGAACAAGTTTGGACTCTGGTTTGCAGCATGTGCACAGCGATAATATTTTTAATATTTACATTAGGGCTTTGAAAGTCATACATGTCAGCAGTCCTAATTCACATGGTGCACTAGGTGAGATCAGATATTAAGTTCCTCTGAAAGCTGCTCAGAACAAATTTAATTTTCAGTGAAAATTGATTATTTTAATTTATTTGTACTTTTTGAAGCTTGACAGCTGCAGCCCGGATATTATGCTAAACATCTCCTTTTGCATTCACCAGAAGAAAAAAACAAAATCAGATTGGTTACGAATGACACAAGGCTGAGTAATGACGACAGATTTTTCATTTTTAAGTAGAGTTGCAAAGGTAAGATTTCCTCAAATTAAGTCTTGGATAGTGAGCAAAAAGAAAGAAAGTAAGTAAATCAATGAAAGTTAAAGGTTGGATTTTGCATATCAAATGCAAATAAAACAAGAATAAATTGCATGGGAACTGCAAGTGTGAAATAATGCTAAAAATGAACCCTGTCATCTGTGCATGTTACATATACAGTGAATCACATCAGAATACTTACCAACTTCCATTGTTGTGCACGTCTGTCCCTCAGCGTTACGCTCTTCTTTGGTGCTTGTCTTCAGGTTTTTGTTCTGCACAACCTCTACACAAAGACTAAAGATGCTTCATTCATTCATGAAGTTGAAGTTAAGTAAGTTCTCTGTACTGTATATTTAGCTGGTGGTACAAAAAAACAAAAAGTTTAAAACACACAGGAGGAATTTCATCAGAATGTGTAATGATGTACCTTAGGTAACTCTCTCCTGTCTGTCTGATCGATCCTGTCCTCCACATCTCTTTTCTCCAGCTAATCAGTCCATCCACTCTTCTGCTCATCTTGAGCTCTTCTCTTCTCCCTGTTACTCTGTCCTTCATCTGCTCTTTCTCCTGCATGTGTCCCTGTCTCCATTCTACTTTGTACATTACATCTAACAAACTACCCGGGCAAACTCTGTCTTTAACAGGAAACTCGCTGTGTTCACTGCGCTGCTTTTATTAGTAATGCCGCTGGGGAAGGATGTGAAAAGCTCCTGAAAACTGAAAAAGTCATTAAAGTTCATCTTGAAAATTGCAAAGATAAAGGTTTAAGATTTTCCCTGAGGGAAGTGTTCTAGTATCTGTATAATCACACTGGGTTCGTTTTATGCAAATAATTAAGAGTCAAGCGATGGATAAGCTCTTGAGGGATTACGCTTATAGCTTTCATCAAGAGTTTATATGCAAGATCTCGCCTTGACTCATCAAAAATTTTTTTGGCCTGCGATCCCATATTTACTTTAATGTACCTATATATTTGACTGCAGTTTCCAGCTGAAATAAACACTTTAATTCCTTTTCACACATATTATGATTACAGGGATAGATTAATAATATCCAAAAACCACTAGAACAATGTTCTATATTTTGTTGACCCGTGTACTTACATTATCCCAAATGTTTCCAAGGATGTTTAAATGTTTAAGAATGTCCGTGCGTCGCCTATCAATGACATCATACCCGTGTTACCCTCGGTTTTCGGTTTTATTTTGTAGAAATCATGGAAACACCAAAGACACTTTAATATATAATGTATTTTATTAGACAGGTGAGCAACTGTTTGGATACATTCATTGACAGAAAACTATTATATGTTATATAGCTCAACACAATAAGTCTAATTGCTTATATCTCGTTTTCTTGATTTACAGTGAGTACCATGTTTTACCATGCCTAATATCGATCTAGTTTACTGCAGTGTGCAACAAGTGTCTCATAGCAGCCACCGAGCGAACACAGAGTAGCATTATAACAACTTTCAACACACAAATGTATCTAATATGATAAAACAGCGCTGCGTTACCCCACATACGCTTGACCAGAAGAAGCTGAAGCGCTCGTCTGCGGCATAATAAAAGTTCAGCTGCTCTCGAACCGTGTGTCGCGCTCATCTCTCATTAGCAATCGCTCCAGCGGCCTTGTTTCTGCTCGCACATCACTTGGCCCTGCTCTGCTTCAATCTACAGTAACATTAATAATCTCATCCATGAACATGATTTCTGCCCGAGTCCCATCCCGATTCTTTTCCACCGGCTGTAGACGTGAAGACAACACCTCCCATGATTCCGCAAAATCAAGGCAACATCAAGCTGTGCCTTTGTTTTGAATAAGCGACTTCTAGTGGCGAAACTTTACATATTGTGCCTTTAAAATAACATGGCTACTTCAGCAAATGTGACTTTATCTTACGTTTGCTTCTGTTAACACTATTGGTTAGGTTTAGGGTCGGGTTTATTTCCAACACGATCAAGCATTTCCTTTTAGCGACAACTCACCGGGAACTACAATTTCCAAACTGGCTCGATATGTACAACCGATGTAATAAAACATTTCCAGATTCATGTTCATCTGTTTTGGATAAAACTGAAGATGCTTTTACTGGACACTTCACTTTGAAACTGTCACAAAACGTGCAAGAAAACATACTCTGTCTAGTGCTGACAGACGGTCGTGAGGGTGAGACGGTCGAGTCGGCTGTCAAGTTAGTGACGTTCGTTCGGCTGCTGCAGCTCCCGTAATTGTTTAAAGCAATCGATTTCCTTCTGCTCAGTCAGTTTCTCTTATCTGCTTCTTACCCTGGTCTCTAAAAGCCACATTATCACTGAAGGGCTTTTGTGTCATAAACTTTATGTGCCTTTGTTCCACATTCTGCACAGGTATGTGCAGGAATAGTTACTGAATTTCTGCACACATTTACTTTGCATTCTTCTGTCTGTTATGTATTGTATTGTGAAGCAATCTGGCCCAATCAAATAGATTTAAGAAACAAAAGTCATTCCTATTTGACTTTCTCTTAACTCTCTATTACAGTTTGGCCATAAAGTGTTCAGTGAAAGAAAATTAATGGACACTTAACCTTCATAAAAAAAGCATTGAAAATCTCTTCTTCTAGTGGATAAGCTCTGCTAGACAAGTTATAGGTCTTGTTAATCCAGGCTGTTGTCTCCCTGAACAGCTAGTTAAACTCATGCACTAGCTGTGTAGTAGCTGCTAGTCCAACAGAAAACATTACTCTCTTAAAGACTAATGAATTAACGTTTAGGGTAAGGGTTAATATGTGATCATGATAAAATCTGACCAGTACTGGTCATCACCATCTGGTTTGAAGACAGAATCAGTTTTAGCCTTCCACAAGTCTGCACTGTATTACAAGTGCTGCTGCCATAGAAATGCACACATCCTAATTCCAGCCATCAGTTTACATGAAACTCCTGTTACAGGCCTTGGAAATCCACTCTCCCAATATCTACATCATGCCACTGAAGATGCTTCCAGACTTTCACAATCTTCAACCAGATGGAACTTAATTAAATATGTGACCCGTGCTGGAAAAATTAGTCTGAATGCACGGGGGCTAATTTCGAGCTACAGGCAAAACAAGTGAAAAATGTCGATTTTGGTCAAATTTAAGGTTTTCACAAAAATGAGTTCATTAAGCCCTCGTCTAGCGACCCCAATTCTCCAAATAGTAACTAAACATCTAAAAGTATTGTTTTCTAAGAGGAGTACCTTTCCTTTGTCCACAAAAAATGCTGTTTTTCTCTGCTCGCTTCTCGACGACTGGCGCTTCCTCTCAGCACAAGTTTGGTATCGTTTTAAAGTGCAACATTCCAACTTTGTGAATATTCATAGAGAATTCTCGATGGCATGAGTCTGAACCATTGAAATGTGATTTTCAAACTCATGCTGATGTAATCAAAATGATCTTACTCAGCCTGACTGACAGATCCGAAGTGCGCGCGCAAAGATGCCTCAGACAGCGCGAGATCCCGATATACACATATACACAAAATTACAGTACTTAAAAAACTTGGCGAGTATTCACGCAAACATTATCTGTTATGTCTTAAGTGAACGTTTGGTTAACTGATGGGGAAAAACATCTGATGTGTAACAATATATTAGATCTGTGTGATACAGTAGGTCTTAATATATAGGCTGTCTGTTTCATTAACGTTAATCAAACAATTGTGGAATCATGGGGAAAAAAGTTGAATATATATTTTTCCTATAGATATGGGTTTTGACTTGGTTTGTGCCAAATTTGGTGGTATTACCAGGGATTTTAAGGATGGGTTACTAGGTGATTTTGTTTTGGAACCTTCAGAAAACTTGAACTCGATTTTTTTCAAAATTGACTTTGCTGACTCCATCGAATTCAAACGGGCTCAGTCATTTTTTTGTCGGATTCTAACGAATCACACATTATCCAGCGTTAGAGTCAGTCCTGGCAGGTCACGTCAGTCAAGCTCGCATCAGCTGACTCCCAGGTGACTCACGTCTACCTATAGGATACGACGCCTATCACAGCATCATATAAGCTCCTCAGTAGTATCAGTAGCTATCGCGTTTCTCAGGAGCAAATTACACTCCTCCATCCCCAGCTCCTCCTCTCGTCAGTCAGGATTGGCCTTATGATTCCCCTGAATCAAACTAATTCTTGTGTACATGTTAAATTATTGACATTAAGTACATCTGCATTTGTTGGTTCTGTTCTGTTTACCCTAAGGGGGATTATTGCTGCTCTCCCTGCTCTTATCCATGCTAGGCTGCATGGATGCGCAGGGAGATCTTGCCCAGAACAGAACCATGCCGCCAATACAAACTATATGCAATTATCAATTATATTTGACGATAGTGGTCCTGACAGAATTGAAGGTTTTTTATTAGAGGATAACAATAACTCATTTTTGAAAATGTGCTCATTGCGACTCATTTTGCCAGCAAAGGTCACATATTTTGAATGTTCCGATCCACTGTTCATTCGCTGGCCAGAGAACTGCCACCCTCCTGTTCCTGTTATCACTTTAAAGCTGCTTTGAAACAATCTGTATTGTAAAAATCACTGTATAAATAAAGGTGACTTGACTTACGTTCCTCTCTTATGATCCGCTGCTCAGAATGTATGACAGACTCACAAACAAATCATTCTCAGCACTCTTCTTCTGTCCAGTTTTGCCCTTTCTATCTTCTTATTGCATTAGGTCAAATGTACAGTTATCAAGTCAAGTTTATTTGCACGGCACTTTTTACAATGCATGTTGTTTCAAAGCAGCTTCACAGAAAACCGTGAGCCTGACAAAGATGGGAGGGAAAAAACAACTTAAGAGTGGAGCATCTAAAAAAAAAGCTTATTTCTGTTCCAAAATTGTCATAAGGGAGAAACACGTCATACAGTTATGTCATTCATATCAACACTGAGGAGACAAGCAAAGAGAAACTGCATTTTTGTTAAGGTAGAAAAACAATCTTGGCAATAGAGACACAACAGTAGCAGTATGAGGGTGAGAACTGATCCGAGACGTGATCTACACACAGAACATCAGAGTTATGCCAGCCACACACTTCAAGATATTCGGGGTAAAAATCCAGGGTAAATCCCTGATTATCTTGATGGTTCTAGAGATTATCTTATCAGATTTTCCTGTGGTGTGAGGTGTTAAAAGTGACTGAATCTGCTCTGAAGAACGTCAGAGCCGCCCCGATCTCGAATCGTAAATATTCAACATCTTGGTCACGTGTGTTGGGCATTAAAGCAGGCCTGTGACAGGGCCTTAAATGAGAGGGCAATGACTGATTGAAGAATGGATGTTGAAAAAGAATCTTGACTGAGTAAATAAAGGTCCATCGGTGTGTTTTAGAATATTACAAGAAAATTAAAAAATATCCAATTGGCATCAAGAAAATATGAATGTAGAACAAATTAATGTCTAGGAACTGAAATGGAACATTCTTGTTCACATTAACATGAGTATGTCCTGATCAAATGGTGTTACAGGGAAAGCCTCAGGGACTTTGTTTGGTGTAAATCAGGTTTACACAGTGATTTCGTATGGCAATAAGCTCTAAAGTGGACTTCGACCAACTGTGATTGTGTTCTGGAACCACAGCAGGAGATCAGGACAGACTATTAAAACTCAGTTTTCCAAACTGCTTGGACAATTCCTCCCATCAGGGTGTGATGTTCTTTTAAAAAGGTCATCAATTGAGAAATCAACTTTTCCTTGAGCTTTTGATATGTAAGAGGTCATCGTACTATAAGAATATCCTGTATGTTTCAGAACTGAAAACTTCCTTGTTCATCCAATAAAATGAACGACTGATCCCGGAACGTGCCTATTATAGATAGGTGAAACGCCGCTCCGGAGAAGAAATCAACGCCTGCTTCATCATTGTAATGTTAGCTCCGCCCACTGGTGTGTTAGTGAGATGACGAGGAGAGAAGAGCAATACAGGACTAAAATAACATTACCTTTCAAAGGATCCTAATGCTAGGAATATGGTTATTTATTTTCAACAATGTGAATGTCTCAGTTGAGCATTATTTATTTGTATTCGGTACATTTCACTGTGGATTCTTTGGTAAATCAATCGCAATTTTGCAAACAGACTTTTACGATATGGACTCAACAGTAATGCAACAACATGTAAGTAACTGTTAATTCTAATGTCTGATCTGATATGTAATGATTCATGTACAGTCAGATGCTCTTTGTCTATGTGTCAGTTGTTTCTTTTAGTAGGATGAAAATAATCTGTTATTTAAACTGTGATTAAATTATATATAGAAAGTGATCAAAGAACGCTCCCTTTACAATCGCTGGAGCTGTCAATCAAACAGCGCAAGTTTATCAGTGACTGAGTTCTGAACTTTTATTCAACGAATCTCTTAGTTACATCACATTTGCACTTAGTTATAATGAAAGCATTCATTAGTGTGCAGAAATTGCATTGCAATGATGAGATCACTGCTTTCATGCGCTCAACAACATGTCTGTGATCGGCTACAATGTTCATCACTGCAACCTTTCATGCCACTATCTAAATATAATGCCATAGATCTAAATGTAATCAACACTTTTCACAATTAGTTAACCTTGAGAGCTGTAATCGTGCTAAAAGTTTTCGAGAGAGTAATACTATTTCTAATGCAAAGATGTTAGCCAATCACAGCAGTGGGCATTTACACTGAAGTCTCACAGCAGACACGCCCCTTAAAACAGAGCGTTCAAATCAGAGGGCTAATATCAGGGTAGGAAAAATGCTTTTTATTTCTAAATTATGACCATTTTTTATGTAAAAAGCATACTAACATTATAAGTGCACCCCAGGAAACATTATAAAACAATAAAACAACACAGTTCATGACCCCTTTAATACCAAGGCTCATTCATGAAAGGACACATGTGACAGCTGCATACAACGCTTATAGCATGTCCAAATACAATCTATTGGATGATAAACTACTACTTCACATGTGTGATAGGGCAAGACTCTGAAACCGGCCAAACTCATCAAATCAGACGCCTCCCTCATTACCATTGCATTTTCACCACAGAAACAAGAACCTGTCAGCCGAGGCAAGCAATTGAATAATGCAGGTTTGCTTTACGTTATTGATCGAAGCTCCAGGTAAATTATCTTCCCACCCCGAGTGTTTGCAAACCACTTGAGTGCCTGTAAATTCTCCAATACACCATAAATATAAAAGAGAGACACATGTTTAACAGAGGATGAACAAAAGCCAGAATGATTTGCTCTTGGAAAAAAGAAGACAAACTGTTTAGGAAACCATTATTGGTGCATAAAGGCATGCTGTGAAGCTGCTTCAGACGGAACCTGTGAGGTCTGCAGGAAGACATGGATATTTTGGGAGAGACTAAGCCTTCTCTTTGTGACTTATTATTACTGAGGATTTTGTACAAATTCAATGAGATGTATTTCAAGAGCTACTGAAACCATGAAGCCTTCCAGACAGGCTTGAGGAAGCAGCAAATCACTTAAACATATTATATTAAACAGGAAATTAAAAGAAGAAACCACAGGGGGTTTGGGAGATATTGAGGTTCCTGTGCTCCTCTTCACACTTATTGAAGTAAATGAGGGCTGTTGGGAATAGTGTGCTGAAAACACACTGCAGTTCCTTCTTTAAGGACGACGCAAAGTCAAAGCTTTTATACAGAAAACTAGAGCTTTCACAGGCTGTTTGGATCATCATACCTGCTCTTCAGAACAAGGCTATTAGAGGGAGGTTTCAATGGCACGAGATATACATGGATTAAAGCACTGCAGAATGTGTATATTCAATTATTTCTAAAATCGGAGAGGCTGTTGCTGTGAATTCTGTTAGTTGTGATCTGAAGAGCTTAAAATGTTGAAATCAAATGTTGGAGAAGGGTGAAAAAACGAATATAAATGAATACAAATGTTAAGGTTAAAATATAGATAAAGTTACTATGAAATTCAAACCGTAATGGAAACAAAAAAAACACTATGATAGAAAGCTTAACGTTCAACTGTCACATTTCCTCTAGTCGATTCACGTTTTCACCCTCATATCAGGAAGAATGGCATCTGCAGCTCCAGCGCAGAGGGGTTACACTTCAACGGCTCATTACAAATGCTGTTTTCTTGCTGCTAAACATAAATGTGCCACGGTTCCCCATGAGTGAATTGTTCATTACCTGACTCTTGGTCAACTTCAGCCACCACAGACAGCCAAACAAATGAGTTTCTCTCCTCTGAAATCTTCTTTGTCATGTCTGCAGTCTATAGGAATAGATCACCATCATCCCTAAAGGGGTCGTTCACCCAAAAATGATCATTCTGTCACCATTTACTCACCCTCAAGTCATTCCAAACCAGTATGACTCCAGTGTTGTTTGGTTCTCAATAACAATCCTCAAAATATCTTTTATGTTCCACAGAAGAAAATGTCATACAGGTTTGGAACGACAAGAAAGATCATTTTTGGTTGAAGTATCCCTTTAATGAGAAACCGTTGATTTAAAGAGGGGTCCAAACAAGTGAAAATGACTGTTTTGCATTATTTTCTAATACTAACAAATTACATACATTTTCTGAATTGCATCATTTTGCATAACTTTCCAAAACATTAACCAGGAAATAAACAGATTTTCATTGTGGTCTCATACTTTTGAGCCCACTTTATTTCTGAGAAACTACCAGTTTAGTACCAGATTATGTATATGAATATGAACTTGCACATGAGCTGATGCAGAAAGATGAGCTTATTATCAAATACAGAAAAATGAATCAGATTAATTCAGGTTCTACCTCAAACCCAGGCTTTGGCAAGTTTCAATTTGAGTATCAATAGATGGAATGAAGCTGAGAACAGAGAGGTAAACCACATGATAAATCCTGCTTTTATCCAACTGCCTGATGTCAATAAAAATATCTGGGCTCTCAAAATGAAATGTCACAAATCAATCTTCTCTCTGCTGAAGCTCCTCACATTCGATGTGTTTTAGGTGCTTTCAAGATCGAAATCAATTACTTCTGAATCATGTTTCATTACAGCTTTACCAAGTGCTCTCTGGATGCTCCCGTGGCATCAGGCGCATCAACCGGCGTGTTGTTAAATGGATCTGAGGCCCGTCAGATTGTGTGGTGATGGACTGGTTCTGAAAGAGCTCTCCCCAGCGAGCGATGAATCTGCCCGGGCAGCTCGGGTCCCAACGGCTCGCTGCCTGCTGATTTAGCCCTGCGTGTAAATCACTGAACGAAGCGCGCAAGCCACCAGCGTCATTTTGATCCAGCCACAAATCACAGCGCTCCGTCTGCATGGGGGACGTCAGTCATAAAGCTGGTGTTCCTCCCCCAGCGCTCCAGAATAATCACGCACCGGGACTCCATCCTTCCCGCTAGTTTATCTGGGAGGTCGAGAGGCCGAGTGCGCCATTTATCATCACTATTACCCATCGGCCTTTGACAAACGTGTGGATTCAACTGCGGTATGCGACATTTGTCAGAGCATTACCTTTAAGCGCAGTGTGGGTTAGGATACTCAAATGTAGCGAGCCGCCCACAACTAACATTTTAAATCCCGTCTTAACATCCTTTGTCTTTGGCCTTCGAGTCTGCAAAAACCATCAGTTTGTCTTAGATGCAGGGTTGCCAGGTTTTCACAACAAAACCCACCCAATTGCTACTCAAAACTAGCCCAATCGCCTTTCAGGGGGGTCCCCCAGTAAAAATTGCATTCCGGGGAGTAAAATTTGTGTTTTTTGGCAGGGTTCCCCTGGTAAAATTAGCATTCCAGGGGCTAAATATCATGTTATTTGGGGTTGCTTCAACCTGCAGACAACCTGCACAAACAGTGTTAAAGTAGCCCAACACTTGGCAACATTGGTTAGATGAATGTTTGTTCTTGTACAGTTGGGTCAGCGTTTGTTTTTTCAATCTGCTCTTACAACTATTTGAAAATCTGGAATCTGAGGGTGCAAAAAAAATCAAAATATTGAGAAAATTGACTCTAAAGTTGTCCAAATAAAGTTCTTAGCAATGCATATCCAGTCACAAAAATAAATTTTTGATATATTTACGGTAGGAAATTTGCAAAATATCTTCATGGAACATGATCTTTACTTAATATCTTAATGATAATTTTGACCCATACAATGTATTGTTAGCTATTACCCGTGCAAATTATGACTGGTTTTGTGGCTCAGGGACACATATATTTGATCAATTTGCTTTAGTACAATGACAATATAAGTGCCCATTATTTAAGTTTGGAAACAATTATTTGATTTTTTTTTATTTCACCAAGTTTTTTATCACAGTTTTTACACAGGACAATATACAGAAGCCTTTATGTCTTAGGAAGGTGGTCCCTCGCAAGGGGATCATCATATTTGGGGGTCCTTAGCATCAGAAAGTTTGAAAACCCCTGCAAACATACACATAAGATCCACCTTTATTAGCTATTAAATGAGCACACAGTTTCCAGTTCTGCTGGCAGGTTGTTTTGAGCCATAAATATCATGTGACTAATGACTCATCATGACGACAGTGATTCAGAGCTTAAAGGCCCCGATATACTTCAAGTGATATCAAAGAATGAACAAGTGTGGCATAATTTCGAACAAAATCAGGCCAAAACGAAGTTTGTTTTGTGTTCGTTCAGGAGTTTGAAACAGCTCCGGAAAAGCCGTGATATAATTGGTGGGTGTGGCTCTGAGGCTCTGCCTTCTTTGGCGTGGAAATCTTTTCAGAACTGAATTAGAACTATGGCGACTTCTCCAAAATTCTGGAACATCTGTCCTGCAAACTACATCAGAGAAAAACAGCACAGAATGCTGTAAAGTCTTAAAAAGAATTTCAGTAATATATTTTATTTATCAATAAATCAATATTTATGTGATTTTTTTTGCCACAGTTTTTAAGGTAGTTAGTTTGGATCACTAAATCGTTGTTTTCCTATTTATCACTGTGAAGCTGCTTTGAAACAATCTGTATTGTATAAAGTGCTGTAGAAATAAAGCTGACTTGAGTAGTTTGCTGGATTGTTGTTCTAGCATCTTGGAGAAGTTGTTCTTCTATGGATTTCAGCAGTTTCAGACTCGATGATGGTGAGATCAGATCAGATCTCTGTGTTGGTCAGACTCTCATATACAAAACTCTCGCTGGATTATTACAATTAATAGCTAAAGAAATGTCTGGCACAATACTGGTGCAATAAAGCAAAAGATACAGTTTAAAAACAAAGGTTTTTATGATTTATGTTGCTTGCAATATTTCATACACACCTGCAGTCTAAAGCATTGCTTCTGCCACCTAGAAAGCATTATGTCTGGGTATGTAGAGATCACGAGCAGGAAGACTTCCAGCCACCCCAATTTCCCCCAGGAAGTGAGACGACACAGTTTCATTAAACGGATCGCCTCCTCCTTCACCTCCACAGAAACAGAGGTGGTCTCATATTCCTGCACGGGAAAGAACATCAAGAGATCAGAACCTCAGGCAGAACACACCAAAAATAAACTTGTTACGCTTACACAGATGTAGACATTACAATCACAACTTGAAGCACATAGTTATGGTGAAAATGTTTATCCCTGTAAAGCAGATATGAAACAATCTCTATTGTATAAAGTGCTATATAAATAAAGGTGACTTAAATAAATGTAAATCCACATTCATTTTATAGCAACACCTATCTATGGGCCCTATTTTAATGATCTAAGTGCATGGTCTGAAGTGTATGGCCCAGGTGCACTTTTCGAATCCTCTTTTTCTAGTTTAACAACGGAAAAAATGGTCGGCGTGCCCAGCACATGGTCCAAAAGGGTTGTACCTAGTCTCCTAATGAGTCATGGGTGTGTTTTGGGCGTAAAGTGCAATAAACCAATCAGAGTCTCATCCCCAATTCCCTTTAAAAGCCAGGTGCGCTTGCACCATGACGGATTCACTATTTACATGGTGGAATATAGACACCCTCAACCTGACGAGTCTGTTTAAATACATGTGTGTATTGCCACGATTGGTCAAATAATTAGCCATTTCATTCGTCATTACTGCAAATAGGTAATTCTGATACATGCAATGACTATCCATTATGACGTGGAGGCATTTTTATCTTTATGTACACAATAATAATCTTTTGGACACACCTCGTTTTCAGACCAGACCAACCTTATTCTACATCCCTAAATCCTACCCAATACCTAAACTTAAATGATACAACAACTCCCTTACTAACTATTAACAAGCAGTAAATTAGGAGCTTATTGAGGCAAAAGTCAGTCAATATGTGTTCCCCATACTAAAGTGTTTTTCTGAATCTCACGTTAACCCTCACCACCTCATAATCAAAAACTCCTACTGTTTATGCAGTCTTTAATTTCAACTTTATTTGTGTCCCCCAGGCGGCAAGACATTCAGACAACCATAAAAATACAAAACAATACAAATTACATCCTTCTCCCTCCACTGACCCTGAATTAACTGCTGACCCTACTAACCACCTCCATTACCTAAATTTAGAAGGGAAATGGCTGTGGGGATAAATGAGTATCTCTATTGCTCTTACCTGGAGGAAATCTAAACCGCAAGCCAGAAGGTAAAATCTCAAACTTAGAGTAAAAAGAGACTGCTACATGAGCTGTCAAATTTGAACTACCGTCAAGAATTCAAAGACCAGAAAGAGAAGGTTATGAAACAATACAGCTTCCCCTGTGTCTCCCCTTTGACTCACACATTGCCCAGTAATGCTTACATAAGACAGCACTTGATATATAATACACATATCCTTTCAGCTGAAAGACATCACCGTATTCTGAGGGGAAACGACAGCCTGTCTCATTCTCATCTGCATTCTTTTGAAAAGTGTAACACCCGTTGGCATTGATGTATTCAGCAGCTCGTTCACTGTAAAGCAGACAGTGGTTTGAACAGTCCCGCCTCTGAGACATTCCCATTGATAAGGACATTTTGTGGCTCTGTGTCTCGGGACTTTAATTCAGTCAATGCCAGAGATGCTCTACACATGATCTCTGGCCTGATGATGGCTAAAATCATCAGTGCCAAACGGCTGAGTACCGTTACACTAGTTTACAAGGTAGGATGAGCAGACCTGCTGTGTAGTTACTGGAATGGATTTCTTCCATGGCACTAAAAGGCAAAAGAAATACGAAGTACTTAAAAATGATGCCAGAGCGAATTAAGTTTAGTGCATGTTGCGAGATCTTAAATAACTCCTGTTAATTGCATTTAACACCATTATGCACTACAGAGTCCAGCGTGTCCATTTTATCTCAACAATCTAAGGTTTCTACAAGTCAGCAGAACAGGTGAATGTTTCTGTGTGAACCAGAGGAACAGAAAGCAGTCCTGTGTGGGTCTAAGAGTCAGAGCCGTTCTAGTCACCCTGTGAATTCATGCTGTTTACCTAGAAAGAGTTTCTGACAGGACAAAAGTGCCTGGCCCAATAAGGCCTGGAGAGGTAATTCAAAGCCCCTGGATGAGAGCCAGAATCATTTTTCAGTATGTGACAGAGGTGACGGGCCACAACAAGCCCATTTCAGAGACACTACCTGGTAAAGTCTGGCTCCTGCACAGTCACTTTACAAAAGAAGCACGTGTTGACAGGCACAGCAAAGCATGAGCTATGATGAGAGTAATTATGCGGTGTAAAAACTCAGAGGAATTCACATTTCCCTTGATTAAGCAGCAAATGAGCACACATCCTAGAAGCTGTTTTGGCTAATCTGGGGACAACTGCTTTCATGATATGCTTATTTAATGTGCATAAAAGAATAATGTCAGAGACTGATATTTCTGAGATAACTACCAACAGCTTGATAACCAAATCAAGAGGAGAATTGTGAATTAGTTGTATGAGACTTTGAGCTGTTTGTCATGTCAGAAAAACTCCACACAACATGCAGGTTGACTGGTGTCTAAATTAGCATAAATACATATTTAGCTGATAATAAAAGTGGCTGGACTAACCTGCCTAACCTTCTCAATAGGACTTGATTAACTTCATTAAGCAGAGTGGCGTCCCTCAGGTCTCTCTCACCGAACGGACCCGGGAACTCAGCATCATTTCAGCCCACTCTATAATTCGTTTAGAGCTCCAGTTCCCACACGAGCTTTCCTTTCTTTTCAAGTATTTGAAAATAAATTAGGAAGGATTTAGGTCTTTCATACTTTCCTATGGAAATGAAGCTAGTGTTTTCACATCATTGACAGCACATTAAAGATAGTAGTGATGTCAAAATTAACACGTTAACGCATGCGATAAATTTTTTCAATTTAACGCGTTAAAATATTTAACGCAATTAACGCAGCATACGTTTTTGAACAAACTGTCCTGCCATTTCATCAAACAAACACTTGAACAAACAATAACACACAGAATTATGCCAAAATGACAGTTTTGTCGAGTATCCTTATAAGAGCAGTCTTAAATGAGTTAAATAACGTCTTAAAAGACCTTAAAGAGTTGTGAGAAAATGAGATGCGCGTCAGATCTGTGTCATGTTCAGCAGCTCTTAAAGCAACAGCAGCCTAATAAACAGTTACTGTGATATCTGTCAATAAGAACAAAGGTAACAGAGAAAATTGTAGCTTTGATAAGGATTAATCTATATTTTATTTATAATTTATGCATTTAAGACTGTAAAGTGTTTGATAACCTTATTCAGTTTCTGTAGGCCTATATATTATAAGGTCACAGGTAAATATGACATTTATTATAATTGGTTTATGTGAAGATTGTTTTAAGTTCACTTAAATTAAAAGTTATTTTAAGGCCTAATAAATGTTGAAATTGATAGCTTTCAGTTATATTGTTATGCTGAATGTCTATAATTAATGTTTAAAAAATCTATTTCATAGATACATAAGTATTAATATCAGTGATAAGATGCAATTAAACAAATATTTAAAATATACTGTCTTTAAGTTGTTTCTACATTAATTTGGAGAGTAACTGTGAAATTATTACAATATAAAAATATTAAAAACTCCACTGTCGTGATTAATTACAAAAAAAAAGTGATATTTAGTTTTTTTTTTAAAATCAATTGACAGCACTAAAAGATAGCTAAGGTCTTACTACATGCAGAATAACTCAGTAATCATGTGTAAAAACCTGCACACAAGCATTTTCACTCAAAAAAAATCAAGATTCATCAATTAGCGTATAAATATATATTTGACGCAACCAAGGCTCATTGGGAAACGTGCCTCTACCTACACTTTTTGAGTCCCATAAAACACAAACTAACAAGCAAGCTAAAATGACATGGTTCAATTCAATTCAATTTTATTTATAAAGCACATTTAAAATCAACCTGAGCTGGCCAAAGTGCTGTACATAAAGTTAAAAAGAAAAAGAAAGAAAAAGAACATAAATACAAAAGAACATGTACAAATTACCAAGAATTAAAAGCACAAGAAAAAAGATGTGTTTTTAACATAGATTTAAATTTGGCGTAGAAGCAGTTCTGACTGGTATTGGCAAGCTATTCCACAGCTTGCTCCAACATATGTGTTTTTATCTCACGTTAGCATCTGTTAGCACTATCGGTTAGATTTAAGGTCGGGTTTAGTGTAAGTAGTTATTATCAAATGTGTTATTTAACTTTCAGCACCACTGACCAGACATTTCGTTTCTGAACTGCCAGGATAAGTACAATATAAACAATATTTTGTATAAAACTAAATGTGATTTTAGTGCCACTCACTGGACATTTCACTTTGAAACTGTCTTGAAACGTTCAAGAAGCAACATATCATTTTTCAGAAATGTCTCCACAGGCATTTTTCCAATGAGTCTGGCCAAATGACTATGCATTTATGTAAAAGCATCAAATGTGGCTAACAGCATGATCTGGGATCTTATAAAAATGTGGGTAACATGTAGTCTAGGTCTATATAAAGGTATTTGTTTCAAATGGTTGTGAGAATGGCACACAAGAGCACATCTTTAGAGAATGCAAGGAATCGTTAGGAGAAACTGATGAACGGAAAGCCCTGCCCTGTATTGGTGTATTATGCTAATTGCAGCCACACACTCCCTCATTTAGAATAATCCAGATTCATCAAGACTAAAAAGAGGGTAAGACAAAACACATGTTGTGAATCCAGCAGAACCTTCTCTGTGCATATAAGAAAGAACACTGGCACACAATGACTGGAGATCTGGTCTGTGAGTACAACATGATAATGAAAACACTTCCACTATTACATGAGCAGCAGTCCTGCTGAGGTCCAGAACGAGCAGGTCTGACGGGGTTAATGTGCCTGTGTCGCCCCTGCTGATAACAGATCGCACTAAAGGTTCCCACAGGCTCGACAGAGACAAACACCACAGGATGCTTCTCTACTATCTTCAAAGGGATACCGTTAAATTCTCTTTATCCTCCTTAGACAGAGGAAGAGCAGTTTGTGTGTTCTGTGAAGAAGCTGTGACTCAGTACAATCAAACACAACTAGAGCTGCAGGAAGGGTTTTCTGTCACTTAAGGAGAATAAACAGTCATTGTGTGCTGTAAATGCAGCTGTTAAATGGTTAAAATGGGCAAAGACCAGTAAAATATCATACTCATTTACATTGAAACATGATACATAGGCCGCGTTTCCACCGCATGAACTTTCCTCAGGAACTAGGGACTTTGGGGTGGTACCTGGTGTGTTTCAACTGCAGGAACCAGGGTCTAAATAGGGTTGCTGCCAGGTATTCACAACAAAACCTGCCCAACTGCTAATCAAAACTAGCCAATCGCGTTTTGGGGGGGATAAATCGCATTCTGGGGGATAAAATCCATGTTTTTGGTGGGGTTCCCCTGGTAAAATTTGCATTCCAGGGGCTAAATATCATGTAAATTGGGGTGGCTTCAACCCACGGACATGAAAAACAACCCCCAATTGGCAACACTGGTCTAAATTAAGTTACGGGTAAAAAAATGTATCCCTCAGAAAGTCCCTGCTTGTGTGGTAGTACTTTTTCAAAGTTCGGGAACTTTCGGGGGTGGGACTTGGCCGCTGAACATGCTGATTGGTTGGCTATTTGAGCATAAGAAACAACATTTATGGACCAGTTCATGTCAGATTTTGTTGCTGATTTGAAATATGTTATTTAATTGTGAGTTCGCCAAGCAGAGATTTTAGGATTCCCCCATTCAAATAGATAGGAAACCGTATTATAGTCTAATCAGTAAACGTAAATAATGAATACTCAGGAAGTAAGAAGAAAAAATAAATACTAATACATCAAACACTGACTGATAATGTTTTGTGTTGAAACCCTGGCAGCAGTGATGCAGGAAAGTGCATTGGTTTTGTGCTTTAAATCATTTGTTTATATTATGTTCTCTCATATGACATAAGCTAGTGCAAATGTCAACATCATCATATTTAGTAGTGCCCAGGTAGTAGTTACCTGTAGTGTAAATGAGCACTGAAAGTCTTAACTTATGCAGTCGGTTGCTGCGATGTGTGACTGATGAAAACCCATTCAGCATCTGTCCTGCCATTTCATCAGTAATTATGACATTAACCAGGTGGCCAAACTGGCACAGAAACAGACACTACGAGAACTCTTGCCAGACAATATGTTTGGTTCAAACAAAAGCGCATCCATCTCTAAAGGAAATGATCATTTTTGCACAGGGGCATCGAAGACAATTTTTTTCAGTGAAATACCACAGTAAAATATGATTGATAAATCCTTACGTGTATATGGTATATTGACGTATACCGACCTAGAATCATTTTGTCTGATAATATTTTTAGCAATAAAGTCCTGTGTGTTTTCTATAAGCTGAACTAGCGATGCCAGTTTCGTGAAAAAATGACTCTTTTTATCTAATCAGTCAAATGGGTTTGCAAAATGGGTTTGGTTGATCTAACAGTTTTGACATTGTCAACAGGACCTGACATTAGTGACGTGACACGAAGACCACTGGCATGACAAACCTGGCAGGCCGAACACTGAACGCTGAACACAAGCAAAATAAGGGGAAGATTATCAGTGAAGAACTTAAATCTGGCTCTGTTCCTTCAGAAGACTTGGACTGTAGCGCACATGTTGAATTAACTACTTCAAAAGACGCCTAATCTCTTTTATGTTCAACAAGAAAGGGATGACAACATTTTCAAAAACGAACCATTTTATGCTGATAATGTCTGGGACCACTGATATACACAAACACACTATCCATAGATTTCCATGTTTAGCATTTCTGGTCAGAACATAAGTAGAAATTAAGTTCTCAGACATAGCTGCCAAAAGGTTGAGACTCATTCTCTGCATGCTTTGGGGAAACTAAGATAGTTTGCAGAGAGTCTGTGAAAATGTGTGACTGATGAATTATGGCATTGTAATGCAGAAAAACTAGAGCATGCAAGCACTTTTACAGCCAGGGAAGATGATGCTGGGCGTGAGCCCGTGCGATTTTACACTCTCTGCGAAATTATTTGGCATGGCAGTTTGGTTCCATCAAAATACTGCCAGCTCTATGAAAACGGAGGAGAACTGAGGTCCAAATTTGTCTGGTGACATGTCAGATTTAGTCAGAGTGATGGCGGTGGGTGTTGACCTTAAATATTAATATGTGTCAGAAAGTTTTCAGCCATTCCACCCTGAGGAAAAGCTGTTTATTGAATATTGAAGGCTTGACGTGACACTTATGAGATGGAGTGGAGGCAGGGGCGCTAGGCCCATAGGAGGGCTTTAGGCCCTCTAAATTTCCACCCAGCACCCCTAAAAATTTGCAATTAACTCTGTAATATGTTTGTTATAATATCTGCATCTGTGTAGTTCTTTGTCATAAATGCAGTTTACATAATCTGATGTGGGAGCAATTCAAGACAGTTCCCATCCACTGTAAAATCTGGGCTTATTTATTTATTTATTTTATGAAATTCCTTTCATCTAAATAGCATAAGACTTTGTGACTTTTCTTACTCTTACTATACTTCATATTACAGTGCAATAAAATTGCAAAAATGTGTTATAATACATGACCCTGGACCACAAAACCAGTCATAAGGGTCAATTTTTTTAAATTTAGATTTATACATCATCTGAAAGCTGAATAAAGAAGCTTTCCATTGATGTAGGTTTGTTAGGATAGGGCAATATTTGGCTGAGATACAACCATTTGAAAATCTGGAATCTGAGGATGCAAAAAAATCTAAACATTGAGAAAAAGTTGTCCAAATGAAGTCCTTAACAATGCATATCCACTCAGAAAAATACATTTTTGATATATTTATGGTAGGAAATTTACAAAATATCTTCATGGAAAATGATCTTTACTTTATATCCTAATGATTTTTGGCATAAAAGAAAATTCAATAATTTTGACCCATACGATGTATTATTGGCTATTGCTACAAATATACCCGTGCGACTTATGACTGGTTTTGTGGTTCAGTGTCACATATTCATTTTATAATAAATCCAAAAGCAAAACACATGAAAAGAGCTATAAAAAGGAGTGAAAATGGCAAATGAGATAATGAGTGGTCCTCTGCAGCCATCTACTGGTTATAATGGTAATTTCATGTCATTTTCATGTTAAAAGTGTTTGTTTTCCAGGTGACAGAAATCCTCCACTAAAGTAAGGCACATTTTCCATGTTATCTCCATGAATGAAAATGAGAAATGTAGATCTTCTTTAAAGTTAATTTTACTGCACAGACATTATTAAAAAAAAATAGTTTAAAATACGTGTTAAAAAAAAAATATATATATATATAAAAAATTATTTTACCCACATATTGCCAATCTAGACAATTACAGTAATATAATACCTTGATAGGTAGTGTAGAACGCATTGTATTGTTTATGCCTACCCTAGTATACAAACTATATATTAAATTATTATTTTTTTTAAATCATACCCTCATTTGGGGCTGAGCCCCCCTAATTTTAGGGGCTTTCGCACTGGAGGAGCCTTTTCATAGTTCCTAGAACTATTGGCTGAAGTACCCAGATTTTGCAGTGTTCGCACCACAGGAACTAGGAATGATTTTAGTTCTAGGTTGGGGGAACTAAATTAGCTCCTACTTCAGAGTAGGGTCTAAACCAGCACTATAGGAACTATCAGTGATGTAAGTGTATGTTGATTGGTCGCATGTCATACACCAGCACCCAGCATTTTTAAAACGCCATGTAAACATACACTATATTGCCAAACGTTTTGGGACGTCTGCCTTTACGTGCACATGAACTTTGATGACATCCCGTTCTTAATCCGTAGGGTTTAATATGGAGTTGGCCCACCCTTTGCAGCTATAACAGCTTCAACTCTTCTGGGAAGGCTTTCCACAAGGTTTAGGAGTGTGTTTATGGGAATTTTTGACCATTCTTCTAGAAGCGCATTTGTGAGGTCAGGTACTGATGTTGGTCAAGAAGGTCTGGCTCTGCTCTAATTCATCCCAAAGGTGTTCTATCGGGTTGAGGTCAGGACTCTGTGCAGGCCAGTCAAGTTCCTCCACACCAAACTCGCTCATCCATGTCTTTATGGACCTTGCTTTGAAGCATTAAGAGTTGCTTGCACTGGAACTAAGGGGCCAAGCCCAAACCCTGAAAAACAACCCTACACCATAATCCCCCCTCCACCAAACTTTACACTTGGCACAATGCAGTCAGCCAAGTACCGTTCTCCTGGCAACCGCCAAACCCAGACTCATCCATCGGATTGCCAGACAGAGAAGCGTGATTTGTCACTCCAGAGAACACGTCTCCACTGCTCTAGAGTCCAGTGGCAGAATGCTTTACACCACTGCATCCGACGCTTTGCATTGCACTTGATGATGTAAGGCTTGGATGCAGCTGCTCGGCCATGGAAACCCATTCCATGAAGCTCTCTCTACGCACTGTTCTTGAGCTAATCTGAAGGCCACATGAAGTTTAGAGGTCTGTAGCTATTGACTCTGCAGAAAGTTGGATTCACTGAGCTCCTGAGAGCGACCCATTCTTTCGCAAATGTTTGTAGAAGCAGTCTGCATGCCTAGGTGCTTGATTTTATACACCTGTGGCCATGGAAGTGATTGGAACACCTGAATACAATGATTTAGAGGGGTGTCCCAATACTTTTGGCAATATAGTGTATTTACTTCACGAACATGGAAAACAGCGATAATGGCATTTACCTGTTGTCTGCAGGGTTGTGTTCTTTTCTCAGTCTCGATGATATGTAATACTGAAAGTTGTCAGAAAAGTTTTTGTCTCTTAGCCCCACTTTTTGCTCTTTCAGTCGCATAAATGATGCGTTTACATTCCATCTCCATTATCACGAAATCCACGACACACACAAACACAGCTGCGATCACGGCATCCTCCATCCACCGGTTTTTAGCGTTTGTAAATGCCACGCTTAAAGATGCCGCTGTCGACTGCTTCAGAGTTCCTATTCCCGATGCAAATGCAACCAGGAACATGGCCCGGGGGAGAAATTACTTCTTAGTTCTAGTGGCTAGTTCCTATAACTGCAGTGTGAAAGCCCCTATTGAAATCCAATTCCGCTTTGAAATTTCAGAATACTATTATAAAATATTATCTGAAAAATACTAAAATACTGTAAGATATAACTGAAAACAAAAACAAGTCTTGCTTCGGTAACACTACTTACATTGATTTCTCCCTTGGATTGACCACTTCTGCTCATTTATTCTCATGTGTATAAAAGTAATTTGTATGAAAGTGTTGGTTGTTGTTTCTGAATCTGGTTGCTCTTCCCATTATGCAGCTGCTGTCATGAGCAGAAGGATTTTCTTCATTAATTGGATAGTGACAGAGTAGCAGATTCCTTATAATGAATCCAATAACAGTCTTTTGCAGGTCATTAGGATTAACCAGAGTCCACTTCATTAATTATTTAGAGGTCCACTGCAATGTGGCATCACCTTAACTCTAATGAAAAGCAATCATTCATTACTCTATATGTCGGAGAAGGGGTTATGGGTTTAAATTGAAATGCAGACCTGACATAGTAATGAAACTCATTTATACACAACCAGCACACTTTTAACACGCTCCTTGTTAAAAGTGCTATATAACCAGCTGCCATGCTTCAAAACATACCTAACCAGCATATGCAGTTTTTTTCAACAGGGCCAATAGACTATTCAACTGATTTCATGTAAATAAGGGAACATGAATCATGGGAGAGTGATGGAAGTTGATTACTATGGGTATTTCTGAATATCCCACACTAACGCCCTTGAGACCGCTAACAAATTCTGCCTTCAGCTTTCTGGGACAGTGTGCAAACTTGCATTCCAAGCAGGCTGAGGTTTAGCATGCAGTCCATAAAGTGATCCATCCATCGCCCGTTCCCATCTCCTCCTCTTCATTTCACACTGAGGGGTATTCCTGCTACGAGTACAATTTCATGCCTCCATCAAATGTTTGGTCACACATACACAGTCCTACACTCACTCACTCACTCACACACACACACACACACACACACACACACACGTTTGTTTTTGTGATTTGTGGGGACTCTCCATAGGCGTAAAGGTTTTTATACTGTACAAACCGTATTTTCTATCGCCCTACACTACCCCTACCCCTAAACCTACCCATCACAGGAAACTGTGCACATTTTTACTTTCTCAAAAAAAACTCATTCTGTATGATTTATAAGCCTTTTGAAAAATGGGGACATGGGGTAATGTCCTCATAAGTCACCCTCTCCTTGTAATACCTATGTCATACCCATATCATTATACAAATTTGTGTCCTGATATGTCACAAAAACATGCACACACACACACAAACACACACACAGAGATCAAATCTCACCATATTTGAGTCTGAGATTATATTCATAGAAAGACAAAAATGAGACGCATTAAATCCATAAGAACTCTGGCAAACCTACTCTAAAACTGTATAAGTGTACCAGGACAAAAGCTATTTTTAAGGCAAAGGATGATCATGCCAAATATTGATGTTGTTCAAGCCAAACACTGTTGGTTCTAGGGCTGGTCCGAATACCATTTTTTGAGCTTCGAAGCTTCAGTAGTAATCAACACCGAATATTCGAAGCTTCGGAAGGAGGGGACTGAACATATTCTTCTCTCTAATAAAGGCAGTGTGACGAGTAGAAATATGGTGTGGCCCCTTTAAGAGCTGCGCGCTCCCGGTTGAACTGTCTGCATTGTATGTGCGACTCGAGCACTGCGTGTATGCGGGTTATTTCTGTTTTTCTGTTGCTCATTTAAAGTTATTTTCTTTATTAAGTAACGCTGTGGACGGCATAACATTTGAGAAGGACAATTACATGTGTTTGATGGGGAATAAAGCGCCAGTTGTGAAATGTCAATCGCCTCCGTGAAGTCTGTCTGATATCAATAACTCAAGCTAAGTAAGCTAACGTACCCCTATTTGCTCCATACACAACGTGTTACAGTAGGAATCTCTGTGTCTGTCTGTCTGTTTGCATTTTGATCATGTCGAGAACCGTTCACCCAATCAACTTCAGACGTGGTGGATGTGTTGCTGCGGACCCAAAGGAGTGCAGTGTCGCATTTGGCGCAATATGGACACGCGACATGTTCAGAATCAATAAATTTTTAATAAACTACAGAACAGTGAAATAAACCAGCTGAAAGCAGCACGCCTCACGCGGGCAGGGCATATATACTTCGAGAACGGACACTGCACTAGTTATATAAAACACAGGTCTGTTAAGAGAAATAGTTTTAATAAGGTAGCCTTACATTTTTCTAAAAAAACAGGTTGGGTTCCTTCAACTGTCCATCCTATTAAAAACAGGTAGGCTATATAAGATAATTGTAAAAAAGAGTATTGTATTTCGCCAGATTTTATAGTGTAAACATTCAAGCGCGAAGGAGAAGCGTTTCGTGAGGGGGATGCCAGGTGTGCGAAAAAAAAAAAAAAAAAAACGAATATTCGAATCCCAAAATTGAAAATCGAATACCAACCCACCAAACGAATAATCGAATATTCAGGTCCAGCCCTAGTTGGTTCCCACAAGAGTCATAATCAAATGCAACATGACGGTTCTAATATGCAGGACGGAGAATGAGATAGTAATTTAAAAGTGAATTACTCCTTTAAAATAAATAAAAATGTAATAGGAGGCTCACGGTAGAAACATCAGTCCATCACCAACAAACATAAACAGATGTATAACGTTTAAGCACTCAGATGCTAATGATCTTGAACTGCGTCATGTAAGAAGCCTTCGCTCACTGCCTCTCCTCAACACAAGCATTCTCTGAAGCATTAATGCACGGACTGTCATTACAGTTTGCCAATATAATAAAGCTACTTAATGCACTTCCAAAGTGCTCAGACCTGGATAAGCGATGTCCTGTGATGCCCTGCGGTCCTTCAGACGACTCCTCCACTTAACCATGCCAGAGATTAATTCAGTCAGAAGCCTCTTGAATTATTAATCTCTAAGATGGTCAGTAAAGTCAGTGCCGATCACTACAGTGGATAAGAGCCTTCATGTACATACACATATACATGATACTTAGTGACTGTTGTGACACGTGTATGCAAGCATGATAAAACAAATGACTCGTACAAGAAATGTGGTGCAAATTCAGCATTTTCCCCCATGATGCCCAGGGCCTGTTGCATTACATACCTGCTCCTGTGGCCAACGGATGCACCTGTTAGTCATGAACTGTGACATTAGAACCGAGCAGCAACTTCAGGAACTCCTATTTATTTATCCATTATATTTCCAAGAGGGTGGGGGGACTTTACTTTTTATTCTTTACTATATGAATGCAGATGCACAGAAATGAACAAAATGAGAATGACTACAAGATACTAACAAAATGGGCAATATCTTAAAGGGGTGGTTCATTATGATTTCACTTTTTTAACTTCAGTTAGTGTGTAATGTTGCACAGTTACGACGCTCAAAGTTCAAAGCAAAGGGAGATATTTTCTTTTAAAGAATTCTCTGTTTAAGGACTACAACAAACGGCTGGTAGGGACTACAACAAGCTTCTTCCCAGGTTGGTGACATCACTAACCCTAAAATTAACATAAACCCTGCCCCCGAGAACACGCAACAAAGGGGTGAGGCCATGTTAATGCAATATAGTATGTAACAAATGCAATAGCATGTCATAAAAGAAAGATAACAACATGACAAGTTATAGGCCTAGCTGTAATTAAACTAAACTATACCTGTTCTATCTTCATGCAGCATATATTCTCTGGCTCTGTAGGCATTTTACAACAGTTCCCACACGAGCGATTTATAGATTATCATGACAGAATATGCTAATCAATGAATTTAATATAAGTTAGTTAACGTCACATCAGCTACATAAACTCATCAACTAACCATTCAGAAATGTCCTGTTGCATTCTACATGTTGTCACTTCTTCTTGAGTCTCTCCATCATTGTCCGACTTTGGTTTGAACATAAAAGGCTGAAACAGTTTCTGAGATTTTCAGTGAGGTAATCGGTGCTGCTAACACTATGTGCTAACATGAGCTCTTGAAGCCCTGCCCTCTGCTTAGGAGCAGCAACTAATTTGCATTTAAAGGGACACACACAAAACCGGAGCGTTTTTGCTCACCCTCAAAAAATGACAAATTTAACATGCTATAAAAAATTATCTGTGGGGTATTTTGAGCTAAAACTTCACATACACACTCTGGGGACGTCAGAGACTTATTTTACATCTTGTAAAAATGGCATTATACCACCCCTTTAATAATAAGGGCTTTAAAAAATAACATGTTCATTTCTGCGATCAATGACACTGGCCTTCATTCATAACACTTAGTAAAAAGCCATTAAGCAAATATTTAAAACGTACCATGTTTATGTTGTTACTATATTCAGTGTGAAAATATGTATTACAATATAAAAATATATTAAATAATAATAATTTTGGGTGTGATTACTCATGATCAATTACAGAAAAATGTTTTCAATTCACAGCATTAAATAGAAACAAATAAATACTACTATTAATAAATCAAAACTAAAAACTAGTAACATTCATTTATCTAGCTTCCTCTTTCATCTGTAATTTTACTAAATATAGTACACAATGTTATTCCACTGGGAGATTAAATTCATTTTACTGTTCATGTCCAAAAAAATATGAATGATTCATCTTAAGAGTCCCTTTTCATTTTTTGACATGAACAGTCTGAATTAATCGATTCACTAAAATGAACTGAATCTCCCAATGGAATATATGAATCAGTGAATTTTTTCACTGAAAAAGGAGAGTCTGTCACCAATACTTGTTGGAAAAAGTAGATCCCAACACCAGAGAAGGATATCATCCAAGTTAGTATAACATAGAGACTTTAACCTAAACCAGTGTGTATTATTATAACCATCACTAAAGATTAAGACAAACGTGACTTGAATGTGAACATGATCACAGTCTGTACAAGAATGAATTCAGATTGTAGGTTTCCAGATACAGGCTTCAGTCTTTACGGAGTTTGTGCATCTCTCTTCATTTCATCAGTCTATTGCTGAAGCTAAGAAAAATTGATCAAAAATGACAGTTAAACAGCATATTGAATGACGATTACAGGATAAAACACAACAGTCTGTTAAGTTCCAGAAATCCACTGAACTCAAAAGGTGTTGAAAAGCAGAACTGGAATGCTGTAGATTGTAAAATCCAGCAACTTCAGATGCTCATCGGCTGTAGATGGACACCAATAATTGTTTTCATCCACTGAAAGGAAAAGAATCAACCTTCTGCTCCCAGGGAAAATGGACTCGACGGAATCCTGTTACCCGGAAACTGGCTCATGATTGAACTTTAAAATAGATTTTTGTATTTTATATTAGAGACAGACAAAAAATAAATTGTGTGTGTGTGTGTGCGTGTGTGTGTATGTGTGTGTGTGTGTGCGCATGTGTGTGTGTGTGTGTGTATGTGTAAGAATACCAGTATACTTTAATGAGAAGTAGCTTTCTCATGTGGTTTGAGTGGATAAACGGTCAATAGCAGGTCATTAGTGATGTATTCATTAAACTTTCATTACGCAATTATTCATTCAGTACATGGCCACTCGGCCAGTGAAGTACAAGGACTGTTTCCTACATGTCTGAGCATAATTCAGTCTGATGGCATTGAGAGTGAAATACCGCATTGTCCCGAGCGTTGAACACAGGGAAAACAGGATCTCCTGTGTAACAGCAGACCTGTAGAAACTCAAGATCATTTTACTGCAGATTATCTGTCTATCATCTGTTTATCCTAATCACATCATCTATAATAGATGCTAAAGCTTCTTTATGCACTAATTTCATAAGAGACGTCTGATTGGGCAGCAGAGAACGGCAGTTTGAACGTATACAGTATAATGGCTATCTTACGTGACTGATGCATAGATTTAGGGGCCTGAGAACAGTTTCAGCTAACACACAGCGAGACGTGTGCATGAGCTCAAGAGATTTTGCCTTTGAGAACATACTGGCTGAATCTCTTTGGAAGTGAAGTGAAAGTAATGTTAATGGATGCTGCACACCAGACACGAGTAACAGATCCAATGCACCATCACTGCCTCTGCACCACTCGCTGATTGATTAATTAAGCATGTTCCGCTGCTGAACCTGCCAAACCCCGTCATGCGTGTGAAGAGAGAAGGTGCTCTGTGATGTTTTGCTGCAAATATTTGTCCTCAAAGTTGATGTGTTAGAAGCAGGAAAAATGGGCAAGCGAAAGGATTTGAGCGAGTTTGACAAGGACCAAATTGTGATGGCTAGACGACTGGGTCAGAGCATCTCCAAAACTGCAGCACTTGTGGGGTGTTCCCGGTCAGTATCTTTCAAAAGTGGTCCAAGAAAGGAACAGTGGTGAACCGGCAACAGGGTCATGGGCGGCCAAGACTCATTGATGCACGTGAGGAACGAAGGCTGGCCCGTGTGGTCCGATCCAACAGACAAGCTACTGTAGCTCAAATTGCTCAAGAAGTTAATGCTGGTTCTGATAGAAAGGTGTCAGAATACACAGTGCATCACAGTTTGTTGCGTATGGGGCTGCATAGCCGCAGACCAGTCAGGGTGCCCATGCTGACCCGTCCACTGCCGAAAGCACCAACAGCGGGCACTCGAGCATCAGAACTGGACCACGGAGAAATGGAAGACGTTGGCCTGGTCTGACGAATCATATTTTCTTTTACATCACATGGATGGCCGAGTGCGTGTACGTCACTTACCTGGGGAACACATGGCACCAGGATGCACTATGGGAAGAAGTTACTATGGGGGATGTTACTTTGACATGTACCACCTACCTAAGCATTGCTGCAGACCATGTACACCCTCTCATGGAAACAGTATTCCCTGGTGGCCTCTTTCAGCAGGATAACGCGTCCTGCCACAAAGCAAAAATGGTTCAGGAATGGTTTGAGGAGCACAACAACGAGTTTGAGGTGTTGAATTGGCCTCCAAATTCCCCAGATCTCAATACAATCAAGCATCTGTGGGATGTGCTGAACAAACAAGTCCGATCCATGGAGGCTCCACCTCGCAACTTACAGGATTTAAAGGATCTGCTGCTAACATCTTGGTGTAGATACCACAGCACACCTTCAGGGGTCTAGTGGAGTCCATGCCTCGATGGGTCAGGGCTGTTTTGGCAGCAAAAAGGGGACCAACACAATATTAGGAAGGTGGTCATAATGTTATGCCTGATCTGTGTATGTTGGCTATTTTAATGAAGCTGTCTGTCAACAAAAACAGAGTTGTACTTTCATCTCTGTTTAACATGTTCACTCATTAAATAATCAATCTCTGTGTACAGAACAAAATTAAACAGTCTGTGATGAGCGCATTCAGCTGTGGCATGTGTTCATTAAAACTATGCATCATTTCGATTTCTTTTTCCTTTCAAATGGAGAATGTTCTCTTTTCTTTCCTCCCTTGCATGCTACTTCTGCGTTCTCTTTACATTTCAGGTGTGGCAAAACCACTGCATGCAGAAAAACTGCTGTGGACTTACACTAACAAGAGCCAAGATACAACAACACTGTTATCTGTCCCAAGAGAAACGTTAAACAAAAGTAGAGAAGCAAAGCAGAGGACTTCAGGTCATCGCTGCACATAGCCATTGATATTGTCATTCAGACAAACAGCTGAAGATCACACCAAAGCTCCACTGATTTCACCCAAAGCACAGCCTGCTACAGAAGCAACACTGAGAACACGATGTAACTGAGAGACACACAGCGCTCCGTATCCGTGAAGATCCGGCGAGTATTCGCTTTCAAGCGGGGTTATTTGAGGTAGAAAGAGCAGAGAATAAAAACGGCTGGCTTTTATTCAGACGAGTTACTGCTCTGTTGAAATAATCATTAAAGAATCTGGAATGAAGCTCAGGCAAAAAAAAAAAAAAAAGTGAGAGGATGTGAAAACACAGCAGCATAGGAAAATATAGATGCTGAGAAACTAAATGTGTGGGTTAACATCTGTTTAAAGTTCTGGTTAAGGCCAGAAACATGACATCTTTGCTAATGGAACCACAAAACTTTTAGAGCCGATCACCTCAACTTAAAATCCAGGTGACTAATCAGTAAAAAATCCAGTTCAAAATAATGTGTCTTTGGCTCATATGTGAGTATTTGTGGGCATCTACACAGTTTATGGTCTTTGCTCTTCTGGGCATCTGGAGATGCTCACATTCAAATAAAGTTTGCTAGTGACTTCGCTAGTGACCATCCTAAACTATATCACTTTAAGAGTCTGAAACAAAAATCAGCTATACACCAGCTATAAAGAAATATTTGGGTCAATGACGTGACGGGTCATTTTTTTGTCCAAAGGCCTTAATAATAATAAAAAACAAAGATATGACATCCAAAGTATGTAAGGTAGTACACCTTCATCTCTTTTATTGAATCCGAAAGGATTCAATTATATTTTGCTACATATAAAGGTATTTTAAAGATTTTGAAGTGTCAAAAGTTTATTCAGTTTAACCGTCCAAAGGCCAATACAGCCATTTCATTTGTGATTAAAATACTGTAACTTAAAATGTAATAAATATATATATTTTTTATTCTGGCATGATTTTATTACATCATATATCAACATAGTGCAAAATGGTATTAAAATTATTTGTAGAAGTCGTTGCTTTGTTATGAGAAAGAATGTCCGGAAAAATGAATTTCATTGTTGTCATTCGGAGTGACTAATGTAAAGGGACCATTTTGGATCAAGTCATGCGGTCAGTATCATGTGACAGGATGTGACATCATTCAGACACCTGCAAAGGACCACATGTCATGAAGCAAAGTAACTAACTCCCTCTTAACTATTTGAAAAATTCATGTTTTCACTTGCTCATACGCATGTCCCAAAACATCAGGTCATTCGGTACAACCGCTATAAAACATGGAAAATGTCATAATATTTTAAAAACTTGTACTAAAGTACAAAAAATAAAATATTTGATTGTTCTTTCACTAGCTAGATATCAGCCTGTTAGATTTTTTTTTTTTTTAAATATTGTCATTCGGTATAACCAAAAGTGTCATTCAGTAAAACTGAAATTTTGGTTAAACCGAATGACTTCTTTGGTGACAAATTTTGTCCATCTTGTAAAAAATGACAAAAGCAGTGTTAATTGATTATAAAAACCACATAATCTCATTGTTAACACTTAATAAAACTTTACAATTAATTATATCTCCATTTAGTTTTTTTAAAAACCTTATTCGTCAATGCAACAGATAGTAAAGATCAGTGGTGAAGAATTGTTCATTAAATGATTTGTCCTCCTGCCTCCAGCGGGTGCTGCGGTACAGCTGCTCTTCCTCACTCGTTGAAGCACCAGGACTGGAACTCACTGGTCACGGCTTCACATGAATCGCTGCGCCATATCCATCACTCCCATGCCTTTATTAGTATCACCACCCATCCTTAATAAACCCCTATATCATGCAGAATCTCTCATTTTCTTTCTCTGATTTCTACCACAGTAATGCCCTCCTCCCTCACCCACCACAGCTTAGTGAGTCCAAACATACAGTAAGTGAGTGATAAATCAGCCTCCATCCGTCTGGAAGAGGCAGGTGAATCCCTCCTGAAGGATGCCTGGAATTACAGGATCCATTTGGAAGCTGCAGAAACTGCCAGTTAACAACACACACCACCTTCCTCCAGCCATTTCCTCAGTCAATTCAGTCTTTATTGTTTTAACCTCCCTTCTGTTCTTTGCTCAAAAAAGCCAGAGGTTTGTTTTGTGTTCAACACACACAAAGTAACTGGGGCCATTTTGTACACATTTGCAGTCCAGTCGTCCACAGAACGCACCGCAAAAAATGATGTTCTTCCTCAGTATTTTTGTTTTGTTTTCCAGTATAAATATCTAGACAAGGCTTAATATCTTAATATCAGTCATTTTGCTTCTAAAGTATGTATCTTGATTTTGTAATTTTATATATTAGATATTTGTACTGGAAAACAAGACAAAATCAAAGAGGATAAACATCACTTTTGGAGTGCAAGAAATCTGTTCATCAATACATTTCAACATGAAGGAGAAATCCGCTTGGAATCTCAGATGTGTCAAAAGGCCTCTGGTGGTTTCCTTTATACTGATGCTTTTGTATAGAGCATAAGGTATTTTTCTAAGCTGCAACAAATCTGGCTTTAAGGGACACAAATGTTTAGTTAAAGCAGCCACACACCAACATGTCTTGATGGTATAGGTCTTTTGCTTAAGATGTCATATTCCAGCACTCTTGGTCACAACACCTGAGTTAACACGTTTAGAGTGTAATGCTGAACTGCTGTTAAGAGTTATATTATTGCTTCAAGGTCTTTGTCAAGGCTTCATCGGAACGAGCTTGTTCTGGATTATAAACCTGAAAGAAAAATGGCTAACAAAAGACCAATGTCCCACAGACAATACTGAACACACACTGAGCCAGACCTCGCTGGCGTTTGGCAGCCTGATACGATCGTGTTTTGCTGCTCATCGAATTAGAGGCAGCGAGTGGACAAGAGCCAGACATGAGAGATGGAGCTCACACTGAAAATCATTCACTCTCAGAGTGTGGGCTGGGAATACTTCACTACGCACTAAAGCGGAGTGAAAAACCCTGCGTGTTAACAAATCTGGAAGTTCTATTACGGATTCCTGCTGCATGTTTAGGACCAAAACCACAAGAGACCGACTCAGTAAAGATGACATGTGCTCATTATTGTCAACGACAATGAGAATCGATCTAGCATCTCTTACAACATTAATTATTGCTAATAGAACAAAGGTCAATAACTAGTTAATCATGCCAATCCAGTTCACACAAAAACACACTGGTCTTTCTAGCTGAACATGAATGCTCTACTAATCAGTTTCTGCCCAGAGCCTCAGGAACTGACTGCAGCGACTGAACTCTGAATGCAGTGACTGATCGCAGCGACTAAATGCTGAACGCAGTGACTGAACACTAATCGCAGGGACTACATGCTGAATGCAGTGAATGATTGCAGTGACTGAACGCAGCGACTACATGCTGAACGCAGTGACTGAACACAGTGACTGAACACAGTGACTGAACGCTGAACGCAGTGAATGATTGCAGTGACTGATCGCTGCGACTACATGCTGAACGCAGTGACTGAATGCAATGACTGACACTGAATGCAGTGACTGAACACTGAATGCAGTGACTGAACACAGTGACTGAACACTGAGCACAGTGACTGAACACTGAACGCAGTGACTGAACACTGAGCGCAGTGATTGAACACTGAATGCAGTGACTGAAAACTGAATGCAGTGACTGAACACTGAACGCAGTGACTGAACGCAGCAACTGATTGCAGTAACTGATCACAGCAACTGAATGCTGAACGCAGTGACTTGTCGCAGTGACTGAACACTGAACGCAGTAACTGATCACAGTGACTGATCGCAGTATGCAGTGACTGAACACTGAACGCAGTGACTGATCGCAGTGATTGATCGCAGTGACTGAACACTAAACGCAGTGACTGATCGCAGTGATTGAACGCAGTTACTTTACACAGTGACTAATGGCATTGACTGAACACAGTGATTGAATGCAATGAATGGACGCACTGACTGAATGCAGTTACTGATTGCAATGACTGATCGCAGTGGTTGATCGCAGTGACTGAACGCTGAACGCAGTGACTGAACACTGAACGCAGTGACTGAACACTGAACGCAGTGATTGAACGCAGTGAATGAACGCAGTTACTAAACGCAGTGATGATCAGAGAGTTTCACACTAAGCTCAGAGCAGCTTTAATCAGCCAGTATGTGAAATCTTGAAGAGACTGAAGAGACGTGTCTGTCCACAAGCCATGACTGAGATACTCCACATCATCAAACACACGTCCTTCTGCTTACTGACTAGAGGGAAAGTAAAGGTTGCATGATCTCATGATGATTGTTTTGCTGTGACAGACGGTGTGATCTGAGCTGCAGATCCCATCCATTAAATCCCATCTAACAGAGTAACCGCTAATCAATCTCATTATTCTCTTCAACAGATCACACTGAAAGAAGTATCTGAAGTATAATTAATTCCTTTACGTCTCCCAAAATTCATCTCTAAACAGGTAATGCCATCATTCATGAATGTGAACAAAAACATGTGTTGCCATGTAGTAAAAAAGAAAATGTATTTTTTATGTTTTCTGTCTATATTGGTTCTCCTGCCAACAGTCCAGCTACACTGATATGTAATTTAGACAATATGAATTAACAAGACACGCTACGAGGACAACAGGGCAACATTTTTAAATGGACTGAGAGCCGTGGGTTTGTCTGTTGTCTCTACATCACTGCAAATGCCTCTCAGTGTGAATCGAACAATTTACTGCCACTAAGACATGTATCCAAATGCATTTCAACAGATATTACTAATATAAAATGAGACATCCTCATACTACTCCCCGAAATAAAATATACAAACCAGCTTGCACATAAAAATGTATTTCTTGGCTGCTCTACTAAAGAAAAAAAACAGAAAGATCTTTCAAAAGAGTTTTGTGCATTTTATCCCAGAAGCAGCATCGATGGCTTTTCATTCAGCGTCATTTGCCCCATTTAGTCACCTTGATGGAAAATTTCCAAACATAGCAAAGAAAGATTGCACTTTATTCTGTGCCTGACTTTTAGAGAAAAATCTGCAGAGCTGAAAGGAGTTGAACATGGAGATAACAATATCAAATTGCAAATGACTGCATGAAAAAGCATTTTGTTGTGCAGCTTTAGAAAACGGTCCCTAAATGGTGCATTTAAACTGATCCACATAACTTTATTATCAAACATGACATTTTATTCAGTGTGTAACTGGACTGTAGCTTTATGATGGCTGGTGCCTTTCCAGCTATGAAGCGCAAGGAATTCAAGCCACTTAAACCTGAGGCATACTGGGCTTTTCCCATGAGCCAAACTTTCATTTCCATGTGGTGACAGGCGTAATCGTGGTAAATACAGCTAGCGTAAATATGATGGATGCCCCTCCAATGCTCCAGCACACATTTCCCCTGACCAATAAAGAAAACTCAAGGCATAGTCTGACTGAGGGTTTGATTTAGTATGCTGGTTAACGTGAATTTCACACTCCGGCTACAATGGTACAACAGCTCAATCGGCAAGTTTTTGAGAAACCTGTTTGAAAACAGTCATGCTTGTTTTTCTATTTGGTGTCACTAAAGGCACTGCAGCTGAAGGTGGAATGTACAAATGTTTCATTCACTGTCTATTGCTTTTCTTTAAGAACCAACTAGTGGAAGAGCAACTGAACACCAAGTTTTGGAAAAGGAATCCTCCTTTTCGTTTTGACCCTTTTTCAGACCTGTGTCCATTAAACTACATGCATTCTGTCTAATGGAGACGCCTACCTTGGAGACACTGAAGCAAACGCTCCACAATTAAAGTTGCACAATGAACACACAACAGGCACAAAGCTGTTCTGGTTTTCTGTCTGAGGTTACTGATGAGTGTTCAAGATCTGTGTTTACTCTTCAGCAGCCCTGATTCACTTCATTAGCTGTAGGGCAAGTAAAGATGGCGTGTAATGCGGGTAAATGCGAGTCTCGCCTCCAGCTTCACATCAGTCAGGCAGGCGCTCAAAGCCTCCGCTGGCCAAACTCCAGCCACTAAAAGCTGAAAAGCGTTTGTGTGTGTGTGTATGTCACAGCAGAGAACGCGGCCTGTGGCGGAGCTCCATTAAAGGCTGTTGTGTTATCAGGGACCTGCAGAGTAGAAAGTCTCACACAGCCACTAGAGTCACCCGGTTCAACTGCCGCCGCTGTAAAACATGCTCTTATTTAACACCGTCTCATGTCTTGTTGCTTCACTGTCTTTATGTTGGCAGCAGATTTTATGCAAGTGACCTTATTTACAGCGGGTTGAGGGATGATTATAAAGCCTCTGCTCTGGTCACTAAATCACAGCATGCTGGACGTGTCAAGACTTCAAGTAAATGTTGTGAACCTGTCAATGTGGTCGGCAAAGAGAACAAGGCAAAGAGATTGAAAAGTGGAAACTTTTACTAAGAAACATTTTACATCTTCGCAATAGATAGAGAGAGAATGTCATATATCCAAAAATGACAAGAATTGTCAAGTCATTCGTAAAAACTTAGTGTGTAATTTTGTTGTTTGTGCATAAACAACATCTGCAAAGTTACGACGCTCAAAGTTCAATGCAAAGGGAGATATTTTCTTTTAAAGAATTCTCTGTTTAAGGACTACAACAAACGGCTGGTAGGGACTACAACAAGCTTCTTCCCAGGTTGGTGACATCACTAACCCTAAAATTTACATAAACCAGAGAACACGCAACAAAGCGGGTGAGGCCATGTTGGGCTGCTTTAGAGAAGAGGAAGAGTTGTTGTAGTAGAGTGTTGTTGCCATGCCGTCATTTTACATCGGACTGCTTCACAATTCAACGCTGGATTTGCACAAAAGATTAACATGACGGCACATGCTAGCTGACGAGTTGAATCAACTCCACAGCAACTACATAAATTTATCCACTAACCATTCAGAAACATCCAGATGTGTTCTAAAAGTAACTTCTTCCTGAGTCTCTCCATCAGTGTCCAACTCCGGTTTGAACAATGTAAGGCTGAACACCGTTACTGACAATCCTCATTTTGGCTGCGTGAAATTCTCCAGCTTTGTTGTTGTTGAGCAACCGAAGCATGAGCTGTTAAAGCTCCACCCTCTTCTGGAAAGGGGGCCAGGAGCAGCAGCTAATTTGCATTTAAAGGGACACACACAAAACAGTGTGTTTTTGCAAAATAACATCACTGTAGAAACTGGCAGAAAGCAGAAGAGAGGAGCGTTTGTGTCCACAAAATGAGACAGATCTGCACTTTCTGACAGAATGGACAAAATACACAGATAATAGATGGGGGGAAAACACATATGACTATACTATTTATGACTATAACAAGCAATAAAACACTGCCCTTCTTATTAGCTAAACACAAGGACTTTCTGTCATAAAGGACCCTGAAACTGAAAATGAGAGAGACCTCTGTTTAACAGCTGATAGGGCTGAAATTGCCTCAGGTCTCTCTGCTCATTTCCTCGAAAGATTAAAAGCCCTGGAGATTTCCAGAGTGTCTCACTTTCAAGGGCACTGTGGGATTGAAGGAACTACAATACATACAGGCGAAGAGGCGGCCTAAATTTGGCACAGACCAAACCAAAATCTCATAAAAGTTTTAACTGCATATTTAAAAAATACAAGCCAGAATGCTGCATGTACGCTGATGCTAGAGTGTTTTATGAACACTTATTATATAGATTTAGAATTTATTCCTTTAATGGCCTCATATATCAAATGTTAGTTGCTGTGTGACTGTTACTATAATAAAACAGGGATATTTCTCATTTAATCAATTAGCGAAATGAGAAATTCAATATATTCCCTGATAGATGGACAGACTGAACCTAATAAAGTTTGATCCGCTTGGACCTTCATCATTTCGAGAGGATGAAGAAAGTTGTGTTCATCAGCTAACAAAAAGCCTGAAAAGAAATGATCAATAATATGTCCCAGACAGCAACAAAGTGTCGCCCCAGATTTATCTGGGCTGACACTATGTTGCTAACTTGCTATCTGGGGTAGAAGTTCTTTAGGTTCATTAAAACCCTGAAATGGGCAACAAATCCTGGGGGATACAAACATTTGAGAGGCTGTGGGGAGAGGCAGAGAAAGTATAGGTCTCATTTCTTGGTTTCATGTTGAAAGAGTGTTTGTTGTGGGTGGTATTCCAGAAAGCAGGTTATTTGACATCCCCGGGTATGTTTAAGGGTAAGCGATTAACCTCGACTTTCAGTTCCAAAAATTAAAAACATTTAAAAACAACATGACCACCTGTAGTAGGAAATCTACTCACCTATCAGATAAAAGTTATATATTATATATTTCACATATTTACAATTTTTGGAGGGGACATGTTTAAAAAGTTGTTGTTAAAGTTCCCCTGTAGTCAATAATTTTATCCCTTAAAACTCATCTTTGATCACCAAAATGACATATTTAAACGTTTTTTCCTGTAAAAACAATTTCTTCATGCCCTAAAATAACTTGAATGTAACTCTACATCCTTGCCTCATTTAATATACGTGAATCAATGAATATGCAAATTAGCCCCGCCTCCACCCGCTCACGCCAGCTCAGACACAAACTCGCTCAACTTACTGCGGTAAACACAGCATAATGGTATTGCTCTTTACAACATCAGGCACATAACGGTCATTAATATGATTAGCCTTTTGCTTGACTATGTTATCAAACAGCTAATAATGTGTTGCTAATGTTACACAAACCATGTTCCCGTTCGCCATGACACAAATTTCGTCATCAGAAGAGTACACACAGGTCGCACATGCACATTTAATTTTTTTGCAGTAATTAGTGCAAAAAACGGAATCAAAGAAAAACTGCATAAACAGAACGGACCGGAACGCATGCATTTCATATCAACAGAAAAATATACCAGGATAACCTGGCTTCTCTCGAGACTCCTCTGCTAGTTTGCTGTTAATGATATGCTAAAGCCCGCCGGCACGTTGATGTAATTGGTTACAAGGCAATTTGTGACGTCACAGACACCAGCGATTTCAAACCGCGGGTTTTAGCCTGATTTTTTTTCACTGCAGTTTTAAGGAGAAAACACTCAGCAATGGTGTTGACTTATGAATTTGCACATTAAAAACACCACATAGACATATAAACAACATTAAAAACTTGATTTTCACCACAGGGGGTCTTTAAGCTTTAGCTTATTACGTTTGTGTTGAAATTTTACGAATTTAATTTTTACATTTTTCATAATCTGTAAATGTTTGTATCCCCCAGGATACGTCGCCACTTTGGGGGTATATCACATATTCTCTCTGAAGATCATTTTTTAGAAGATTAGGGGTTGAAGTAAAGAAACAAATTGAATTTGGTTAAAATCTATACTGACGCTAACTAATGACTGTAGGGAAACAAATCACAACCAAGTCACAACCATAACCAGACTCAAGATTTATCATATGAGCAAATCCCAGAAGAAGAAAAACAGTCAAAGAATTCTGAATTTGTCTTTCTGCCAGAGTTTCCCATTAAAGGTGGTCAGGAACTGATTATGCAGATTTTCCCGCAGGTAATTTTCCACATCAGTTGGTTTTGGGCTTCGCTGCTTTAGCGTTTAGAGACATACACCAACACGCATGATTGACGAGGACTGGTGGAGCTTTGTTTCCCTCGTCAGTTTGATGAATTTAGGCGGCTCATGTGGGCAGATGAGAGTTCAAGCGTTCTTACACATACATCTGTGCTTGAGGGAATGGTTGGTTCCGGTAAAGGTGAACACATTTAAAATTCACAGTCTTTCTGTTCCAAGAAAATTAATCCATAATATCGAGGACTCATCTTATACATTATATGCATATTTATATACTGGTGCTCCACTGGATCAAGACCCAAAAACGGGCCTCAGGTCAGTTGTGACTATGCTGACAATGCTAAATGCAAATAATAAAATGCAACCAACCATATAATCGTGCATAGTTAGCATATCAAAATAAATATTATATTTTTCACAAACTTCCAAATTTATAACAGGCTACAGTTTGCAAAGAATATTAATGGGCAAATTCATTGCATTTAGTCCTGCTTTACACCTGTGGCAGTAAAACTGGGTCATCAGGACGTCTTCATTGTGCATTTCTTGTGTAAGAATATACACTACCAGTCAAAAGTTTGGAAACATTACTATTTTTGATGTTTTGAATGAAGTCTCTTATGCTCATTAAGGCTGCATTTATTTCATAATAAATACAGAAAAAACAATAATATTGTGAAATATTATTACAATTTAAAGTTATGGTTTTCTATTTTAATATACTTTAAAATATAATTTATTTCTGTGGTGCAAAGCTGAATTGTCAGCATCATTACTCCAGTCTTCAGTGTCACATGATCCCTCAGAAATCATTCTAATATGCTGATTTATTATCAATGTTGGAAACAGTTGTGCTGCTTAATATTATTTTATAACCTGTGATACTTTTTCAGGATTCTTTGATTAATAAAAAGTAAAAAAATATCAGCATTTATTTAAAATAGAAATCTTTTGTAACAATATACACTATCGTTTAAAAGTTTGGGGTCAGTAATTTTTTTTCCTTCTTTTTTTTGAAAGAAATTAATACTTTTATTCAGCACAGATGTGTTAAATTGAAAAAAAGTGATAGTAAAGATTTATATTGTTAGAAAAGATTCATATTTTGACCTTTTCAACCTTTTACTCATCAATGAATCCTGAAAAAAGTATCACAGGTTCCAAAAAAAATATTAAGCAACACAACTGTTTTCAACACTGATAATAACTGAGTATCAAATCAGCATATTAGAATGATTTCTGAAGGATCATGTGACACTGAAGACTGGAGTAATGATGCTGAAAATTCAGCTTTGCATCACAGAAATCAATTATATTTTAAAGTATATTAAAATAAAAAAAACATAATTTTAAATTGTAATAATAATTCACAATATTATTGTTTTTTTCTGTATTTATTATGAAATAAATGCAGCCTTAATGAGCATAAGAGACTTCGTTCAAAAACATTAAAAATAGTAACGTTTCCAAACTTTTGACCGGTAGTGTATCTGACAAAGCAAGAGTCCATGCGACCAATAATTCATCCAGTCTAATTGGATTCAGTAACCTTTCCATCACGAGCCCACAAAGAAAAAATAAGATCTCTCCTCTCCAGTATGTAAAGAATGATGGATCTGATTAAATGTCATCGTTCAAACATTTCTTAATGTCAGTTTTAATTGTAGGGAGCAGAATTTATGGAGTGTCAAAAGCAAGCGTCTCGCTTTATGGCAGGGAAAAACGTGAAAAACAACAGTAGCGTGTCGGTGAATGTCACTGCAGTAACGCTGCTGTTTAATCACGCTCGGCATCATGAAACAAACAGGAAGTGACAGCCTGTCAGACACTTTATTGGCCGTTTGACATTTAAATAATTAGAGAGTCTCTGTCATGTTAAACAGACTCATAAGAATGTAAGAGCTCACACGCGTGTCGCTGAAGATGTGAAACTCTCTTTATCCTCCTGCGGTGTGATGCTCCGGCCCTCTAACAGCCAGAGCCTCGCAACTATTAAAACTAGGATGTATTTTGGAAAACACCACCCGAGGCGGGTCAGTTAAACTCATTGTCTAGTTGTTACGACATAAGACGACGTAAGCATAGGGCAAGGGTAAACATGTCCATAAGCACAAACAAACCAAGAATGGAAATCTGTTTACCGGTGATAATGGCAATCATTAGTGTGACGACAGAACACACACACACACAAACACACACACACGCACTCATACACACATGATCTTAGGGAGCGTCAGCCATCTTCACTTTACTCATTAGGGTGTTGTACGGCTGTAAAGCAATCCTGTTGAAACAAAATGTGACCAAAAAGTGCTTTACAAACAATTTTGCACTGGCACAACAGAAGACAACTTTCATATTTATTTATTCATAAGGTTAGTCTCATATTCATCAAAACTTTGCTTTTCATATTAAACCTTTTCCTTATTGTCTTGCAATACTTCATAGTTAATGTGTGTTTTTATCACGCTGTAAATTTCTCCTGCTGTGTGTTTCTCTGGTCTTTCAGTGAGTTTACTATTGCTTTCTGCTGGAATAACAGCTGGATTGGTTGTGAATGCACAGCTGGAGCAAAGTGTGGTATTTTCACCCGCTTTATCACACATGGTTTAATTATGCCAGGGGAAAATGGGTTTCACGTGACACACTGGAAAGGTCGTGTTGTCATATTTTAAACACCATAAAAACCTGTGTGAAATTTGACCTTTTACACATATGCCTGATCAGTGTTGGGGGTAATACATTACAAGTAACTTACATAATCAGTAATGAATTACTTTTTCAAGTAACTAGTAAAGTAATGCATTACTTTTTCAATTTACAACAAAATATCTAAGTTTTCGTTTTTCACATTTATTGACTGACAGCTCTCCTGTCCTCATGTTGAGAGAAATAAAGTCAAGTCACGATTGCTTTAAAGATTTCAGAGCCCTACTTTGAAATGTAAACAGTGAAAAGTCCTTGAGCTTCAGAGGCAGACACTAGTTATGAGTGTTCAGTGTTTTGTCCACATCTTGTATATGGGTAATTTTTTACTGGGGTAAAGTAAATGCAAACACTGTAGATTTAAGGCCCGTTCACACCAAGAACAATAACTATAAAGATAACTATATTTGCGTCCACACCAACAAACGATAACGTCCTGTTTATTTTTAAGCTCACGCTGCGGTTTCAAATTGTGTACAAAGTGTTTTGCTGTTCTTGTTGCATTTACAGGCTTTAACCAGCAGATGTCCTCAGCATGCTATGTTTCAAGTGAATAGCTAGTGTAATTGATCTAATCTAACAGTGAATTTAACTGACAAAGTCAATATAGTGGAATAAAAACAACACCTAGTCTTTTTCACTTCAACTTCAAAGCAAGACAATGTTGTCGAAACTAGCGCTGGATACCTGAGGTAACCTGGCATAATGATCTCATCTTTAATACTTCTCACCATTTATTCCGAGGGTATAACCGATTGTTTTCCATATATCCATTTTCTTTAAAGTATCCAGTTGTGGCTTTTTCTGGACCTCTGCGATTAACTTCTCCGCAATGTCGTCTGCCATTTTAAATGCGTGAGCCCTTAAATTACAGTGGATTCTGATTGGCTGCCATGTTTATATTTAATTTAGTATTTAATATGTCCCGCCTTCTAAGTAAAAGAGCCAATCGCTGATTGACAGTCATTGCGTCACTGCAGCTGCTGTTAGAAGCTCCGGTTCCCATAGAAACCTGAGACTCGCGCTTAAGACTGCACATGCGCTTTGGCTTGTCTAGCCTGAAAAAAAGGGTTTTTTTAGACATTTAAGCATAAGAAACAACATTTATGGGAGTTCATGTCAGATTTTGTTGCTGATTTGAAATATGTTATTTAATTGTGAGTTGCAGTTTTTGAAATTTCAGGATTTCCACATTCAAATAGATAGGACTTGGTCTTGGATGCTCGAAATAGCTGCCCGGAGGCGTTGCAAATACGGCCGCTGAGTGAACAGACTTTCCGTGAAAGGGACTTTGCCTTTACTGATATTTTCTCCGCACCGCTGCCTGGAGGACGCAGTGAAGTGGGCGCCATCTGCCAACAAGACTTAAGACGAACCCAAAATAGAAATACAGACTTCATGTCTTTACTCCATACAGCATCTACAGACTCTCTAGACCTGATATGAGTAAAAGAGCTTCATATTGCTGATGTCTCACAGCTAATGAAGACTTCAATCTGACATATTCCCAATAAATGTGCCATGAACAAACCTGTAGGAACTATTATGTTAGAATAAAAGGGTATGTTGGCCAGCCATAAGTATAAAAGCACTCTTTCTACATGATATGTGAGGATAAGTAGAGACACATAGTGCAAAAAGAGTTACAGATGTTAGAAAAAAATGCCACAAAACCCCAAATGAATGTAAGTACTAGACACTACTCACTGAATTAAATGAGACAAAGTAGCAGCACTGTTTGAAATGTTTGTTGCATAATGCATATGGTTTCACATACTTATAAATAAATAAACAGTAAACAAAGTATAAGTGTGTATAGGCTAGATTTCTATTCTGAACACAGCCGTGTGAAACATGCAGCATTCGAGGGCTGAGAAACACCTTCAGCCTATAAATAGAGAAAAGGAAACAGTTTTCTGGTCTGTTCCCATGTAGCCGGCAAGGGACAAAACTCATTCCCTTTAGAGTTTATTTCACGGTTCGATAATTTATGCCTGGCAAGCAAACGATAATGTAAAAATGGTGGAACATAATAAAAATCAAAAAGCTGATTTAATAGATTTAAACAGAAACCTAATAGACATTTGAGTGACCCTATATAAATCAAGCTCAATTAGAAGTCTTGAATGTGGACAAAATCAACACACAAACCGCTCAGAATCAACACAACCGGCTCAAGGTCAATAAGATGAGTTCGGATAAGTTAATTCATATCCTCAATGCACAGTATGAAGGCTGATAATCCATGTTCATAATCCAGACTGATTCTTCTATCTGGATAAATGACCTAATGACGCTCTGGAGACGCGAGACGGCATGAACAGCCATCATGAGGAGCTCATATGCTGGTGTGATTTCAGTCTGATCGATCGATCGCTCGCAGCTCGATCTGCCTGTATCTCACATCAGCCCAGTTTCATGTGAATGAATATAGATGACTGTTCTTCTAGCATTACCACAAATTTGCATAACTGTATTTTCTGTCACTGGATTATTGACCTTGTGTGGAATTAGTTCCCTGGAGGAATCCTTATATTACATTAACAGCTCATTCTTGATGCTAATGCAACACCGTGTACAGAAGCTCAAAGAGTGGACGTGTCGTATGATTGTCCTCGCGGTGGAATCAGTGTATTTATCTAGAGGAGGAAAGACACATCACACACCTCTACAACACTGGCCTGACAGATCCATTAGGCTGACAGGTTTTATGGTCGTGCAGATAAAACCTGTTTACCTTGTGCTTCTGAGTTTCACGTTATCACAACATTAGACGTGATTCATGTTAGGGCTGGGTGATTTTTCAGATTTTTTTGATTAAGTCGAGTTTAATGTTTGGCCTCGATTTTATTATTATTTAAATCGACAAATCGCGATTTTGAATACAAATGTTAGCAAGCGTTACAATTAGACATGTTGACAATACAGCAATGATAACCGTATTAGGAGAAGAAAATGATCCGACCTCATGATGGCGCCGGCGCGCCTGATTAACCGCTCTCATGTGACGCTCTATGAACGTAGAACATCACTATTCTTAAGCGGCTGTTCATTCAGAAATACGTTATTGCGTTATAAAAATGAGTCGCAGGCAGTGGAATGAGAAAAAAAAGGCAAAGTTATTAAACGCGAGTTGAGCTTTTTTTTTTTTACTTGACCGCCGTGTTTTTAGAATGCCGTTTCATAGGTGTGACGCTGCAAAAGACGCGAGACACAAGTGCAACACCTAAACATGTCCGCCAAACATAAACATATGGACAAATGGAGTGCAAAAACCTGTAAACCTGTTTGATATTTCATGTTTGCATGATGGTGACAGGCTTAAAGCTGCTGTTGTTTTTTGTTTTTACAAAGCATTTGCTGTTAATAATAGCCTATTACTAGTGTTATTTATTGCTATTACTTTTAGGCTAAGAAATATTTAGTATTTAACTATTTCATAGTATTTCTGAGTATATAGGATGTGTTTAAGATAAGTTTGTACAACATTTGCCTTCATATTTCAGGAATATTTCTGCAAAGATATTTAACAAATTGTTTTACATTTACACCATGTTGATCACTTCATGTGTGGTGCACTTGGAATGGAATTTAACCAGATTGTTAATAAAGAGAATGTTACTTTAATCATATTGTAGTTAAGTTTTTAAGTTGACTAGTTAAACAGTAAAAAAAAAAAAAAAAATTAAAAACGAAATCGTGAATCGGTCAAATATTCCCATATCGCCCAGCCCCAATTCAGGTTCACTTTAACCAATGGATTATAATGACTAGTTGGCAACTCAAGCTGAGTGTTCTTGTGTCTCTGTTCACTCACTGACCACAGGAGAGGCGCACACACACACACACACACACACACACACACACACACACACACACACACACAGACACACACACACTCACACTCTTTCACACACACCCTCAAACACACTCTCAAACACTCTCACACACACTCTCACACACTCTCTCACACTTTCCCCCTACACTAACTACCCCTACTCCTAAAACTACCCATCACAGAAAACATTCTGCATTTTTACATTTTAATAAAACATTGTTTAGTATGTTTTTAAAGCTATTTTAAATATGAGCACTCATGAAATGTCTACGTTGTAATACCAGTGTAATACCCATGTCATTATACAAATTTGTGTCCTCATAAATCACAAAAACAAGCACACACACTCTCACACACTCACACACACACACAGGCGTGTCGAACCCTCAGCTGCTGCTCATTCAGAACAGAATCAAGCCTGCTTTCTGCTGACTGCACTAAATGCAGCGACCAAAGACCTTTCTCTGACTCTTTCTCTGACTCAATCCTTTCTTGCAAGTCAGCTAATATTTCAGTACAATTCATTTACAGATCCTAAGAGGTTTAATTTATGGATCAGCAAAAGAATAAGCTTTGTGCTCTGGTGGCTGTAAAGGTCATAATGCATTCCTTTTGTTTTGATGTGAAAGTGAACCTTGGCAATATGAGAAACCAAGTAGACACTACTATGCAGTAGAGTAATGCACTACAGACTCGACACAGAGGCACGACGCTTTACTCTCACTATCATCGACAATACATCTTTATGTAAATACACATTTAAATGGACCTAAAATATTCCTAGAGGTGTAGTGTGACGGTGAGTGTGAAATCATCTCATAAACCAATCATCACAGCTTGCCTTCTAACCACACAGAGAAAGAGCAGCACAAGAAACAGCTTCATCTCACAATCCAGTCTCTGGCCTCATAATGCATTTGGAAATTTTAAAAAGCGACATTTGCTTCTGTATTCTGTTAATGAAGATGCACAGAAACAGACTATACGAACCCGTTCTCACTACCAAGGCGCCCAAAAGTTCTGCACATTACTATACAGACGCCTTTTAGCTTGTTTATGCAGCTGGTAATTTAATCATCATGACATGGTATGATATGCTTGGGAATGAATTTCAATTTGAACAGTCGCCATCATTTTGGTTACATTACACTATTATGCAAATGTTCACATCACCTGACCTGAATATAAATGATGGTGACTGCTCTGCTGTGTTGTGTTAGTTCTCAGGTTAGGTGCTCAAAAATACAAATATAATCTCCTGCTTTTCAATGCTTAATCAATTTATAATACTTCTTCCAATAGAAATAAAAACAAGTGTCAACACAATTTGGCCAGAAAAATTATCTTGATAGTTTTAATAAACTAGATTTATGATGTCTTAACTAGATGAGACGACAACAGAGAAACCTCGATTCAATGAACGATCGCATGCCAATAGCAACGTATTAAGGCCCTTTAATTGCAAATGTCACTTTCTTACCTCAGTAAATACTGCAAATGTAATGTTACATATACATCTAATATATCTATATCTAATGATATAATGACAGAAGGACATTCTGCTGGATCTGTTGTGTCTGACTGAACAGCATTCAGGACAGTGTCCTGTGGTTCAGACTGAAGACTGAAGCTGGCACTTTGGCTGTCTGGGAAGCTTTTCCTAAACAAAACCCCTGACAAAAACACAGACGAAGGGAAAAGGTGCCGGCAACACGTACAGACCAGCATGATCTCTCTATAGATTCTGCAGGATCAATGCTCAACACACAAACACAATAGATGCAATTATGTGACACCAAGTGTACAATTCTTAGTGGTTTCAAAACAATTACTAGGGTGAAACTGTCACGACTGGATTCTGTTCTGGATAATCACTCAGCAAGATTCCCGCAGTCGTTTCCCAAAGTCTCTTTAGGACCCGGCATTCACTGGTCGCCATCGTGGAAACAGGATAAAATCATTCTTCATCTACTTTGAATTATGGAAAGACTGCAACCTACGTAACGGTATGCTAACGTTACATTTCAACATTTTAGGGCTGCAACTAACAATTATTTTGATAATCAATTAGTTGCCCGATTATTTCTTCGATTAATCGGATAAAAAGACCAATTTTCTTTTTTATTGACAAAACACACTATTCCACATCCTGCCCGACGCTGTCCTTCAAACAAACGTGCCAACTGAATGCTATGAAAACATATATAGTAAATATATCAATGCAAAAGAGCTATAAAGCAAAAATACATTTTAAATCCCTACATTAAAAATGAAGATGATAATAAAGAAAAACACAAACTGAGTGTTAAAGGGTTAGTTCACACAAAAATGAAAATAATGTCATTTATTACTCACCCTCATGCCGTTCCACACCCGTAAGACCTTCATTCATCTTCGGAACACAAATTAGGATATTTTTGTTGAAATTCGATGGCTCAGTGAGGCCTGCATAGCCAGCAATGACATTTCCTCTCTCAAGATCCATTAATGTACTAAAAACATATTTAAATCAGTTCATGTGAGTACAGTGGTTCAATATTAATATTATAAAGCGACGAGAATATTTTTGGTACGCCAAAAAAACAAAATAACGACTTATATAGTAATGGCCGATTTCAAAACACTGCTTCAGGAAGCTTCGGAGCGTTATGAATTAGCGTGTCGAAAGCAGTTTGGCGGTTTGACATGCAATCCGAATCATGATTCGACACGCTGATTCATAACGCTCCGAAGTTTCATGAAGCAGTGTTTTGAAATCAGCCATCATTATATAAGTCGTTATTTAGTTTTTTTGGCGCACCAAAAATATTCTCGTCACTTTAAAATATTAATATTGAACCACTGTACTCACATGAACTGATTTAAATATGTTTTTAGTACATTAATGGATCTTGAGAGAGGAAATGTCATTGCTGGCTATGCAGGCCTCACTGAGCCATCGAATTTCAACAAAAATATCTTAATTTGTGTTCCAAAGATGAATGAAGGTCTTACGGGTGTGGAACAGCATGAGGGTGAGTAATAAATGACATTATTTTCATTTTTGGGTGAACTAACCCTTTAACAGATAAGAGGAATGTTCAGCAGGAACACACACATTCACTCTGAACACAGTAACCTGTTACTGTCATTTCTTTATCCTGTAAATGTAAGAAACGTCTTACATTTATATTCAATTTCACCCTTCGCAGGGAGTTTGATTGAAAGGCGATCTAACCAATCATAATGCCGAATCCGCCATTTTGTCCGACAATGCAATCAGGGGAGTTGGTAGATTAACGTCGATGGACTTGAACTTAAAAAATGGTGTGTACTGACCTCTTTCCGCGGTTGAAACAACATTCCTTCTGATGTTCTTTAATGTTTATTTGATGCTAAATTAACAAGTAGGAAGAGATGATCGGTTCACGAGCCGCTTGATCTGAGGCGCTACAGCAATCTGTCACGACACATTAAAGAGCCACAAAACAGTACTCATTGTTTAAATTTCTTTACAAAATAAATAAATAAATTTGAAATTTGAGACTTTGTTTCATATCAGAAGTAACCTGTTCTGTCTTGTCTGTCGAGGCGTTGTCAGTGTCCTCTTTCCTCCGCGATGTGTGGTGTGAGTGGCATGGCTTGTCAGACATAGCAACAGTAACTAAAGGGGGCGAGTCTTTGCGAACGGTCATCCCTTTACAGATACCACTCTCATAAAATACTTGAATTACTTTTAAAGCTAAATTTAACGTCCAACAACAGATATTTCAGCAAAATATATATTTTTGCGCTGAATTTTAATTCTCTGCCTCTCTAATGCGTCCCATCTGTTTGACGCGCATGCGCGCACCAGCGCTCATTCATTAAAGTTAGACTGTCAGGATGACCCTTCATGCAAAATGGAAATACTCGCGTGAATTTGTAACACTTACAGATAAGGATATAACCGTAAAATGAAAGTTTTGCGCTGAGGTAACATCACACATTAAACAGCACACGCATCAGTCAAAGCACCTGACAGGGCAAACCATGCTAAACATTATGCTAATGCATTAGCTTGAAGCTTAAAATAAATAATTCTCATGTTTTGGGCAGCTTGGATCATGTACCTTTCCCGCAGCAGCTCACTCCGTTTCCTCCACTATTTTTAGATGCATTTTGTCCATAGAAATGCGTTATTCAGTGCTGTAATTTGACACGACTGGCGGAAGTTTTCCATGCACAGTGGGCAGACAAGACTAATCGATAATGACATTCATTGTTGATTTTTATTATCGATTTTATTGATTAGTTGTTGCAGCCAGATCAAGATTTGTCTCCCAGTGGGGTCAGAAAAATAATCTTGTTTTCTCTTTGAATTAAGTTTATTTATATATATATATATATATATTTTTTTTTTTTTTTTTTTTTTTTTTTTTTTTTTTTTTGACTCCATTGCCAGATATTTGTTCTTGTTTTAAGTACAAACTTCCTTAATTTTGATAAATTTTTCAGTAAACAAGACTTAGGCCCGGTTTCACAGACAGGGCTTAGATTAAGCCAGGATTAGGCCTTAGTTCAATTAGGACATTTAAATAGCTTTTATTAACGTGCCTTAGAAAAAAAACATTACTGGTGTGCATCTTGAGACAAAACAATGACACAGAAGATCATTTTTGCAGTGTATTTCATTCTAAACCTGCTCTTCAGAAACACACGTGTGTTCAGATGAAGACTGTGAGTCACTGACTCTAGATCAGCCGGCTCGAGCCGTTAAGGGACACACACAGATCAAATCTAAGCAATATCTCAGAAAACCTGAAGGTCACGTTATGTCCCTCACCGTCCCAACAGAGTGTTTTGTGCACAAAGCGAGACAGTTAAATAACAACAGGCTCTTATTGGTCCAAACAGGATCTCAGAACGAGCGAAATGACTTTCCTCCATCTGTAATTCAGCGCACGAGTTCGGCTGTGATGAATGAGCTGCTAGTAAAGGTTAGATATGAGCGTCTGTCTCTGATCGCTGTACTCCGTCAAATTAGGAAGCCCAGTTCATCATCCAGAAGTCATAAAAATGCTGTTTGAATTGACCTGCTTTTTATATTTGATGTTGGCAGGAACTAGGCTTTATCAGATACTGTTCTGTATGTTTTTTTCTGTTTGATTACATGAGGATTGTAGTTTTGAGATGAGATGAGATGCTAGAAGGTTCAGTGAGTTTCATTAATTCAATCAATACTGAAAATCCTATTCAAAACTTACTTAAGTAGAATATAAACATGGATCTGTTACAGTACAAACCGCATCTTTACTTCCAAGGTTCAGAAATGGAAAACACTCATGAAAGTCCTTCACTGCATATTACAGTATTGTAGTGTCGTAAAGACAATTTTCATTATTTTGTACTTAGTTGTTCAAAAGGAACTAAATTTAATTGAATTCAATATTATCCCAATTGGGCATTATAGATAAAAGAAAAAAATAAAAGAAAATGAGTATGTTTAGCATTTTATAAACTGTATCGGCACATGATATTTATTAGTATAATTTTAAATATTAAACTAATTTTGCCAAACGCACTGCCATGACACACACAGGAAGCAGAAATATGAGTAATATCTGTGCTGATAAGATTCAATAAACCTTGGGATGTCACTCAAACTCTGGAACAGATCGAAATTGCTCTGTGTTTGTTGTGTGGCAACAGAAGAAAAAAAAAAAACAATATCCTGTCGAAATCAATCATGAGACGTCCTGTCTAAAATGTCCAGGTGAGTTTTGCACAAATCTGACAGCAGGAGTCAAAGCGACAGAACAGCAGCAGAGAATTGTGGGAGAAATTTCCCAACAGACTCTCATCTGTGCAGAAAGATGGAGAAAAACTCTGGGTCTTCATCAATTTAACACAAAAGTAAAACTGATTTAAATCTGAACCTCGGTTTAAAGAACACAAATCCTTTTTTTTTTTTTTTGTTTTGTTTTTTCTATTTCATAAACTGCATAGAAAATGCAAAAAAAAAAACAGAATATAGTGTGCGACAGCACTGTCACATCATAATTATCACAATTATCATAATTACTGCATTATCCAGAATATAAGTTGTGTTTTTTTATGAAACATGTTGCTATTTATATTCCAAAGCAACTTCGTGCAATTAACATCAAGCACACAAAACATGTGAGAACAATGAGATGAACATCAGATCCAGTTTATTTGTATAGTGCATTTCACAGACGCCACTAGTGTCAGTTTCACTAGTTTAAACACATTTGTTCAGTCTTGGCATCAGTCTATAATAAATGATAAATATAATAGATATGAATGCCACTATAATTTACGATTGTTTAATACGTATATTCTTCATTTCTTTTCTTGTTCTGAATTTCATAAAATTTAAAGGGGACCTATAATGCCCCTTTTAAAAGATGTAATATAATCTCTGTCCCCAGAATGTCTGTGAAGTTTCAGCTCAAAATACCCCACAGATCATTTATTATAGCTTGTCAAATTTGGTGTGATATTTTGGTGTGAGCAAAAACATGCCATTTTTGTGTGTGTCCCTTTAAATGCAAATTAGCTGCTGTTACCATCTCTTTTCCAGAAGTGGGTGGAGCTTTAACAGCTCATGCTTCAGTTGCTCAACAACAACAAAGCTGGAGAATCTCACGCAGCCAAAATGAGGATTGTCAGTAACGGTGTTCAGCCTTACATTGTTCAAACCGGAGTCGACACTGATGGAGAGACTCAGGAAGAAGTTACAACTTATAGAATGAATCTGGATGGTGGATAAATTTATGTAGTTGCTGTGGAGTTGATTCAACTCATCGACTAGCATGTGCTGTCATGTTAAACTGTTGTGCAAATCCAGCGTCAAATTGACCCTCGTTTGTGACGGCATGGCAACAACACTCTACTACAACAACTCTTCCTCTTCTCTAAAGCAGCCCAACATGGCCTCACTCCCTTTGTTATGTGTTCTCGGGGGCGGGGTTTATGTAAATTTTGGGGTTAGTGATGTCACCAACCCGGGAAGAAGCTCATTGTAGTCCCTACCAGCTGTTTGTTGTAGTCCTTAAAAAGCGATTTCAAATATTTCCCTTTGCACGTAACTTTGAGTGTTGTAACTAACTAACAGCAACATTACACACTAACTAAAGTTAAAAAAGTGAAATCATAATCAAGGTCCCCTTTAAAGGATTTGTTGTGGAGTGAGGGGAACTAAAATCCATTTTTATAGTGTTTATAAATGTTTTGTTTCATTCACCAGTATTTTACATTCTTTCTGACTGTAATAAGAAAATATGACTTACACACCAATATGCCTTATCTATGTGTTTTTTTCTCTCAATAATGCAATTCTGACCCGTGTGACTTACATTTAGGTGTGACACTGGAAAGGGAAGGTCAAATAAACACTGCATCGTGGAATATGGAATACAGTAGAAAGCAAGGACTTTATTGCTGAGTTTTCACAAATATTAAGTGAATACTGCCAGTTTTTAATTTTTGCCTTTCATTTCAATGTGGTGACAAGATTTAAATCAAATTCTTTTACAACGTAAGTGCTTAGATCCAGTAATCACATCTTGAATGAACATCTGGAGTTGAAGAGCCTGAAGGAATCGCACACTTCTGATTAACGGGTTTCCAGTGATTCCAGAGGATGAACCTAGATGCTACACACACACTAGAGATTTCTGTGCTTTATTCCAGCAGTTTGTGGAGGGTTGTTTTCTGTTCCAGATATGGTTTGTGAGTCTGATGTGGATGTTGAGCCTCTGAACTCTGAATGGGAGCAAATGCATGTGTAAAGAATATAAAAGTGAGGACAAAACATCTGTCTCAAGCTTTTTAGCTACAATATGGGGCTGAATCCAATTAAAAGCAGAGGAGAAATCAATACAGAGCAGTGATGTTTAATTCCCCAGGACGAGGCGTCTTCTGCTGCGTTTCAAGGCAAACATTCAGATCTCTAGTAAAGAGTGGAAGTGACTGAGATCAGACAGAAAGCAGGACCTTCACTCATGACAGTATGTGGAGGAACGGGGGGTAAAGGCAGCGTCTCACTCCTCTCTGCTGTGACGCTTTTCTGCAGGTTATGCAGCACTATCTGCGTACGCAAGGACAAACTTTCGACCTTCCTCTCGCTGCTGAAATCATGACGGAGAAGATGCCAACAGTGAGCGAACAGACTGAGAAGATGTGAACGTACTGCACATTCATTACTCAAGATTGTATTTGTGTGAAAGTTATTCTGTATTATAATAAACTCCTGGACTTCATCATGACACAGAAGTTAGATTTTTTTTAAATGACAAATTAAATGTCTGCCTGTCCATCTTTCTGTCTCTCATGCGTCAGGTAATCCATTCCCACCAGGAAAGCTGTTTAGTGTATATAAATACAGTTATTTGCATTCCCTGTAAATCCTCGTCCTGCTGATACCAGCGTGTTTCTGATTGAACAAACAGCGATGTATGAGGAGAGGCGGAGGTGGAGTTTCTCTATTTTGGTTTTATTTACTTAACCCACTTACACCAGAAAAGGCTTTTCTGCTCCTATGAAATCTGGGACACACTGTAGACGATGAAAATGTGAACGACCAAAACAACAAGCAGACGCTTACTAAAGAGTCTAAAGGTTAGAGTCCGAATGAAAAACAGTTTTGAAGTATAGTTTCTGCGACTGGCGGAATTTCAAAAATACAGCATATTTTGTAAATGCCCCTTTCGCATGTCCCTCAACTCAAACATCACAATCAAAGCTCTTACGGGTGCTTGTGAAGGCAGGTCTCAACAGGTACTTTCAATAAAAGGTCCAACATATAATACTTTTAGCTGTGTTGCTATGCATCATGACTAACACTCTGTCTAGAGCAGGGGTGGCGAACTCCAGTCCTGGAGAGCCTCAGTCCTGCAGAGTTTAGCTCCAACCCTGAAAAAAAATTAAGCTGCCAATAGCTTTCTAGCAACCTTTCAAACCTTAATTAGCTTGTTCAGGTGTGTTTGATTAGGGTTGGAGCTGAACTCTGCAGGACTGTGGCTCCCCAGGACCGAGGTTAGCCACCCCTGGTCTAGAGTGAACGTCTCGTTCAGAATAAACCCATCCAACAGATCTGCACCGGCGCATTTTTGACATGACACGCCACAACAGTTTGAGGCTGTTGAGACACATCAAAGTAAACATTATAAACTGTGACATTTGTTTTTCTGAACGGGTGCATGAAGATGCTGTATGTTATTGAAGCGCCACCACGCACTGACTGACAAACACCCTCTGGCTCCGCCTTCTGTCACAGAAGCCATGCCCCAAACTCGCTATTGGTTGAGCAGGGAAGAGATTGACAGATCTAAGCAGACGCTCTCAGTGTTTAGATGGTGCCTGGGAAGCTCAATGTTTACACTTTTATGAAGGGCATACTAATAGTTGTCCATGAACAATAAACTGGGTTATGAGAATATACTTTAACATAAAAAATCTTACACATTTCACCTTTAAACTTCACCTACTGTATCATAAGTAACTAAATAAACACTGGAATTAGATATAATGTATTCACATATATTCTCCACATTAAGAAGAATAACCTAAACACAAAAGAAAAATGTAATCCCAACAAATAAACATATTTTAAACATAAATATGAAAAGCAAGAATTTATCTCACATAGTCTTCGACTGCCTGGAATCCTTCAAATTAATCCATTGATCGATTATTCAACAAAAATGGTTGTAAATCCCTGGTCAAAAGCCAAATGTTGTTCATGCTGGAGGCAGTAAGTGTTCAGCACATTTCAGATCTACAGGCCCCAGACAAGGTTTTTTTTTTAACCTCCATTAATCCAAAATGTCTTCCCTGACTATTTCCTCCTTTCATATGTATGAAATTAAAAGTCCCCTGCACTTCCTGTTGTTTTTAGGATTCATAGACAAATAGCTCTATTTAAAACTTCAAATCCCTCATAAACAGTAGCATACAAGCACAGCATCACAATATCAGACAAACAGCCAAACGATGATGAAATGTACTTTCATTTCACAGCATGAATCCTTTAGGAAACACTGATGCATTTGGCAAACGCTTTCATTCAAAGGGTCTTACAGCAGGTTTATCAGTGCATTGCTAATGCTTTGATCAGAACAAAAGACATCAGACGCTTTCATTACTTTCACAAATTAGAATTAGAGGTGTCTCAATCAACTCTGGCAATAAATAAATAAATAAACAGAAGTTTATTGTGTAATGCTTCACAACTGTCATGATTTAGAACAAGTAAAACTGGATAAAAGGAAAGAAAATACAATTATACATGGATGAAATAACAACAAAAAATAATTTTTTACAGTTTTTCACAATTGCTAAAACACATTTCTTGAAACCTCCCAGCCAGCACACCTACACTATTTTGCCAAAAGGACACCCCTCCAAATCATTGGATTCAGTTTTTTCCAATCACTTCCATGGCCACAGGTGTATAAAATCAAGCACCTAGGTATGCAGACTGCTTCTACAAACATTTGTGAAAGAATGGGTCGCTCAAGTGAATTCAAGCGTGGTACCGTGATAGGTTGCCACCTGTACAATAAGTCCATTTGTGAAATTTCCTCACTACTAAATATTCCACGGTCAACTGTTAGTGTTATCATAACAATTGAGAATGGTACTTGCCTGACTGCACTGTGCCAAGTGTAAAGTTTGGTGGAGGGGGAATTATGGTGTGGGGTTGTTTTTCAGGGGTTGGGCTTGGCCCCTTAGTTCCAGTGAAAGGAACTCTTAATGCTTCAGCATACCAAGACATTTTGGACAATTTCATGCTCCCAACTTTGTGGGAACAGTTTGGGGATGGCCCCTTCCTGTTCCAACATGACTGCGCACCAGTGCACAAAGCAAGGTCCATAAAGACATGGATGAGCGAGTTTGGTGTGGAGGAACTTGACTGGCCTGCACAGAGTCCTGACCTCAACCTGATAGAACACCTTTGGGATGAATTAGAGCAGAGCCAGACCTTCTCGTCCAACATCAGTACCTGACCTCAAAAATGGGCTTCTAGACGAATGGTCAAAAATTCCCATAAACACACTCCTAAACCTTGTGGAAAGCCTTCCCAGAAGAGTTGAAGCTGTTATAGCCGCAAAGAATATTAAACCCTACGGATTAAGAATGGAATGTCATTAAAGTCCATGTGCACGTAAAGGCAGGCGTCCCAAAACTTTTGGCAATATAGTGTATGTGGGGTTCAAATTGCTGTCACCTGGGCTGTCTAACTGGATCCCAGCCAGTTTTGTCCTCAGTTTCCATGTACGCCCCACATTGGTTAGCCCAATTGAAATGAACACTGCTCAGTGTCCACACTACAGGCTGTTAAATGTAACATGTTGGAGTTAATGAGATAATTAGGTGATTGAGTGATGACTGAGCATTATTGAAGGTAGCTGATGATAACAAGCAGAATCGCTGAAGGGAAGAGAAACTACAAGAACAGAAACTACAGCTTCCAGCCATAGCCTTAGATCAGGGGTGTCCAAACTCGGTCCTGGAAGGGCACTGTCCTGCAGACTTTAGCTCCAACCCCAATTAAACACACCTGAACCAGCTAATCAAGGTCTAATTTGGCATACTAGAAACTTTAAGGCAGGTGTGTTGAGGCAAGTTGGACCTAAACTCTGCAGGACAGTGGCCCTCCAGGACCAGGTTTGGACACCCCTGCCTTAAATGAAATCAACTGAAGATAAAATACGTTAAATCTCTCAAGATCTGATTAAACAACTCCACAAACAGCATTACAGCTTCACTTATTACTAACCTGACTGACTTTATTTCTGTCATTCATCTATAGAAGTTCTTATTGAGAATTAACAGAGGTTTCGATGTTGATGTTTTAATAAAACTAAATGTCACCATTATAGAGATCAGTGTTTGTTTTAGTTGGGTAGTTTGACTCGACTTTTTAACATTAGTTTTTTTTTTTCTCTGGTTGCTGTAACTGTGTTTGTTGAGTGAGAATGTTGAGATGGTAAGCAAGCAAAAAGATGATGTCAGTTGTTTGATGATAGGAATATAATCATCATGTAGTGGCTTAATTCACTGATATTATGTCTGAGTTTTATATGGGTGATATGTTATTTATTTTGTTTTATTGTTGTGTTGTGATTCTACAGCAAGAGATTCAGCAAAATTTAATGAGTTTCAAAACACAATTACACATTTGGAACTCCTGTGAGTTTTACTCACACACAGACATCAGAATCAGCATATTAATCTCAACAATGGTGACATGATTCATGCTGCAATGCATTCTGGGAGCTGTGGATGAGTTTTGTATGATGCACCCAGAATGCATTATGGCACGAAGCATGTCACCGTTGTTAAGATTAATATGCGGATTCTTGATGTCTTTGTGTGAGTAAAGCTTGCAAGAGTTTAAATGTGTTTTGTGTACAATATGTTTTTAAACAGGAGATTTTATGTACACATTTTTTTTTAAATCATTGAGTTTATCTGCTTTAAAACACTGCTGGATCTCATGCTGTAGAGTCACTTAATCAAAGATTCTCATGAGACAAGCAAATAATGCCACTATGTGATGACTACAACTGTATCATCAACAAGAAGCTAACATAATCTGATCAAGTTTCCTCTTGCTGTTCTCGCCATAACACACAGTTACAGCAGCCAGAGAAAACCCAATGTTCAAAAGTCAAGAGCCCAACTAAAGCAAACACTGATCTGCATAACGGTGACTTCAAAAGAAACTATTATTTTCAATAAAACATCAACATCTAAACCTCTGTTAAATCTCAATAAAAACTTCTGTAGATGTATGGTAGAAATAAAGTCAGTCTGGTTAGTAATAAGTGAAGCTTGTAATGCTGTTTGTAGAGTTGTTTAATCTGATCTTGAGAGATTTAATGTCTTTTGTCTTCAATTGATTTCGTCTTAGGTTATGGCTGGAAGCTGTTTCTGTTCTTGTAGTTTCCCTTTCCTTCAGCGATTCTGCATGTTATCATCAGCTATCTTCAATAATGCTCAGTCATCACTCAATCACCTAATTATCTCATTAACTCCAACGTGGAGTTTGCTAACGTGGCTAACGTGGGGCCTAACTGAGGACAAAACTGGCTGAGCCCCAGTTAGATAGCCCACATAAGTGTGCTGGCTGGGTACCCATTTCCTCACAACATTAAACACAAAACCAAATCTTCAAACTACATTCACAAAACCCCTGACTCTTCTGGCAAAATCAAACAATCACCTCAAAATCATTTCACCCGTTTTCAAAATCAAACAAAGCATTTCCTTCATACACACATCAGGCATAAACTCATTCATTAGACACTCCAAATTGGAGAACAGTATCCAGAGCATTAAGTTACAGAAGAAAATGTATATTGTATAAAGTAAACAAATTTTGCAATTATGTAAAAAAGTATAGTGATTGCAACTTAAGGTGAATAGAGGCTATAGTGCACTGTATGTAGGCTATTAAATGTCTGTATATTCAGCACTGAACTCAGCATACTGTAAAAACACAGCCAAGCCAAAAAAGGTCAAAGAAAACTAAATCAAAAGCATGTTTCAGTACACTCAAGAAAAGTTTTGCAACTGCAAAATCAAGGTTAATGAGAGATTCATTCAGAAACACAGCTGGAGATCTTTCTCTTTATTTTTTAACATTATAGTTTGATAGTACAGGAGCTCCGACTCTGGCCCGTATGAAACACAAAGCCACAGTGAAAACAGCTCCTGCCATCAGCGCTACAGACTGATATTTTCTCATCATTACAGCTTTAACAGAAGAACAGCGTGACTTCAGAGAGTCGCAGCTCAACGCGGATCAATCGCGCCACCTGGTGGAGCAACATTTACAGACGCTTTTACCAACATTCCCTTTACAGTTTTTTCAAATTGCTTACACACTAAAAGTGGTCCTTAAGGCCCACTCAGTGAAACCATTCACTCATGTACCGAATCTTCAGACCAAGTCTGCAAAACTACAAGCACAATACGTGATTTACACTCAGTTTGCTTTTGTAAAATAAACTTTTTGCAAAACTTTAAGCACAGTTCTCTACATTAGATACATCACTCAAAACTAACAGCTCTTGTGTTTCATTTGGGAAACACTGCCATTTACAGTTTTTTACAAGCGCTAGGACCCATTTTTCAATACTTGGATCACTTTTTCAAAACTCTTCACACAGTGAGCACAACAGAAAACTGTGAATCATTTATCATTGCTTTGGCACAAAATGGGTTCAGTGACTACATCTTTCAAATGACATTAATTCTTTTCTCACTTCGACACAACAAACACCAAAACTCTGTGTACATACAGGCCAATTTGTACATGCTTACATACTGTAAGACAGAAATATGCTATATTTCTACAGTAATATTGTAATGAAATATATTCTGAATCTAAAAAATCAAATACTATCAAAGCAATTAGATGAAATTGAACACCTACACAAGCTTTAGTCTTTCAATTTCATTATCATCCATTCAAAGGGGAAAACTTCAGAATAATTTTGTAGTGATATGTAAACATGGTTCATGTAACATAAACTGCAGTGAATTATAAACAATAGAGAGTGTTATTCTTGTTTTGTTAAGAAATTTTACAAAAGAAAACGTATAATACCTGATGTTAGTGTTTTTTAGGTCAGTGTTTTATGACAAAGTGTGTTTGCTGGGTGAAAACCTCTGCTAGAGTTTTTTTGAGACATGAATGACGTGTTTTGGTAGATTTAGTGCATTTTGAATGTGAAATTAACTGCTGTGCCAAGATGAGAGTTGGTTATAGAAGAACTGTGTGAAAAGCTTTGAAAAAGTGACCTAAGTATTGAGAAATGTGTCCTTGCGATTGTAAAAAAAATTGTATATACCACAATCATTTCCCTACACCCAACGATCATGTGTGAAAATTCGTATACATAAATTGATCACTTAGAAATCAAAACTCAGTGTTTTGAGAAAGAAAGAAATTATTCTTACCTTCTTGCATTTATGTTTATTGTATATATATTGTAGTGTTTTACATTTTTCACATCCGTGTGTAGTTTGGCGTGTATGTGGCTAATCATCTGATGTTTGTGTGTAGAGTTAGAGTTTTTAAAATAGTTAAAAAAGTTTTGAATGAAGTGTTTGCTTTTGAAAGAGATGTGTGACGTTTTGCATGTTGTGTGCATGTTTTGTGGTTTTGTGTGTAGAGTTTTGAGAAATGGAGTCATGGTTTCAAAAACTGTGTGTAGGCAATTTGAAAAAACTGTAATAGCGCTGAATGTGTGATGAGGGGATGTGAATCAGTGACCTTTTTGTTTCTCTACAACAACACAAGTGTATAACTGGCTTTTCTTTAATATGATTTACTGTTGTTAGTTGTTATTATTTCACTGTCTCTATTCTCTCTGCCAACACTGATGTAATTGGCTGTTTTGGACGGACTGCTGCTGAATGAATCTGTATTTTGAACAAATCTGTTGAACAAACGATTCAATTACCTATTCATAGACGTGTCCCAATTCTGTCGCCATCCTGATTGCAAGACATTTACCTACAGAGCAACATGATTACACTGCTGTATGAGGACTGATGAACCGGATCAGCAAATGGACCCAACAGGATGATAAATTGCAATGTTGGAGGGATTTGGTATGTAGGATTTTTTTTTTTTTTTTTTTTGTAGCTCATATTTCTTAATCAATAGTTAGTACCACAAGATGTTTTCAGATAACGGTGATGATAAATAACCTATAAAAACACTAATAACAAACTAATACCAATACTAATAAGCATGTAGGCCTATCATAAAGTTCACAGTATTTCAGTACAGTATATTTTTAAGTGGCTTTTTAACAATTAATCAGCCCTGTGGCAGCAGATGAAAGTTATCTGTTTATATAACACCAGTGTTAATGTGTATTGTCATTGACAAATAAATAAATACACAGTTTTTATATATTTTTTATTTGCATTCGTATAGCATGTACAAACACAATATAGATATTAAATATCTGAAATTACACAACATTTAGCGAACATGCTACATAAATAGTCCATTTGATCTAAGCTGCCTGGCTCCGACTGTTGGACCTTGACTTTGATTTCCATAGGCTGCTTTTTTTGCAGGAGTGACTGGTCCACACCTGCATTGTCCTGTTGAAGGAACAGACATGTTGGTCATGTAACGCTGACCAAATTTAATGAGTCATCCTTAAAGAAAATCTAAAGATGAATTGCTTCCACCATTTCAATATGAAGGGGGTGTATTGAAAAGGATAAGATTATCGTCCCAGATTAAATTATTAAAGTGTTTAATTTCTAAATCTAAGTAAAATTGAGAGAGAGGAGGCTCTAACCAATGCTATTTTCCAGGGCTGAAGGCTGCTCTGAGTTCCTTGGTTCAGTTGTGAAGTGGGTATCAGAGGGGCTTGATGGTTGTAGCTGTCCAGTTTAAGAATCAGCTGCACCTTTTCAATTAGGTTGTCAATCTCCACACATAGTTTTTGTGAAGGTGACTGACACAGATCTGCATTGTCCTGTTGAGGAAACAGATATAATTGTGTAATTCTGGGCAGGTTTAATGAAGGCAATGTGTATTTTATTTTTTTTATTTTTTATTTTTTAGAAATCTTAATCTAAGGAAAAACAAGAGATAAAAGGGACTTACAGAAGCTTCTGTGCTCCATGGACACACCCTCTTCCTCTGGCTGGGCATGGGTGCTCCCTGGGGGGAAGTGATGGGTGCTCTCTGGGGGGAAGTGATGGGTGCTCTCTGGGGGGAAGAGATGGGTGCTCCCTGGGGGGAAGTGATGGGTGCTCTCTGGGGGGAAGAGATGGGTGCTCCCTGGGGGGAAGTGATGGGTGCTCTCTGGGGGGAAGAGATGGGTGCTCCCTGGGGGGAAGTGATGGGTGCTCCCTGGGGAGAAGTGATGGGTGCTCTCTGGGGGGAAGAGATGGGTGCTCCCTGGGGGGAAGTGATGGGTGCTCTCTGGGGGGAAGTGATGGGTGCTCCCTGGGGGGAAGAGATGGGTGCTCCCTGGGGGGAAGTGATGGGTGCTCCCTGGGGGGAAGTGATGGGTGCTCCAGGAAGGGTCTGTGCCAAAGCACAAGAGGCTTGGGGCTTTTTGGTATGGGTAGGCAATGCTGCACCCTTCGGAGACCCCGCTGCTCCCTGTTGGGTGCCAACATGCACAGGCACTCCCACTGGGGTTGTGTCTGGTATAATTGCATCCTTTTCCAGCAGCTCCTTTCTCGGCAGCTCTGAGTTTTTAAGATTTCTCTTTTCACAGATCTTGTCAATAACGGGTGCCACCTGTGCACAACTGACAGGTGCTGTCTTCAGAGGAGAGGCTAGTGGCTTCTGCTGCAGCAGCTCCCGTTTCAACAGCTCAGGGATTTTCAGTTTTTGCCTGTTTGGGATCTTGTCTGGCATGGGTGCTCCCTGAAGAGAAGCCTCCTGCCTCAGTCGCTCTGGGATCTTTAGTTTTCGTCTGTCTGGGATCTTTTCTGGCATGGGTGCTCCATGTGGGGAGCATGCAAGCACCTTTGGGGCAGCCACAGGTGCTCTCTGTAGAGACTTGGCGGGCAAGGGTGTTTTCTGCGGGGACACGGAGGACATACGTGCTCCCTGTTCAAAAGAGGCCTTTTGTAGACAATTAGTCAGATGCCCAGAGATGCTGGATGCCCTTTGTTGGGACCTGGGGAGTGGTCCCCGGGGGGACCCAGTAGGCACAGGTGTTCCCTGTGGGGACCCAACAGGCACAGGTGCTTCTTTGAGCTGCTTCATGGCCTTCTCTGATGCATCACTGAAGACTGGAAATGAGATGATGTTTCCCCCCTCAGTTTTCTCAGACCCAGCAGCCTTAGCTTGTCCCTGACGCTTTTTCTTTCTTTGCTTTCTCTGCTGCTCCATGGTCTTGAGTGTTGCATCTGATAAGTCTGATAAGTTCGGGGGCTTCTCAGATGAATCACTGAATACCAGGGATGAGGTGAGGTCCCCCTTCTCAGAACTTGCAGGCACAGATGCTTCCTGTTTGGCCATGGCAGGGACAGGTGCTCCCTGTTTGGACTTGGCAGAAAAGGGTGCTCCCTGCATCGTCTTCTGCCTCCACTGCTTTGTGGTCTTCAGTGTTGCATCTGAGAAGCCTGAGTGCTGGAACCTTCTCTGAGCCTTTTCAGATGCATCACTGAAGACCAGGGATGTGGGGCAAAAAAATTAATTGGTTTGATCATAATTGATTAACATATCATCCTCACATTTCCACACAAATCGCCACTGCATGGCTATTTATTTACCTAAATGTGCAGTAAACCGAGACAATAACATTCCACTGTTTAAGCAAAATTTTTCTCAGAGTTATGAAAACATTAAAATTCAGATCCTCAATCCCTGTATAAAAAGCATACTCACAAACACTCGCCGACTCGCTACAAAAGGCATAATTCCTCTGCACTCAAGGTTAAACTCACCGAACGTTCTATGGAATGCGGCGATCATTATGACGTTACAATGGAACACACGAGTTTGAGTGACTGGAGACCTAGGCTGTTTCTTTAGATTAAAACTGAACATGCAATACAAATACATTTATTATTTATATTTATATTATATTTGACATTTGCAAGCTGGTTCATTAACGGGAGAAAGTGAAGCTGCGCGCGGATCATAGTGGCAACATCACATTTGTGATCAGCCTGAAGCTTATCCATTTCAAATTTGGTGTTAAAGGGCCTTTAAATTTGCCAAAAATAGAACTTTTTTGTTGTTATTAAAAAACAAACAAACAAGCAAGCCCAGCTCAGGTGAGAAAAAGTAACACAAAAGTAATGTAAAGCATTACTTTCCATAAAAAGTAACTAATGCAATTACTTTTTTAGAGAGTAACGCAATATTGTAATGCATTAGCTTTAAAAGTAACTTTCCCAAACACTGGTCACTGGGCATATGTCCTATGTACTTTTCTCAAATGTATATTGATGTGATATTTTACAGCGATTTTCAGTTTTTTATATTGATCAGAAGTGCAGCTGGTATTTTTTTGCTCTTTTGTTCATTGGTGTGTGAAGTCAGCTTTATTTCTACAGCGCTTTATTCAATACAGATTGTTTCAAAGTAGCTTCACAGTAATAAACAGGAAAATAACAGTGTTGATGTTGGAAAGAAGCTTTACAGAAGCATCATTATTCAGATCAATTAAACAAAAATCTCATATGGCATATGAGAAATATGGCAAATCTCAACTGCCTGATTGTTTATATTGTCTCAAAATGTAATGATATTATCATCCAGCTCTAGTCTGATAAATGCGACTATAAGGCATGAAGATAAAAATTAACCTCATGATTCGCAGAGCTAGTACAAGACGATTTGTGGTAAAAAGTATTTATATTAGAAAATGGCAGATCGTTTCTCTAGATAAGACTCTTATTCCTCGTCTGGGATCGTGTAGAGCCCTTTGAAGCTGCACTGAAACTGACATTTGGACCTTCAACCCGTTGAACCCCAGTGAAGTCCACTATATGGAGGAAAATCCTGGAATGTTTCCCTCAAAAACCTTCATTTCTCTTTGACTGAAGAAAGACATAAACATTTTGGATGATATGGGGGTGAGTAAATTATCAGGAAATTTGAATTCTGAAGTGAACTAATGCTTTAATCAGAGTTCAGAATGAGGATCGGTCGATGTCGGGCGGACTAAACAGACCACAGTTTTACTTCTCTTAACAACTTTATTGACATTACATACAAAAATAGAAACAGAGAGCAAGAATATATAAATAAGCTCTAAACATTATAGATTATTCTGACATGGAGAAATACAGATGGCAAACTTTACATTCATATCTGGAGTGAAACTTGTGTTTGCTTGAATGATAAAAAAATCATAAACTACAGAAATAAATACAGAAGGAGTTTGGAGTGATTTGATGAGGTAGATTCAGTTCTTCGGCCTCGCTTCAGGACCTTCTGTGTCGTTTCTCAGTCGTTTTCCATAAGTGCAGAAGCTTATTGTTGAATCGTTTACAAGAACAACATCTACATCTACTGCAGAAGCAAAATGACTGAAGATATTAAGTCTTGATTTCTGAAAAATGTGGCAAAGTTTGTTCTTAAAACAAGAACAAATATCTGCCAATGGAGTCAGAAAAATAAACTTCATTCAAAGAGAAAACAAGATTATTTTTCTGACACCTCATTTTTTGCAGTGTAGTGGTAAATGTTAAGACAGCGGACAGCGTTGTCAATGTTAATAATTCACATAAAACACTGCACGTTTATAAATTATTCTTGAGAAACAATGAGAAACCTGTTCCCACCAACACCTCATCAAATCTCCACGGAAACCAGCCACTGGTTGCCATGGCAATATGCCATACGGGGTTACTAGAGTAAGTCACAGACTTCAGTTAGCTCATGGATCTATGTGAGAAACACCAGCGTTTCACAATCTATTGTACGTTTAATGGATGCCGGCGTACAGACAGTGATGGAGTTGATGCAACTCGGTGTTGGTGTGTGTCGCGCTGATGAACGGCTCCACAGCCACGGGAGCCACCGGGAGCCCGTTCCACACGCAGTCCGTGTTTTTGGCCGAGGCCGCGTCCAGATCGCGCAGGATGCTGTCGATGACTCTCTCGTCCAGCAGCGGCTCAGGCGTCCAGCAGAGGGTGCCATCGTGCTGTGTGTGTCGACTGAAGCTGCTGGCCAGAGAGCGGATCTGATGGGCCAGCGTTCCGACCTCCACCTGCTCCGTCTGGCTGAAGAGGAAGCGTCCGTCTGCTGAGGGTGAGGGCTCCGGCGTCAGCAGACTCGGCACGCTGTCCTGAGCAAACATGAAGTCCTCCTGATGCAGGACACAGTCTGACGGGCCCTCGCTCGCGTCCAGCACCGGCTGGTACACGGGGACGCGGTGAGCGTCGGGCAGACCTACATTAGGAGGAGCGTCAGGGTACGGCTGAGACACTGGGAATACTTCAGAAGGGCAGAAGCGTGAGCCGCACACCAAGTGCTCAAAAGAGCCATAGCCTTCAGACAGGAAGTCAGAAGAGTGAGAGGAAGTGGGGCTGTAGGGCGGCGTGGAGAAGAAGCTTCTGATCTGCACATCGCCCGTCTCTGAGCTCCTCCTGCTTCTGCTCGGGATCTGTCCTGCCATCTCCGGCAAGCAGACGGGACCCTGAGACACCTGAGCACCGCAGACAGACGGAGACACGCTGCCGTAGAGCTTGTCTTTGAGATAGATGGCTTCTGTTTCACTGCAGACAAGAAAAAAGCGGGAGAAAATCAGTCACGTGTGACACACATTTCATGCTGTTTGAGTTAAACAGCCACGCAGGATAAAAATCAGTCGAGCGGAGATGAAGAAGTTCACCTGATGACGTGGTTTGTGCAGGCGATCGATTCTTTGGCTGCTTTCGCAGTTGCACAAACGTAGAGCCAGATCCACGACAGATCCTTCCGCTGCAGTCTGACCAGCATCTCTGCACTTGTGTCGCCTTCATCTCGTACTGCAGAAAAAGATGTGTGTGTGTCAGTAAAGCTGCATGTACTTCAGTGCAACAATATGAGTAGATCATGATCACACAACGGGTCAAAAGTTTGGGGTCGGTGAGATGTTTTAATGTATCTGAAAGTCTCACCAAGGCTGCATTTATTTGATCAAAAATTGTGAAATATTATTAAAATTTCAAATAGCTTTCTATGTGAATATATTGTAAAATGTAATTTATTCCTGTGGTCAAAGCTGAATTTTCAGCATCATTACTCCAGTCTTCAGTGTCACATGATCCTTCAGAAATCATTCTAATACGCTGATTTGCTGCTCAAGAAACTTTTCTGATTATTATCAGTGTTGAAAACAGTTGTGCTGCTTCATATTTGTGTGGAAACTGTGATACATTTTATTTTTCAGGATTCTTTGATGAATAGAAAGTTTAAAACAACAGCATTTGTTTGAAATGGAATCTTTTGTAACATTATAAATGTCTTTACTGTCACTTTTCATCAATTTGATGTAACCTTGATGAATAAAAGTATTCATTTCTTTCAAAGATGTGTATTTGTGTTGACTCACTGAGTGTCGTGTGGCAGCGGGCGGCGAGCGTGAGGTCATCAGGGTGCAGGAGGTCGTACCACGATCGACCAATCAGCTCCTCTGCTGAGAAACCCAGGTGGAACAAAACACTGTGGAAACATGATTCATCATTCAACAAACCAAATCACTCACGTCAGAATAATGACTGAAGATGTATCAAAATTAAGTGAGTTTATGCTTTAAACAAAAACAAATATCTGCCAGTGGGGTCAGAAAAATAAACTTCATTCAAAGGGAAAACAAGGTAATTTTTCTGACCCCATTGGCAGAAACTCACAAGACTTAATATCTACAGTCATTTTGCTTCTCCAGTAAATGTATCTTTATTTAAGAATGTTTAGATATTTGTGCTGGAAAACAAGACAGAAACACTGAGGAAGAATTCATAGATCACCACAACTTTGTCACACATGATGGGAAAGTGTTCCAGTGTGTACCTGTAGGGGGCGTGAGTGAGGCTCATGTCAGGCCGGTGGAGCGTGTGGAAGGAGCCGGAGGCGTGGAGGAGCTGGCGGTCTTGCAGTCTGTCGGCCGTGGGCGTACAGAGCGCCACAAACAGAGAGGAGCTCTGGAAGCGTCCCTTCACCAGCATGGAGCAGCAGCTGCCGTACTGGAGCCGGAAGGCTTTGGAGGTGAGCATACGGCACACGAAACTCCTCTCTGAGACACAGAGAGAGGACATCAGGACCTGATCCGGCCACAACACCACATGCAGAAGAAAGCTGGGCTATCGAGCAACACGCACCTGCTGAGACGTCCGGATCTCTCAAAACGAGCTTCAGCGCTTCAGCGTCGCGACCGTCCATCATATCATAGAAAGTGTCTCCCTGAAGGACATCGACCTGCAAAACAACACAACACACTTAATCACACTCAATATAATCACTGAATGTTAAGAGAGCAACGAATAAATGTGTGTCAAGTCAAGTTAGCTTTATTTCTACAGCACTTTGATTGATTAAAAGCAGCAGGAAAATAACAAAATCAATAATGCAAACTTCATCAAATATGAGACAAACTCTATGGTGTCATTATTCAGATCAATTCACATGCATATGAAACAAAAGAAACAGACCGTTTTCACTCACCATTGACAGGCCGAGATATTCTGCCACGTTTTCAGACACGTACACCAGTTTTCCGTCTTTGTTCAAAGCAACAATAAACCCAGGCAAGGCTTGCAGAAAGCTCTCGTTCAGAGGAGAAACATCGCTGCCGTCCTCATGAACACCTTGATCAAGCAAAGAGCGTTTAGATTGAGATCTGACTGAGACGGAAGGACGCGTGTCTTTAGGAGACTGTCTTTACCTGTGAGCAGCACAGTCTTCCTGATGAAGGTGCAGATGAGCGACATGGAGTGCAGGTACGACAGACGCTCCTGCTCTTCAGCACCGATGGGCAGCAGCGCCCGCATAGTCCGGATCTCGGCATTGATGTGGTCTCGCCGGGCTTTGGACGCCCCTTTAGTGGACCTGCATCAGACCATGAAGACAGAAGGTCAGACAACATCTGCAACCAACACAGTTTCTCATACATTATCAGAGCCTCAGAAGAGCCGAGACGATCAATTATGGCAAAATATGCATTTGTTGCTGTTCTTTCCTTCTTTTATTAACTTATAGATTTCAGCATTTATTATTAAGAAGGATCTCTACTAATCCTGTCCGAGTGCTAGTGTAGATGTCTGACACTGTGTGAGAGAGACAAGAGCTTTCATAAAGACTCGGTGAATGAGAACTGCTGAAATCTGATGACACACACAAGCTCACTGTTTGTCAGTACAGCAAACACACTCCAAGATAACAGGGAACGTTCTGGCAAGGTTCTCTCAAAGTTATGAACAAACGTTCTTTCAGTAACTTTAATAGAACGTTCGTTCAAAGTTATCTGAACTTTAATAATGTTCAAGCATTAGCACAAAAACATTATTTATACAATATATCAACACAATATATCGTTCATGGAACGTTTTTCTGAAACATTTTAGTAGCACGTTCATTTAATGTTTTTTTTTTAAATGATACTACTTGTTACAGAAAAAAGTAACGTTCGCGTAATGTTTGCAAAATGTTTTCTTTAACATTAATATAACCAAGAAAAAACGTTTTGAACATTCAGAAATTACGTTTTCACAACTTCAAAACTTTCTTAGAACATATTTTTGTTAGCTGGGAAACGAACAAATTACATGCAGAGCAGCACAATTTCATCACAAGATTTTCGATGACTTTACCCTGCAGTGTCAATGTATTACAAACGCATAATAACGGTGCGGTGCGCGTGCAGGAGACCGAACACACCGGGCGCGTGCACGCGCGGAACTCCTCACCGGTTTGACTGACCTGAAGCGTTTAGAGGCGCGGAGGCTCCGTCTGATGCTCGTGTCGCAGCTGACGCTCATCCTCACTGAGATCTGAAGCAAAGCAAAAAGAGCCCATGTTAAACAGCTGAAAAAGAAAAAACATCGATAACGTGCAAAACATATAAACCGCGAGGATTCCTATGACAGGTCAGTATTAGTATAGTTAGGGTTAGTTGGTGGTAGTGGAGCTGCTGTAGAGCTCGCCTCACCTCTGACCGCTGTGTGTGAGTGTGAGTGTGTGATGATCCGCGAGTCTCTCGTGTCTTATATAGTCTCGAGCTCAACCTGAGACCTGAGGAAGAAAAAACACTCAGCGTGACGACACGAGGAGTGACCAGATATTTATAGCGCGTGAGTGTAAAAATAACTAGTGACATCATCACAACAAACAAACACACACATACAGAGAGAGAGAGAGAGAGGTAATTAATATTAAGGGTTAGTTATGCCACTCTGAATTTTATCAAATAACAATAACATTTCATTAATTTTATCAGGTTTCAACAGCTTTCAAGCTTCATGCAGAGATACACAATTTGTGTAGTTTGTGTGATTTAAAGGGTTAGTTCACCCAAAAATGAAATTTCTGTCATTAATTACTCGCCCTCATGTCGTTCCACACCCGTAAGACCTTTGTTCATCTTCAGAACACAAATTAAGATATTTTTGATGAAATCCGAGATAATTTTTTTAATCTCCCTTAGAAAGCAACGTAATTACTGTCATTCAAAGTCCAGAAAAGTAGTAAAGACAGTCAACGTGACTACAGTGGTTCAACCTTAATGTTATAAAGCGATGAGAATACTTTTTGTGCGCAAAGACAAAAAAAATAACGGCTTTATTCAACAATTTCTTCTCTACCCTGTCAGACTCATATGCAGTTGATGCAGTTCAATGCTTCTATGTTTACGTCCGAACGCCGGCTCATTATTGGCTGATGTTGTTCACATGAGCAGCATGACGCATGCGTGTGATGCTGACGCAGGAGCCGGCCAACGAGATGGCGTTCGAATGTAAAGTACGAGTCTGACAGGTAGAGAAGAAATTATTGAATGAAGTCATTATTTTTGTTTTGTTTTTACACAAAAAGTATTCTCGTCGCTTCATAACATTAAGGTTGAACCACTGTAGTCACGGTGACTATTTTAACAATGTCTTTAATACTTTTCTGGACATTGAATGATATTAATTACATTGCTTTCTATAGGGGATAAAAAAAAAAAAACTCTTGGATTTCATCAAAAATATCTTAATTTGTGTTCCTTAGACGAACAAAGATCTTACAGGTTTGGAACAACACGAGGGTGAATAATTAAAGGATTAATTCACTTTGAAATGAAAATTACACCAAGATTTACTCACCTTCAAGCCATCCTAAGTGTATATGACTTTCTTCTTTCTGATGAACACAATCGGAGTTATATTAAGTCTTACGAAGTCGCGTCGTAAGTTGGACGTAGGACGTAGTCTGAGAGTTTTACACTTTCTTCGCAAGTTGAATACGGAAGGCGGTCTGGCGGAAGCTAGATATTTTACTTTATAACTTGTTAAATATGGATATTTTTCTTACACAAACGCTTCGCTTCTCTTCAGAAGGCCTTTATTAACCCCCCGAAGCCGTGTGTTCATGTCGGATGGATGCACTTTCTTCAGCTTCATACTCGTTGGTCCCATTCACTGCCATTATAAAGCTTGGATGCATCAGGATATTTATTAATACAACTCAGATTGAAATTTTGACTTTCACAACAAACTCACGCATGACAATTGAAAAAAATGCGTTACAAAATCAAAATTTCAAACGTTTGAAATCATCTGACTGGATGTAATCTCAGACTGTAGCTAAAAAAAAAATCTGTCCATCAAACACTAGGTGATTTTCTGACGAACATCTGCAGACTGACTCTGACTTTCTGCAAATCAGGGGATAAATCTGTTCAGAAGTCCTTCATTCCAGCCTTTAGTGTCAATATTTGATTCAGCGTGGAACCTGAAGAAGAAGCTCAGATGAAGACGTCTGTGATGGAGCGTCTCAGTGCCTTGGCTTCTGTAGAGTCGGTTTGGGTTTAGTGTGCATTGCTTCAGGGCTAGATCGAGCCTAAGCAAACCTCAGATTGTTTTATATGAAAGTCTGTGGAGGGTCGTCAGAATAAAGTGCGTCTGCGGAGTTTCCCGTCTGCAGCGCCGCCGCACTTAAAGATAACACAAGACTTTATAGCAGCAGCTACTGACAGACATGAACACACTGCCACTGCGAGACAGACCGACGGGTTCACCAACGTCTGAGGTCTTCATATGCAGTTCTGCCTTCAGACATCGCTGAAGCTGATCGATCTGGAGGGTATCAATATCATTATTGGACACTTATGAGCTGATCGTTCACAAATACTGACACGCTGAAGCGAATGTGACAGATCACACATATCTGCCAATGGAGTCAAATGGAAAACAAGTTTATTTTTCTGACCCCATTGGCAGATATTTTTTCTTGTTTTAAACGTAAACTCGCTTCATTTTTCATTAATCAACACTTAATATCTTCAGTTATTTTGCTTCTCCATTAAATGTATCTTGATTTAAGAATGTTTAGATATTTGTGCTGGAAAACAAGACAGAAACACTGAGGAAGAAGCTCTTTTTTTTTGTTGTAGTGTATCAATATTCCTTTCCATTTAGTGTCAGACAAATCACGAATGAAAGAAAACCAGCTTTCTATGCTACGATACATGGCAGCGAATCAAATTTGTCTTTTCTTTGGGAAAGATTCAATGATCCGACTGGTCTAATGAGCTGTCGGAGGTCAGGAGAATCATCTTCAGGTGATTCATCACAGTTTGTTCGGAGCTGAAGAGCGTTTGACTCCATCGAGCGCCGCAGGTCAAAACAACCATGGGCTCATGACACGACATGAGTTTTAATGCTGTATTTGGGTCTGGAGAAGCTCGTCCCCAGAGAGAGTGACGATTGAGCTCACAGACGTCCAACACACGATCTGCGGCCATTAGCGCTGAGCTGAAGGCACAAGTTTAAGGTTCCTGTGAAAACGAGGAGGCCAACAGGTGGGTTTCGTCCGATCACAATTCCTCAAGCAGTTAACCTTTAGCTTTCACAACCTTTGCTCAATAGAAGCCCATTAAGGTCACGTCCACTGAGAGATCGGCCAAATCAATCAAGCTTCATACGAGAAACGACGCCGCAGAGAGACATTAAGACTTTGCGTGTAAATCTGACTGGTTAACTTCAAGACAGAAGGTTGCGAGCATCACACAGATGCTTGTGAAAGTGTCTTAGGCTGATCATGATGAAGACGTGCCTATATTGGACACCAGACAGAGGAATGGATCTGGAATGAAGCCATACAGGGAGAATAATATTGCAAAAACTCTGTGGATTAATAAAGAAATATCTTACATTCTAGAGAAATACATGTTCATTTAAAAATAAGTTTTATTTAATCACTTCTTCTCAAAATTGTGCTCAAATCTGTAGGTGTTACAAGAAACAACTTCTTAATGTGCTTTTTATATAGGCACACGTGTGTGTATTCCAGTACATTTAAGCAGACAATAAGCAAAATTATCATCAATTTTATTGTTTAGGAAATTCAAAAGATTCCATTTAAAACCCGTTTACAACATTGACCGAGTCGTAACTTGTGGAAAAGATTCATCCGCCACCTAGGAATCGTGTCATTTCCAAACATCAACAGCATTTACACCAATCAGAACATACAGAACGTAAAAGCTTTTCTTTAGTCTCTTCCTCTCCTTCACTCATATATAAAACATATCTATTTTAGCATGTTAGCAAGACCATCATGGAAAAAGGTCACTATTTCAAGCAGCATGTCACTAAACCATCATCGCTTTCTTCCCTTGACCATCAGTCTCTATCAGCTACAGATCATCATGAAAATGCACTTCATTTTGGGACTTCATTTTTTGAAGGTTGAGCTTTTTTTGATGCAGTTCGTTTGCACAATATTTATTATGACAGTTTGATGTCAGATATTCACAATAACACAATAAAATCTCTAATAAAACATATTTCAAATCCGGTCAGAGCAGAAGCCATTAAAACTCTGGGCGCTTCGATTCCAGACCTTCTGAAGATCTGAAGTGGCCACAAGAACATCAGGCACTGGATGAGACGCCAGAAACGTCCCACGGGACTCCAATAAAGCCGCACGTCAGACGCACCAACACTGATGCGGTGTCTACATGTGCTTCAGCTCCGGCTTTGGCACCATCGATATCTATCAATACCAATATTCTGTAATCAAACAGTAAAGATTCAGATGACATATATAAACCGCAGTAATGGATCTGATTTTTAAGATGTTTGCAGACTGGAAATCCAGACTGGCATTTCAAAGCTGGGTTTGTAAGACGTGAACTGGAAGAAATTCAACATGAACGTCAGATTCAGATTCATCTCTGTTTGCTGGAAAACACTTGAGGCCGTTTATTAGATGGTGCTGATTTGATCCGATGTGAAACATCTTTTGGTGTGATTGAGTGATGAGAAAACATACTCTAATCTTTCACAACATCATTTGTTTGTGCACTCTCTTTGAGATCTAAAGACGGAGAGTATTTACTGTGTGTGCTGAATGCTGGATCCTGAAGGATGCACGCATGCAGAGGAAATCTTTTCCTTTCTATTGATTGTTGAGTCAAGTTTTATTGTCAGAAGCACTGTGGGAAAACAGAATACCACTCCAGTTCAAAGGAGGGTAACGCAACATATGTCCAATGGTTTTTGTCTCCTTTTCACTGCCTTTCGATATGTAAGAGCACGTGTGCGGAGCGTAACGAAAGTATTGCATATAAACCAGCAATCTGAACACACAAGCAGAGAAATGACAGATTACAGGTTAAATGACCTTCATTTCACTCCAGATTCTCTTTAAAACATTGTAACACTGATGAATAATTGGACTGATTTAAAAGCATGAAGGTCCGTTTCTCCGCAAAAAGTTCAACGGTGGCAAAATCAAACTAGGAAAGTGCCGCTCGTCCGCAGGGAAAGGGCCTTGGCCCACAAATAGGTCTAATGGAGAAACTTCAATCCGGAATCCAAACGGGTGAAAAGCAGCTGATCTCTGGAGCGGGCCGTTCTGAAGATGGTTCTGACGGCTCAGCCGTGAGAGGAGAATATGGGCCGGCTGATGTTGCTGTTGGTGGTCATGGCCGTCAGCTCCCACCTGAAGAACAGCAGACAAACACACGCGTCACACTAGATCAAATCACCGTTTCAATCAGTCACACTGAGCGCAGTCATGTTAAAGGGATTTGCACAATCAAACTAACACAAACATGCTGGTTCCCTGCAGGAGGGCGGATGTGTGCCGGCTGCAGCGGGAGGGGCTTTCGTTAGACTCATTAAGATAAGACGCCACTTCACCATTTGTATTCTCCATCACTATCAGACCGTGCGTCTCCTCCACACACTTACCAGCCTCCAGTTAAAGGCTCTTAACACAGAAACCTTTCAAAATAGGGCTTGAAAATCGTCAAATTCGCAATCACATTTTCAGATTCTCGATTCGGACCTCCAGAGATTGAGTGTCGTTATCAAAGTACTGCGTGATTTTTGATTATTGGACACAGTTGGAAGAAGCTCCAGAGACATTAACATCTTTAAATCAGCAACTGTTTGTGGCATGTTTGCCACTTTATGTTAGATAATAGTGTAATAGTTCTGACTACAGAACTAATAATACTGATTACTGCAATAAATATAGCTGCAAGCAGCAATTAAAGGGGCCAAAAAAGGCACGAGTTATGCGAGCATGGATGGAAGCATCAGAGCAACTGCAACAACGAGTAATTAAAGACATTTTAGATCATTTTAGTCAAAATGGCTGAAAAATCTTAAATAGAATAACTAGTAATATAATTGAATTGCATATCACTTTCGACCAATAGGTGGCGCTGTGAACAAATTGATGTTGTGTGGTCAGTGTGAGGAGACAATGACAAGCACAAAGTTTGGTGTCAATATGCCAAAGCGTTGCAGAGTTACAGCATCCGTGTCGATTTGGCATCATGCCATCAAATTTGTTGATGCGTCAAATGATAACGGTTTGGTATATTAACACAAAATCCATAACTTTTTGCTGGCATGGTCTGAAGATGATCTGCTGCCCCAAAACTTTTTGAGTACCTTCAAGGCACCATGCCGAGGACACATACCGAGTTTCGTAATGATATTCCAATGTGTTCGTAAAATATAGCATTTTACGACAAAACCTACTTTGGCATGCTCTTCGTCAAATTCGTTTGTGTGTTATTCGAGAATGGGTTGAGGAATCAACTTGAATTCCATAACTTTTTGTTGCCATGGGTTGAAGATGATCTGATTTGATTTTCGTGAAAATCAGTGCAATAGTCTAGGAGGAGTCTGAAAATTCAAAATGGTGGAAAATTTTTCGTGACGGAAAATGACGTCATAGGGTGCATTCAAATCATCTTGAGCCGAGGAAACAGAGGAAAAAATAATAGTTTCTAGCTCTTTGGAAAGTTGGTGGAGCTACAGGGAATGAGTTAAAGGGTTAGTTCACCCAAAAATGAAAATTCTGTCATTTATTACTCACCCTCATGCCGTTCCACACCCGTAAGACCTTCGTTAATATTCGGAATGCAAATTGAGATATTTTTGTTGAAATCCGATGGCTCAGTGAGGCCTGCATAGGGAGCAATGACATTTCCTCTCTCTAGATCCATAAAGGTACTAAAAACATATTTAAATCAGTTCATGTGAGTACAGTGGTTCAATATAATAAAGCGACGAGAATATTTTTGGTGCGCCAAAAAAACAAAATAACGACTTATATAGTGATGGCCGATTTCAAAACACTGCTTCATGAAGCTTCAGAGCGTTATGAATCAGCGTTATGAAGCAGCGGTTCGGAGCGCCAAAGTCACGTGATCTAAGCAGTTTGGTGGTTTGACACGCGATCCGAATCATGATTCGATACGCTGATTCATTATGCTTCCTGAAGCAGTGTTTTGAAATCGGCCATCACTATATAAGTCGTTATTTAGTTTTTTTGGCGCACCAAAAATATTCTCGTTGCTTTATAATATTAATATTGAACCACTGTACTCACATGAACTGATTTAAATATGTTTTTAGTACATTAATGGCTCTTGAGAGAGGAAATGTCATTGCTGGCTATGCAGGCCTCATGGAGCCATCGGATTTCAACAAAAATATCTCAATTTGCATTCCGAAGATTAACGAAGGTCTTACAGGTGTGGAACAGCATGAGGGTGAGTAATAAATGACAGAATTTTCATTTTTGGGTGAACTAACCCTTTAAGGTGATGATGCATGGGGCAACTTTTTGATCAATGTTGCCAAGTGATGTTGCTTGGGAACTTTCCCATTAAGAATGAGCAACAAATTTCTATCTGGATACTTTAGATCAAAATTTGTTGCCCATTCTCAATGGGAAAGTGCTCAAGGAACATCTCTCGGCAACATTGATCAAAAAGTTTCCCTATGTATCATCACCTTTTGCTGCAAGTGGATCTATAGGCTGCCACAGACTTTCATGGCAGAAAAAGAAGTTCTGCAGAAAACAGTGATGTCATCATCCAGCTCAGTTCAGTTCTCAATGCAGGCAGACAGAGGCGACAGTGGCAAGAACCCAAACTCCATCAGGTGACAGAATGGAGAAAAAACCTTGGGAGAAGAAGTGTGTGTGTGTGCGCACAGCTGCTGGTGTTTGGACTGAACGTGCACAATATATTTTGTCTTTGGTGAGAGCGATAATTCGTTTCACTAATTGGCTGAATTATTGGGCTTTGTTGCGGCTGTGGAGAATTAAGGTGTCTTCACTCTCTCCCTCCATCATGAGTGAGTGTGTGCGTGTGTGTGAGTGTGAGTGTGTGTAACCTGATCAGTAAAGCCATGATCTGCTGACAAGAGCCCAGAGCTGATGAGGGTCAAGGGTTGAGGTGCAGATTGTTATCGCTGTCTCTGGTTTCACACTCATTCACTAGGAGCAGTAAACGTGAGTGTGAGAGTGTGTGTGTGTGTGCGCAGTCTGACTGCACTCATACGCCCTGAATCACTGCATGCGTGTTCGTCAGAAGATGCTGATGGGACTTTCATTCACATATGAAGGCTGATCGTGAGCCATACATGTGTCTTGTGGTCAGTGTGTTTCTCACCTGATGTCATGAGGGAGTCCAGACTGATCCAGACTGTACTGAATAACCGCTAGCTTGCATAAAGTCTTCAGATTAGGACCTAAAAAACAAAGCAACAAACTCAGTAACACATAAGCGTTCACTCTTAAAAATAAAGGTTCAAAGGTTTTCGCAGTGATGCCATAGAAGAACCATTTTTGACTCCCCAAAGAACTTTTCAGTGAACAGTTAAAAGAACCTTCGTGTGAAAAACCTTTTTTTCACTTTACAGAACCTTTTGTGCAAAGGATGCTAATAAGAAAAACCTACCTATAAATGATATCTTATTGCTTTTTAATAGGGTTTATAAGACACTTAATATTCACTTATATTATAGATTTGACTGCACTGACACTATCAGATGAGAACAAAACTTGAACTGAATTGATCTGAATATTGTCTTCTGTAGAGCTGCTTTACAGCTGAAACTGAATTTGTCTCATATTTGATGAAGTTTGCAAGCTGACTTGACTATCAGAATGAATGGTTTTGCGCGTCAGCGGCGCGTCATCAGAAGCGCTTCAGGACAGCCGAACATGTCCTTCCGCTGACGCTCACGTGTGAGTATTGGCCTCCACAGGACAGTCGAGTGTCTCCAGCGCTTCCCTGCTCTATTTTCACCTGTTCCTGTGGAGCTGCCCTGAAGATGCTGCCAAACGGAAGAGCCTTTATTTGGTGCCGGATGCACCTCGCCGTGTCCGTCTGGCCCAGAGAGAGAGAGGGAGAGAGAGAGACGGTCCACGGGGCTCTGTGAGCTCGCCCGCGTCACTGACAGAGTGTAAATCAGACGCTTCGTCATGATACGACCTGATATCGATTCTCTTAGCCAGAGATACGATATTTGCCTGACACCTGCGATACAATTAGATTAGATTCAAGGGTATATCGATCGATATTACGATATTATTTGTCTATTTTACACAACAGGTTACATTTTTATTAGTTCACAAATGCGACCAAAATATATAACATGAACATTTAATTGAAAATTCTGCATGTCCTGTATCACAATTGGGACATTCACAACCAAAAAATACACTCGAGTTTTAAAAAAAAAAAAAAAAGAAAGAAAGAAAAATAAATAATGTGAAGGAAAAAAATCAAGTCACACGAGATTAGTAATGGTGAAAGCTTATGACAGGACAACAGACAAGAAAGTCTTCCAGACTACTTCTAAAATGTGCAAATCTGGTTCAAATCCTCATTAGGAAACAACAAAAATGAGGTACTGCAGTTGTAGAAAAAATACTTTCATTTAGGAAAAATAAATGGAGTATAAGTTACAAAATATAGCTGTTAAATCATTTTTATTTGAGACTGAGTTTCAAAATAAAGGTGCCTCTTAAAAATATTGTTTTTGTACGTTGTGTTGATACATTTTATCTTTATTCATTTGATCGATGTATCATTACACCCCTATTCACTGACTGACTGCATTGCTTTTCATGAATGTATTCATCATTTGTCACATTTCAACCTTATTTTAGCTTCAGTACTGTGAGGGTTAATCCACAGCGAGGGACACATGACAGGATTTTAACTATAACTTAATAACTTTAGCACTGAAACACAGACTGAGACTCACTGAAGTCCAAGATGTACAGGTCCGAATGGTCCATGAGGTTGAACTCGTCGCCCATCCCCTGCTCCGGACACGGACTGAAAGACAAAAGCATCATCATCAGCGCAACAATCCCATAATGCTTCTTCAAAGGACCGCGTGACAGAAAAATCAAACCCGTCTGCGAGTCTCTTTGAACTTTACTAAATGAATGAGTGACCAGCAACTATGCAAGCTTGTTTTTGCCACTAAATAAAAAAATAAAAAGGTAATTGCGACTTTTAATCTCACAACTTTTTTCTCAGAATTTTGAGTTTATAATTCGCAATTCTGACTTTATAACATGCAATTGCGAGTTACAAAGTCAGAATTTCGAGCTATACAGTCAGAATTGAGTGATATAAAGTCAGAATTGCAAGTTATAAAGTCAGAATTGTGAGATTAACATTGCCATTAACTCGCAATTCTGACTTTTTATCATACAATGCTGACTTTTTATCATACAATGCTGACTTTTTAACACGCAATTCTGACTTTATTTCATGCAATTCTGAGAAAAAAAAAGTCAGAATTGTGAGATAAATAGTCACAATTACCTTTTTTATTTTTCATGGCAGAAACAAGCTTCCATAGCGACAGATAAAAAACATACAGAATTCATTCAGTCGTGTGAAATGATCACTAAACGTTTGGCTGCGCTGTCTCCTCCAAACACCATGAAAAACACTTGATGATTTGTTCGATCTTTATAAATTTTATATTTCAGCAAACAAAAATAGGGGCAATAGTGTGAAACACAAACATTTTTCCATTCTCGGTTTTCTTGTTTTATTCCTATCCAGACCTGGAAATGACTAAACTCAAACTCTACACTGTGAGGAACCCTGAAACCTTGATGATGGTGTGAATACACAGATGTTTGGTGTGATCGCAGCTTCAGTCCTGCTGCTGAAAGTTCACCACTCAACACTAGTTTAAAGGTTTAAACCTTTCAGTTTCCCACCCAGATCTTTAACCAGCAGAAAAATACAGCCACTCTTTTCTTCCCATGTTACAACATTGCCAAAAGAGGAAGCAGTGAGACTCACACACAGCTTATCAGGAGCAAACACACGGAGACCCACAGGAAACGCTGGAGTATCTCACACAAACACTCCTTCCTGCTGACACACCTGCACAGAACACTAAAAACATCATCATCATCGCCACGGTCATCTGGTGATCCGTCCAGAACCGAGACCCGGCCAGCGCTCCATCATCCCGTCACACGTCTCGAACCTCGGCTCTTGAGTGCAGGATGTCGTTGGGATTTTACGTTCCTGATCTTGCTTAAACAAACAGCTCGCTGGTTTAAAGAGAATCAGAGCGGTTCGGGGTCCCTGGGAGGCCAGCTGTGGAACTCATTACATCCCCCGACCCACCGGGAGGTCAGCCAGCCCGGATTATGCCCAGACCTTTATCAGAGCCGCGGGCCGTTACATTAACGTACGCACGCTCCTATTTATTTACCTTCATCGGCCGCCGCTCTGCTCAGAGTTAATGAAACGTGCCCTATGAACCCCAGGAGCGGAGCGCTGTCACACGGCCAGCTCTAAGACAACAGCGCAGCGACAAAACAAATAAAAGACAAAGAGAGCAAGTGACACAAGAGTATCGAGGAAACGAGTGGAAGAAAGATGACACATGCAGATCCACAGAGCGCTTCATTAATGCTGAACCTCACAGATCAAGATTCACTAACAGCTCAAGCCAGCGCAAACACTCTTCTGGCATTAAAACTACTGTCAGGATTTACTAAAGTCACACACAGGGTTCCTACACATTTTCCATTTCAGAATTACATACTTTTCCAGACTCAATTCCCAAGTCTCTCTGTAGATTTTCAGACCATATTTAACATAAATGGTTCATACAGCATTTTTTTCAGCTTTAAATTTGGTATATAGTATAGTCAGTTGTAAATATTTTTATTTTCTCAGGATTTTTTTTTTTCATTGATTTTCTCGAAGTGACAATGTACAGAGCCCCTAAAATTAAATAAATATAAAATATACAGACTTTTGCACGCACACAAGAAACTTTTTCGTGTCCTCGAGAAACTATTCACATGCGCACAGGTTTTTTGATTGCTTACGCATTGCTTTTATATATACTATAACCTATTTCCTTTGTGTGTCACTGCCATAGTACTATGAAGAAAACAAGATCATGGATGCACATAAATTAATAGAGATTTGCTCAAAATTTGGCTTTCCTTAGAGTAGTACCTCTAATATCAAGGCCTAATGTCCAATTTAACGCATCCTCTGTGGCGACGGAGAAACCATGACACGAAATGAGCTGATGGCACAATACCGCTGTGTGCATTGTCCTATTTGCCAAGTTCAAGGGTCTATAAAAAAGATTTGTACTGTAAAAAAGTGTTCAAAATTTGGCTTTCGTTAGGGCAGTGCATCATATTTCAAGGCCTAATGTCCAATTTAACGCATCCTTTGTGGCGACTGAGAAACCATGACACGAAATTGGCTGAAATTGGCTCTTTTCATGATTATTGTCTCTTTAAGATGAATCGCTTGTTGTATTCCTCAATTGGATTAAAGCGTCTGATAAATAAATGTAAATGTACAATTGTTTCCTAGCTAGTTTCATTTTTGTCAGTGTATTAAACTCAATAAAAGCTATTGAGAAATTACTATCAAAACGTTCAATCACAGCATCAAAACAATCCACTGACGCAAAGACAAATAAAGAGCCATTCAGTGCACCTGTATGGTTTTCCAGTAGCAGAAATGACTGAATGATCACAGACTGACAGCAGCGGATGATAAAGGCAGTGAGCGGCTCGCATCCGCGCCTAACCCCAGACAGACAGACAGACAGACGGGTGGTGCAGTGAGACAGCGGACCGAGCGCTTGACGGTGTGAAAGTGTTTTGTGAGTTTATGAGGTTTCCTAGTGTTTGACGGCTCATTTGTGTTACATGATCAGCCAAGTATCATTGAGGAGGTTCCTCCCCCTTCACTCACTCACACACACTCCCCCTATGAAAACACACTCGCTGTTGGTCGTAACACCGCTGGGAATGTCGACTGGAATCTTCTAAAGCTTCTCTGCCTACAATCACCTCATTAGCCCGAGCGTCACCTTCTTAAAAGGTCACTAATGAAGAAATGAAACCCCCCGTCCGAGAGAGAGACACTGTTTCTCTACAGAAACTAGAAAACTTCCTTCACAGCAGGATCTCTCACACACACACGCGTTTAATGCGTTCCATGCATGCTGGTTCTGACAGGGAAGTAATGCGCTTGCTGTTTCCTCCTCTTCTTCCCTGATGAGTGCCGAGAGCTCGCAGAAGTTCAGGAACTCATTGTGTGCTATGACTTCCTGTAGAGAGTCTTATCTGTGCAGCACAGATTCATTATGATCCTCGTTGACACAAAGTTTTAACCCCGATTAAACCCATCATCGAACCAAACTGAACCGAGACCCACATTTCCAGAGTCCAAACTAACTCTGATGCGCTTCAACTGAAATATGAACACAACACAGACCAAAGACATCTAAACGAACCAAAAACCCTGGTTCTTCTCATTACAGTTTGGTACAAGCGTCAGAATCTCCTCGCAGCAGATCTTCGCTTGTGTGTAACGGAGGGATTCCTGCTGCTTTTTTGACTCCTTTACACATTTTATAAGCTCTTTGTAATGCCATCTGCTGTTAAAAAGTAAGCTCAGAATCGAGAGAGAGAATCGCAATACATTCGGAAAATATCAGAATCGATCCAGATTCATTGTATCGAGAATCGATGTATTGTGTATTGTAATAAAAATGTGTAACATCCAGTGAACGAGTCCTTCACTGATCCGTGTGGAACGGCAATCAGCATCTACAGATCATGCAGATTGAGTCTGGATCTTAATCTCAGGTCTAAACCCTTCAGGTTGGCTATCAGAGACGCTGATGTCCGATGGTGGATTAATAATGTCTGAGAGAAGCTCGGCAGCGGTGGATAATGTGGCTGAACTGCGCTGATGGAGTCTGGGTTTAAATTTAGACGCAGCAGAGACAGAGGCCGAATCCAGCTGATACCAGCAGCACCGCTGAGCCCGTGTGAAAACAAAAATCAGCACAAATTATCACAGAAATGCCATTATCTCTCTGCTGTAAACACGGGAACTGGGAAAACAACGGATGTTTGGGGCAACTGGCTTTTGTACGAGTTTTGGATTGATGGACTGGGTTACGCTCTCAACCAACAGAAAAAAATCGTCTGAATATCAAGAACACAGACGTTTATCTGCGGCTCTGCTGAAGACTAGCAGCGATCGGCCGTCTGCACTAAACTAACTAGCTGTTCAGTTCCATGCCACTGTCAGTATCTGAAGCAGGATTAAACCGGATTAAGCACAGTGTGACCGATGGACACTTATCATGAAGAATCATTAATACTGGAATACAGTCAACACTAAACACGTTACACTGATGACGTCACCAAGACACACATGAACTCAACAGAGATGATGTGAATGTGACGGGCGGATCGGGTCAATGAATCGACGAATCGGATTGAAGAATGTCTGTCATATGTTGGTGCTGCTTCTCGAGAAGCATGAGAGCGTCTGCAGATCAACTTAAGTGTGTTTCGTCTAGCCAGCAAAGTTTTAAGCTGAAACTCTGTACAACTGACTAGAGCCGTCTACAAACACACACTGCAGGAGGCACAAACACACACACACTCAACACGCACGTGCACTCTCTCACACACACACTCAACACGCACGTGCACTCTCTCACACACACACTCACACAAACTCAACATGCACACACACTCTCTCACACTCACACACTCACACAAACTCAACATGCACGTGCGCACACACTCGACACGCACATACACACTCAACATGCATGCACGCACGCACACTCACACACTCAACACACACACACACACACACTCAACATGCACGCACGCACACTCACACAAACACGCACACTCAACACGCACACTCAACACACGCACACTCACACACACACGCACACACACACAAACACACACACTTTCTCTCACACACACACTTAACACACACACACAAACACACTCACACTCACACGCACACACAAACACACACTCTCTCACACACACAAACACACACTTAACGCACACACAAACACACTCTCACACACACAAACACACTCAACACGCACACACACACACACAAACTCTCACACACACAAACACACACTTAATACGCACACACAAACACACTCTCTTTCACACACACAAACACACACTCTCTCACACACACTCTCTCACACACACACAAACACACACTCTCTCTCTCACACTCACACACACTCAGTACGTACACACACACTCTCTCTCTCTCACACACAAAAACACACGCACACACAACACACTCTCTCAAACACACACTCAACACGCACACACAAACTCTCTCTCACACACACAAACACTCTCACTCACACACACTCAACACGCACACTCTTTCACACACACACACACACACACACTTAACGCACACACAAACACAAACTCAACATGCACACACACTCTCTCACACACACACACTCACACAAACTCAACATGCACGTGCGCACACACTCGACACGCACACACACACTCAACATGCATGCACGCACGCACACTCACACACTCAACACGCACACACACACACACTCAACATGCACGCACGCACACTCACACAAACACGCACACTCAACACGCACACTCAACACACGCACACACACACACGCACACACAAACACACACACTCTCTCTCACACACACACTTAACACGCACACACAAACACACTCTCACACACTCAACACACGCACACTCACACGCACACACAAACACACACACTCTCTCACACACAAACACACACTTAACGCACACACAAACACACTCTCTCACACACACAAACACACTCAACACGCACACACACACACAAACTCTCACACACGCAAACACACTCTCTCTCACACACACAAACACACACTCTCTCACACACACACTCTCTCACACACACACAAACACACACTCTCTCTCTCTCTCTCTCTCACACTCACACACACTCAGTACGTACACACACACTCTCTCTCTCTCACACACAAAAACACACGCACACACAAACACACTCTCTCAAACACACACTCAACACGCACGCACAAACTCTCTCTCACACACACAAACACTCTCACTCACACACACTCAACCACACACTTAACGCACACACAAACACACTCTCTCACACACACAAACACACTCAACACGCACACACACACACAAACTCTCACACACACAAACACACACTTAATACGCACACACAAACACACTCTCTCTCACACACACAAACACACACTCTCTCACACACACACTCTCTCTCACACACACAAACACACACTCTCTCACACACACACTCTCTCACACACACACAAACACACACTCTCTCTCTCTCTCTCTCACACTCACACACACTCAGTACGTACACACACACTCTCTCTCTCTCACACACAAAAACACACGCACACACAAACACTCTCTCAAACACACACTCAACACGCACACACAAACTCTCTCTCACACACACAAACACTCTCACTCACACACACTCAACACGCACAAACACTCTTTCACACACACACACACACTTAACGCACACACAAACACACTTTCTCTCACACACACACACACTAACACACACACTCTTTCTCACACACAAACACACACTCAACATGCACACACAAACTCTCTCACACACACACTCTATCTTACACACACACTCTATCTAACACGCACACACAAACACACACACTCACTCACACACACACACACACACACACAAACACACACTTAACACGCACACACAAACACACTCTCTCTCACACACACACACAAACACACTCTCACACAAATACACACTTAACACGCACACACAAACACTCTCTCACACACACACACGCACACACACACACACAGAAAACAATTAATCTGATATAAAAGTCTATGAGATGTACTCACTAATATAGTAAAACAAACTGCGTCAGTGAGAGTATGAGTGAGTGTGTGAGAGTGTGAGTGTGTGTATGAGTGTGTGTGTGTGTGTGTGTATGAGTGTGTGTGGAATAATTGTCGGGTCATTCAGAGATGCAGGAGGCTGATGGGAAACTAATTTGTGGTTCCGTTACATGAAATTAACTAAATGAAAAGATAAATCAAGGATGTGATTCACACATCACTTTAATTTTCACTGTAGGACTTACTTCCTGTTGATGATGTCACAACTATCGTTGAAAGCAGGCTAAGATGAAAATCAGCCAATCAGAAATGAGCAGAGCTTTGAGGGACCAATCAAACGGAGAGCTATCAAATGTGCTGTAATTATGGAGTGACGTCAGAGAAAAAAAAAAAAATCCCATGATGCCGCATGATTCAGTGCTGCTTTCATTCTCGTAACAGGTCCTGTTTTAAAGCACAGGCTCTTTCCACCTGCATTTTAGAAACTTTTTTTTTTCCCGGAGATTTCCTGTCACAATAATAACATTAAGGCACTTCTGTCACACGTCACTAGCATCATCAGCAAAGGTCACGTTAGCATGAGAGACAGACGTGTGCATGAAAATCAGCATCTGATTCAGCTTAAATCAGCACTCATCACACAGAGGAAGTGACATCAAGTCAGGATATTAAAACCATCAGGACGCTCTTCAAGAGAGAAGGCCATAAAGACACTCAGATAAATCACCAAACACACTCAACCAACCAAAACAAACAAACACTACAGAGGCGGCTCATCACCGACTCACAAGCTGCCGTCCCACGCGTATCCCAGCATGCCAATCTGTCGCATTCCTGTTTACATCCGGTGCCCGTCCCAAATCTCTGGACTAGCGGTACACAGACGAGCGGCACGAGATCATCCTCAACAATGACATCAGCTGGCACACGCATCATCAGACACACGCGTGTGAATGTGAGCGGAAACAGTCTGAGCACAGGACACACAGCGACACATCAATGACCTTAATATTCAATATTAATTTCACAATCAGAACAGAGACAGACGAGCAATTCAATGAGCAAACCACCTAAAACTCACTGGTGGGAAAAAGTGTTTTGATTATATACTTGAAATCTGGAAGGACTAAATGATTCTCATTTTTTGAGTGAATCATTCGGTCATCATTTCCTCGCCCTTGTGTCCTTCAGACCTGCAGGACTTTCTTTCTTCTGTGGAAGAAGATATTTAGAAGAACGATGGGAACCAAACAACACTGAACCCTACTGACTAAAAAAAACAAAAAAAAAACACAAACATTTTTCAAAATATCTTCTACAGAAGAAAGTAAGTCAGGTCTGAATGACATGAAGACGAGTAAATGATGACAGAATGATCATTTTAGGAGGGTTTGTAATTACTGCTGTGATGTGATAATTAGGCAGAGTCATTAAAGATCATGTGAGAAGTCATTAAATGATTTTAGTGGTTAATAAACTACTAAAGGCAGTGTGTGTGTGTGTGTGTGTGTGTGAGTGTGTGAGAGAGAGAGAGAGAGAGAGTGTGTGTGTGTGTGTGTGTGTGTGTGTGTGTGTGTGTGAGTGAGTTTGTGTGTGTGAGAGTTTGTGTGTGTGAGTGTGTGTGTGTGTGTGAGAGTGTGAGAGTGTGTGTGTGTGTGTGTGTGTGTGTGTGTGTGTGTGTGTGTGTGTGTGTGTGTGTGTGAGTGTCGTGTTGCGTCAGGTGACTCGGGGGTTCTGCAGCTCATAAATCAGAGCAGTGGCTGAATTTCACGCCTCTCTTCGGCCCAGCAGGTCTGTTTATTCTTCTGTAAGTGGCCACTAACACACACACACACACACACACACACACACACACACTCTCTCTCTCTCTCTCTCACACACACACACACACACTCACACTCACACACACACACACACTCACTCACACACTCACACACTCACTCACTCACTCACTCTCTCTCTCCGTCTCTCACACACACACACACACACACACACACTCTCTCTCTCCGTCACACACACACACACACCTGATCGTTTGAGGACTCTCATCTACATTCACAAAAATGCACAAAAAAGAAATCATGCACATATTCAGCACTAGTAAAATGTTTGACACATTTGACTGAATGGACGTTTCTCGTGATCTAAAAATGAACTTCAGTTCTACAGGCTTCTGCTCATGACTGAACTCTAGGACAAATAATATCATTCATGTATATATAATTGAGTAGAATAGTTTGAGTTGTATTGGACAGTGAAGAGTTTCCTCACACGTGTATAAGAGCTTCCCAGGATACACCAGGTAAATGTCCAGCGTGAGCAGAAGCAGCTCTAATAGGTGTGATGGGATCATCTTTCCTCTGCCGTCAGACTGAAGGCCGTGTGCCGTCGTTACGCAGCAGCAAGAGCGCGAGAACCAGCGCCGACGGGCCGCCTGACGATGACCATCGCACGTTTGGGTGACGATGATGCTGCTTTCCCAGACACCTCCACGCCACTGAACACAGAACGCTGAGAGCTTTATTGTGCTTCACTAAAGCCGTAAATTTACACTCAACAAATTCCTTCTGTTTAAGTAAATATCATAAAGGCTGCAGGAATATCACTGGAGGCGTCTGCTCAGCATCAGCACACTATAAATCTGATGGCCGTTTCCTGCGACTGAAGAAAACACAAGCAGGGTGTCTGCAGTCTGATTCATGATGCGTGCTGGGAGCGTTTGTCTCTTTCCTACAGATAAATACAAATAACTTGTGTGACCTCGCAGTCACTTTAGAGGTCAGCGCTGCAAATCAGCTCCATTAGCTGCTGCGAAGCTTCACGTGTGCATCGCTGATTGTGCTGGTGTTAATCATTAACCCTTTTCATTCAAAGATGCGAATTTAAAGGGTTAGTTCTCCCAAAAATGAAAATTCTGTCATTAATTACTCACCCTCATGTCGTTCCACACCGTAAGACCTTCGTTTATCTTCAGAACACAAATGAAATCCGAGAGTTTTTTTATCCTTCATTGAAAGCAACGAAATTACCACATTCAAGGTCCAGAAACAGTGGTTCAACCTTAATGTTATGAAGCGATAAGAATACTTTTTGTGCGCAAAAACAAAACAAAAATAATGACTTTATTCAACAATATCTTATCTCCCCTGTCTTTCTGCTACACTGTTGGCGTAGTGCTGCATTTCCGTGTTTATGTCCGAACGCCGGCTCATTATTGACCGGCTCCTGCGTCAGCATCACACGCATGCCTCGTGCTGCTCACGTGAACAGGCGTTGGCCAATACTGAGCTGCCGTTCGGACGTAGAACCTGGAAGTGCTGCAACAAAAATAGCGTAGCAGAGGAGAGACGGGAAGAGACGAATTTGTTGAATAAAGTCATTATTTTTGTTTTGTTTTTGCGCACAAAAAGTATTCTCGTCGCTTCATAACATTAAGGTTGAACCACTGTAGTCACATTGACTATTTTAACAAAGTTTTTAATTACCTTTCTGGACCTTGAATGTGGTCATTTCATTACTTTCAATGGAGGATAAAAAAACCTCTCGGATTTCATCAAAAATATCTTAATTTGTGTTCTGAAGATGAACGAAGGTCTTACAGGTTTGGAACGACATGAGGGTGAGTAATTAATGACAGAAATTTCATTTTTGGGTGAACTAACACTTCCCATGTGTTCAAGAGAACAAAATTGCCACTTTCTGGGAAACTGGCTCAAAATATTAGTAAAAAAAAGTTGCTGCATTCAGGCTCTTTTTCCTCCATCATAAATGAGTTGCGTCTCAGAGCAGCAGATGAAAGCATAATAAACGCTGTCATGTTCTCTTGCGTTCGGATGCTGGTGAATTTATGCACATTGAGAGTCTTTTATACAATATCCTAAAATTTAAAAAAATAGGCGAATGGAAACAGAGCTATTAACATGCAAACTGTGTGTGTGTGTGTGTGTGTGTTTGTGAGAGAGACTGAGCGTGTGAGAGAGAGTGTGTGTGTGTGTGAGAGAGAGTGTGTGCGAGTGTGCGTGTTTTTGTGACATATCAGGACACAAATTTGTATAATGACATGGGTATTACAACGTAAACATGGTTTATGAGGACACTTCGTGTGTCCTTGTAAACCAAATGTCTTAAAAATCATACTAAACTGTGTTTTTTTGAAATTCAAAATAATGCCCTTTTCTGTGATGGGTAGATTTAGGGGTAGGGGTAGTGTAGGGGGATAGAAAATACAGTTTGTACAGTATAAAAACCATTACGCCTATGAAGAGTCCCCGTAAACCACCATACAAGCGAGTGTGTGTGTGCGCGCGTGTTTTTGTGACATTTATGAGGACAAAAATTTGTATAATGACATGGGTATGACATAGGTATTACAAGGAGAGGGTGACTTATGAGGACATTACCCCATGTCCCCATTTTTCAAAAGGCTTTATATTATACAGAATGAGTTTTTTTGATAAAGTAAAAATGTGCACAGTTTCCTGTGATGGGTAGGTTTAGGTGTAGGGGTAGTGTAGGGGGATAGAAAATACGGTTTGTACAGTATAAAAAAACATTACACCTATGGAATGTCCACACAATTCACAAAAACAAACCTGTGTGTGTGTGTGTGAGAGAGTGAGTGAGTGTGTGTGTAGTTTGCACAGTGACCAGAAACACGCAGTAGGAACAGTGAGGCTCTAACACACACACGCGCTCACAGCATCAAGCTCTTAGTTTTAAATACAAGCAAACAAACGCGAGTCACAGAAGAGACATCATTCATCAGCGCCTCCCACACTCCCGAACACTCGCGATTCATCTGCATCTAAACGGTGAGGAGCAACAGAGGCCACACGCACAATTCCTGCAATTTCGTGGTCAGATACATGAAACGCTGCTGGCGTACGTGAGAGGGGCCGCAGGCTAACGCATGAGAGGCGTGAATGAATGAATCTGCTGTGAGGTCAGAGGTCAGCGTTTACTCTTCAAGCCTTTCTTTCCTACAGTCTGAGAGATTCAACAAAGTACCCGTTTCTAAGGCAATACAACAATCGCTGATCTTTCTTTAGTTCATCACTCATTTAGATTGAACAGTCAATATATTTCACATGAACATCTCTTTTCATTCAGATTGTCTGTTCTCAACACGTTTCCATCCAATGTTGCGTATAAAACATCATCCAGGTTCAATAGAACAAAATCATTTATGCAATATCCCCAAATGTGCATAAAATCACAAATGGAAACATAGCTAATTTCTGTTTCAGAAACCCCTCATGACATATAACTAATAAAAGTCTTGATTTGTTTTGGCAGGAGTGGGTTGTGAGATGTTTGTTATCCGCTAATGCCGTCTCACACAGGAAATCATGACTCCTGGGAGGAAATCCTGCTCTGATCCCACAGGGAAACCCAAATAAATGAGGCAAAAGTGTTTCACTCTCCTCTCAAACATTAGTCTCCGTACGGCAGATAATCCTGCTTAACTAGAGCACTTCAAGAGTTTAAGAGCAGACACACAAACAAACTCACGGGCCAGTTCTGCCATTCTAACATCTGTGTATTCACACCTTCTTCATGGAATAAAAATCCTTTAAATGCATCAAAGATTAAATATAATTTAACAGAGGTGTTAAGCATATACATGCAAAGCAATATATACTAAAGAAAATCTGCTTGTTTTTTTTTTTAATGCATTGTAAAATGTATGTATATTGTCGTCCAGCTCTAATCTGATGAATGTGACTATAAGACATGAAGATATTAAGATATTATAAACATCAACATCATGATTTTCTGTAAAGCTGCTCTGAAACAATGTGTGTTGTTAAAGTGCAAATAAATCGGTGAAGCCTGCTACATTCACATAAATCATGAAGTCACATCTGACTGAAACCATGACAGTCACACAGTCACTGCAGCGGCTCCTCGGCCGGATCCCACAATGCTGTGCGTTTAACCGGCTGAGCGGCCGTCTAATTACGAGCGGCCGATCCTATCTGCCACTATCTGCCGCTGTGGACCACACCAGAGCAGACTGACGGATAATCCTCGACTGCGGATCAGGACGGCCTGAACCGGAGCTGCACCGCAGGACCCAGCGGGACACGTCTGATAAAGTTGTTAGGCAGCTCATTACACTGCTAGCGGGGAATCAGGGCTATCAGACCCGGAGTCTGCCCTCGGCTCTCGGGATGAAAGGGAATCTTCTGGCTTCCTCAATATAAAGCTTGTACAGGATGAGCTTCAGTGCGACGGGGGTTTGAGTCTGAACCGCAGCGCTTTCTGCAGTTCAAATGGGCTATACACACACATGTACTACACTCCTGTTCATAGCAGGAAACATGTCAAACAGCAAATAAAACAGGCAAGAGTTGTGCTATATCCAGTAAAAACAGTGGTCTGATTTCTGCATCGTTCTGCAAATGCAGATTCCCTGTGATAAGCCTTACTAACACACACACACACACACACACCATGCCAAATCAATCAGGACAGTAAAGAATCAGCTCCCTTTGATTCATGAGTGTGAATTTGAATTTGGCCACAATACACAGGAAGTTGAACTGGAATGACAGGAAGAGAATTTTACTGAATCTATCTACCAACCTTCAAGCATCAAGGCTTCTTAGGGATAATTCACCCAAAAATGAAAATTATCCCATAATTTACTCACCCTCAAGCCATCCTAGGTGTATATGACTTCTTTCAGACAAACACAATTGGAGATATATATAAAAAATATCCTTGCTCCTCCAAACTTTATAATGGTTGTGAATGGGGGGGCACATTTTGAAGCCCAAAAAGAAGTGCATCCATCCATCATAAAAGTAATCCATACGGCTCCAGGGGGTTAATAAAGGCCTTCTGAAGCGAAGTGACACGTTTTTGTAAGAAAAATATCCATATTTAAAACTTTATCAATTAAAATTCTTCCGCCAAACGACCACACACATACTGTGCAAGTTGACCAAATGAGTGAACCCTTGACACGATGTTTGGCGCAGGATGTAGGGGTAGCGTAAGTAAGCGGTTCAAATAGGGCTGTGCAACAAACTTAAACTTCTCTTGTATCGAAATCCTCTGACATTTCTGTTTAAAAAATCTCATTTTAGACTTCTAATTCATGATTTGGTGTTTTGTTTTGCTCTATCCTCTGAGCTTCTGCGTTCATCATTGCGTCAGGTGAGGGGTCACCACCGCAAATCGATGCATACGGCCGTCTGCCGGAAGCTAGTTATTTTACTTTATAAGGTTTTAAATAGTGATATTTTTCTTACAAAAACCCATCACTTCAGAAGGCCTTTATTAACCCCCTGAAGCCGTATGGATTATATTTATGATAGATGAAAGAATTGGGTTTTTTTTGGCCTTTTACTGTCATTATAAAGCTTGGTATAACCAGGATATTTATAAATATGTGACCCTGGACACAAAAACAGTCATAAGGGTAAATTTTTTGAAATTGAGATTTATACATTATGTGAAAGCTGAATAAATAAGCTTTCCATTGATGTATGGTTTGTTAGAATATTTGGCTGAGATACAACTATTTGAAAATCTGGAATCTGAGGGTGCAAAAAAATCAAAATATTGAGAAAATCACCTTTAAAGTTGTCCAAATGAAGTCCTTAGCAACGCATATTACTTACAAAAAATACATTTTTGATATATTTATGGTAGGAAATTTCTTCATGGAACATGATCTCCATACAATATCCACTGGCTTGAGGTTAAGTAAATCATGGGATAACTTTCATTTTTGTGTGAACTATCCTTAAGAAGCCTTGATGTTTGAAGGTTGACAGATAGATAGCTAGATAGATAGACAGAAAGAAATATTTTAAATGTTTATTTTAAAAATACATACATAATAAAATGTATGGCTTGAGGGTGAGTAAATCATGGGATAATTGTCATTTTTGGGTGAACTATCCCTTTAAACTTTTTTTCAAAACTTTCCAGCAAGGTTTTGTCAAAGTTTCAAAGTTTGTCTTGAGTTGCTTTTCTAGTTTAAAATGAACCATTTGAATTTCTTTGAATTCCAATTCATTTTAATTCTACTTCCTTACACACACATTGATTTCACATAAGTTTGTGACTGATGGCGCCAGTTTAATGCTCAGTGAGCACATGTGCAACACATGGTTTTGGGTCATGTTCATTTCCCAGTAAATTCACTTCCAAACAAAACACGCAACATCAGCATTCAGAGTCATGTGACGTGCTGTGCTCACCTGGTTCCTCCGAAGAGGATGATGCGATCTCCCACCATACAGCAGCACTGTCTCCGCCTGGGACACGGACCTTTACCCTTTGGCTCCACCTTCTTCCAGGAGAATGCCTCTGTACACACAGACACAGACATCACTAGCTGAAAGATGAGCAGGTGATCAGTCTGTACTGATGAACACACAGTGATACGCTCCACTGACCAACACAAGAGCAGGTTTTATGCCTTATTTAGTCACCCGGCTCATGCCGTATGTGTGTTTTTAGTTGTCAGACAAGAGACAGAAGGCGAGTAAGAATTTTAAACAAAAAACCCTGCCAACTCATAATTTTTCTGTGGCAGTCAAATGAAATAATATGGGACAAAACAACACGCTGTGAGCACAATCCATTAAAACTGCTGAAAGAATTCCAACATATTGACCTTGAGCACATGAAATCAAGAATGTATGAGAAGAATCACCTGGATTGAACTTCCAGAGGTCGTTGAAGTGTCGATCCAGACGAGCATTATAACCACCGAATATGTACAGTTCTCCATTGTAAGCAACTTTCAGAGGGAAATCAAGAAAAACGTTAAGAGAAAAACTACATGAAGGGCTGAATCCAGTTCCACAACATCAGCGTCTGTGTTCGTGTGTGTTTGCTCACAGGCTGAATGGCTCCGTCGGCCCTCGGGCAGCAGCTGCGCAGACGCCGTGTTCAGCCAGCAGTTGGTCTCCGTGTCGAAGATCTTGATTTTATTGCAGTAGATCTCGTTGTTTGAGTGGAAGGGGCCGAATCGATCCGCTCTCCCTCCAAACACGAACATCTTAGTGCCGATGATGGTGGCCGAGTGAAAATCTCTCCATCGAGCCGGCGTTCCCTGCGGAGACGGACGCCACGAGTCAGACTACAAATGGCACAATGGATGAAAACAAACATGAAGTGGCAGTGAACACACACACACCATCAAACAGACAATCACACAATCACAAACTCTGTCTGCAGAGCTGGGTAGATTACTTACAAATTGAAATCAGTTACTGATTACAGATTACATGACAAAAATTGTAGTTGATAACGTAATCCATTACATTACACATTTACGGTAATGTAATCTGACTACTTTTTGATTACTTTTAGATTGAACATAATGTATATAAGAAAAATTTAAGTAGTGAGGAGAATAAATGAATTATGAATAATTTACTGCTATTGTGGAAATAACATGTAATAATGTAATCAATAAAAAATAATGGTAGTCTGATTACAAGTATTTTAAAATGTACAAGTACTTAATTTTTGTAATCTGATTACGTAATCCAGATTACATGTCTGTGATGTTGTGTTATAGTGACAGTAGCTCTTTATTCTCTACTAGACACACAGATCAAAGCCTGATGAAGCTCCACGGTGCCATCTAGTGACAACAGACCATACAGCAAGTGTGTGTCTAAACCTAGTCAGCTGACTACCTAGATCACGTTTTTGGGAATCATAGTGTAAGGATTAAGAATTACACAACCATCTAATATCCCTCATTTCAGCTAAAGCTGCTAGTAATGGTTGGTCTGCAGTAAAGGCAGGTAAAAGTCTTTTCATCCAATGATATAAATGGAATGAAGTGAAATTGAAATGTATTTTTAAAAGAACAGGAGAAAACAGCCCTGTTGCCACCGGCAAAAATAAAAAAATATGCAAGTAAAAAGCTCATTTTTTAAAGGTGAAACAAACACTAAAGACTAACTGAACTCGCTTAACCTGTTAGCAGTCTTTCTGAGCAGAACTTAAATGGTTGCAGTTCATGAACGATTTGGAAACACAACTAACAGACCTATGGTTGGTCTATTTTTAAAGAAAACACTATTGCAGAAGTGGTTTAGGGGTAACCTTAAAAAGGTGGGTAAGATTAAAGTGTAAAAAAGTTACTGAAGTTTAAGTTCAAGCAAATATAGTCAACTAAACATTTTTTATTTTATATAAAATATATATTTTACAAAATATTTTGGACTAAACAGTTTGAGCCGTTTTTTTATCTATCTATCTATCTATCTATCTATCTATCAGAATCTGTCTGGAAACAGTAGGTCATCTGGGTAATTTTCATTTTCACATACTACTCTGTTCACATACTGATTTTTGCCTACTCTAAAGTAGGTAAATATGTGATTTCAGATGCAGCCATGCACTCATCAGATGCCAAAACTTATATCCCATGATCCTCTGCTGCAGCACAGTGATGATGTCATAACGCATGAGAACACTCTTGAACAACAGTATATGAGAAGAGCAGCTGATCACACAGGCAGAGAGACGTTCACACTCACCCGGGCGTTCACGAGTGACCAGCACATGCTGCTGGTGTCCAGCTTGTGAATGTCATTGGAGAAACAGTCGGCCTGAGAACACAAACACAGACATCTTTAGTGAATTTGTCACGTTTGGTACTTAACTGAAGTTCATCATGAGGGACGTCACTGAAGCTACACACCAGTTGCTCATATCCGCCAAAGATGTACATGGCTTTTCCTAGAACGCATGCTGAGTGTCCGTCTCTGGCGCCTGGAACCGTTCCCGAGATCTTGGGTGTGAACCATCGGTGCTGATCTGAGAACAGCAACAATCATCCGTTTAGCAGATGCTCTTATCCAGCAGCTCACAAATGACAAATACAACAAGCCATTCATCTTAAAGCATTAGTTCACTTCAGAATTCAAATTTCCTGATAATTTACTCACCCCCATGTCATCCAAGATGTTTATGTCTTTCTTTCTTCAGTCGAAAAGAAATCAAGTTTTTTTTAAGGAAAACATTCCAGGATTTTTCTCCATATAGTGGACTTCACTGGGGTACAACGGGTTGAAGGTCCAAATGTCAGTTTCAGTGCAGCTTCAAAGAGCTCTACATGATCCCAGACGAGGAATAAGGGTCTTACCTAGCGAAACGATCAGTCATTTTCTAAAAAAAAAATACAAATTTATATATTTTTTAACCACAAATGCTCATCTTGCACTGCTCTGCGATGCGCCACGCATTACGTAATCACGTTGGAAAGGTTACGCGTGAAGTAGGCAGAAGTACCACGGTAGGGCGAAAAACTCCATCTCATTTTCTCCTCCAACTTCAAAATCATCCGACATCATTGTTTTACGTTTTTTGTAAAGGCCGTTTGACTTAGTCTTTGCACGTTCAGTTTGTAGACACTGGATCAGTACTTCTGCCTACGACACACGTGACCTTTCCAGCGTGATTACGTAATGCGTGGCGCATCACAGAGCAGTGCAAGACAAGCATTTGTGGTTAAAAAGTACATACATTTTTATTTTTTTTAGAAAATGGCCGATTGTTTCACTAGATAAGACCCTTATTCCTCATCTGGGATTGTGTAGAGCTCTTTGAAGCTGCACTGAAACTGACATTTGGACCTTTAACCCGTTGCTAACTGTTGATGGAGAAAAATCCTGGAATGTTTTCCTCAAATACCTTAATTTCTTTTCGACTGAAGAAAGAAAGACATAAACATCTTGGATGACATGGGGGTGAGTAACACTAATAACACAATCAGACTAAAGTCACGTTCTCAAACTGATTCAAACCATCAACTCCACTGGTTTCTTCTGACAAAGTCATTTTCTAAGTGTAACATATCGATCATCATGGATCAACTGGTGCTGATTAAATACAGAGAAACTGTTGTTTTGTGTGTGAAAATTAAATCACGATCAAGAAAAAAAAAACGAGATCAAACAGTGGAACAAATAAAAATGTTTTTGTGCGTTCTTTAGTGTATTATAATTATGGTAACACTACAATAAAGTTTGTTAACATTAGTTAATGCATTAGCTAACATGAGCTAACTATGAGCAATATGTGCATTTATTATTCTTTGTTTAATGTTTGATCATGTTAGTCCACAGAGCATTAACTAAAGTTAAACTTAAAAAAGTATTATTAAATGTCGAAATTACCATTAAAAATGATTAATAAATGCTGCAGAAGTGTTGTTTATTGTTAGTAACTGATGTAGCTAACTAATGTTAACAAATTAAACCTTATTGTAAAGTATTAAAAAATCAGGACATACACAACGAAACACTGATTTATGACCAAATATCAGCATATTACATCGGCAAATCCATAATCCGACAACACAACGAACCCACTGGACGTGACGAGCTCAAAGCATAAGATAACGAAGATAAGCCTCCGAACATCTGTTGAAGCATGTGCTTTTATTCTGTTTGAGCGCAAGGCTGTGTGAGCGACACCTACTGACGTCGAAGGCATACAGCACATTACACGCGCCCTCTGTGTCATTCCTCCCGCCCCAGATGAAGATGGTCTCGTCCAGCAGGACCGCAGTATGTCCGTAGCGCATGTAGGGCACTTCACGAGTGTGCTCACGGCCTCCGGTCCGCACGGGCGGCAGCTTCGTCCAGCGCAGGGACACTGCCGAGGACAGAGAGACAGGTGAGATGCCAAAAGTATGTGACGTCAAAAACACAGATGAATGTGTTTTTTTCTTTCATTCAGTTAAATTCAAGTATATTTGTATAGCACTTTCCACAATACATCATTTGAAAGCATCTTCACAGGAAATGCTTGTTTAAATGTTACAGTTTAGGAAGTATTCTGTTATCAGTCAAAGTAACATCCATAAGACACTATATTATGATGCATGTCATGTGATTAGTTAATGTCATGTGTTCAGACACAACAAGACTTTGATCTGAATTTGAATATTGTGTTGAGCTGATTTGAATATGAATATGAGCAGCAGTGTTCAAATGTGGTAGAACAGGTCGGGCCTCACCCGTGTTGAAGACATGCACGTCGATCTGCCTCAGGGTGTCGTAGTCTTCTCCCGAGCAGTACCCGCCGAACGAGTAGACCTTGTGTCCAACCGCCACCGCCGCGTGGTTGACCCGCCGAGGGCCGCCCTCCAGGTGCACCGTCCAGCGTAACATCCCACGCTCGGCCACCGCCGCACCGCTGCGCCTAAACCATCACCACAGCAGCGACATCACTGCTCCATCAGACACCGGCCAATCAAATGACAGCTGCTGATAGACAGACAGAGAGAAAGACAGGCTGCTCATTCCACACATCTAGAGAATCATGTCTTTATCATGAGCTGTGAAAGACAACTAAAATTGACAAAACTTGATCTGAATAATGACACTATTGTCTTCGCTTTACAGCTGCATTAAATCAATAACATTACTGAATAAAGTCAGTAAACAGGGAGCATTCTATAATATGAATAAAGCACACTGATCACTTCTTATGTTTGTGTTTGACAGATTCAGACAGATTAAGAGTCTCTGCTACTGCAGAGTATAAATATATAATCATATCTCTGGAGGCACATGCCAGAATATATTTAGAGAAACAACAGCCCATCATCACGTCTCACATGACAGACGGCTGCGTCTCAAAACACACACTGCAGGAACCTTCTGAGAACTGCTGTCTAGTGGCTGTGTGACTAACTATCAATCGGTCAATCACATTTATTTCTAAAGGACATTTAAAAACAACACATGCTGGCCAAAGTGTTTTTCATACCAGGACCTAACAAATTCATGCAACCTAAAAGCATGAGACCAAGTCCAGAACAAATACATAAACTACTGTAAATTAAATACAGTCGAATGCAAGTGAGAACAAATAAGTGAGATTTAAAAACATAAAGAGAGGTACAGGATCTAATATGAAGAGGTTTAATAGTCGAGGAGCTGCAACTCCTTTTGATTTTAGACGAGACTTGGGAATAGTTAACTGAAACCTCTGTGAAGATCTTAATGGTCTAGAGGACGTTCAGCAATATAACTGAGTGACAAGTCATTTATACCCTTAGATTTAGGTTTTTAACTAAATTTAGAGACCCATCCAGAGGAAGCCCTCTAACCTTTAACCTTTAAATGACAGCGTATTAATAGAAACACACAGTTAATCATTTCACTCCAAAGTTTAAAACAATGATATTTAATTTTACTGAAGGTTTGACTGAGTAAAACAGCATCATTTCAGAAACACAATAGATTTAACGTGCATTAGAAAACAGTTTGTCCATCCACGCACACAAATATATGTGTCTGATTTGAATAAGATTTATTCATATCTATATATTTAAGTCTTTTTTGCTAGGACATCAGAAATAATGGTAGTAAAACAAACTAAACGTGTGTCTGTTTTTATCCGGGAGCAATATGACCGTAGATAAGAGTTATTCGTTCAGAAAAATTTATTTTATTTATATATATATATATAATAGCGAATAAATCAGCTGTAAAGTGCAGTGCTAGCACGATTAGCACTGTCAACACAACTTCACTACACAAACTGCTCAAACAATCAGATCAAAATATTCCTTTCACCAAAACTGAATTGCTATTTTGGCATAAAATCGAAACAAGACATTCAGATCAAAGATAATAATTCATCTGTCTGGTATCAAGGGTCATTATTAGCCGCTCCGGCTAACCGGGCTAAATCAAGCTAAAACCAATCAGCCATACGAACAGATTAAAACACAGACATATGAACAGCACAGAATATGTTGTATATGTATATGTGTAAATAAAGGTATTACATATAAATGTGGTGTTAATAAAAGCTGATGTTGTTGAGCAGAATTTCTCCTCTTACCTTCAGTGTGCTAATGTTCAAAATTATGAACGCGCTCTGGCGCCCTCTGCCGACTAACTCACACTCACACTCACACACTCACTCACTCACTCACACACACACACACACACACACACACACACACACACACACACACACACACACACACACACACACACACGTTTGTTTTGCTATACTTGTGAGGACCTCCACCTAATGGTTTTTATACTGTATTGTTCTGTATTTTTACATTTTCAAAAAAACACATTTTATTATGTTTATTAATCAATTTAGGGAATCTCTCTCTCACACACACACACACACACACACACACTTTATTAATATGGCACATATAGTCTTATTTTAGAGTTAGTCTTATTTCTTATTTTTAGAGTTGAACCTTGACTAAAATGGGGCCCAGGTCAGGAAGCAAACAGACCTGCTAAACTGACCGTCTGCCAGCCGGCTCACGTCACAGAAGTCAGATAAAAACCTAACACATAGAGACTCTTTCACCTAGATATCATCATATATAGACTGTGTCTGTTCTCTGAACTAGGAAATACAAAAAACTCCCTAACCCATTTAAGGGTAAAAATTTAATTGATGTTCAATAAATAAAAAACAGATATAATACAGATGAACAAATGATAAAGCTTGGGTTGCTGAATATTAGATCCCTTTCTTCAAAAGCACTTATTGTAAATGATATGATGACAGATTATAATCTAGATGTGCTGTGTTTGACAGAAACCTTGCTAAAACTAGATGATTACATTACTTTAAATGAGTCCATCCCCAAAGATTACTATTATAAACACAAGCTTCATCTGAAAGGCAAAGAGGGAGGTGTTGCTGTAATTTATAGTAATATCTTCAGTATTACTCAGAAGTCTAGTTTCAAATGTAATTCCTTCGAAGTGTTGGTGCTCTATAATGCTATCTAGTGTAAGTGATAAATCACATTTGACATTTGTGCTGGCTACTGTATACAGGCCACCAGGGCACCATACAGACTTTATCAAAGAATTTGCTGATTTTCTATTGGAGTTAGTACTGGCTGCTGATAAAGTCCTAATTGTTGGTGATTTTAATATCCATGTAGATAATGAAAAAGTCACATTGGGATTGACATTTACAGACATTCTAAACTCTACTGGAGTTAGACAACACATGTCAGGACCCACTCATATTCGTAATCATACTTCAGATCTAATATTGTCACATGGAATCAACGTTTATGGTGTTGAAATTCTGCAGCAAGGCAATGACATCTCAGATCATTCTCCAGTCTTGTGTATACTACATTTACCCAAGGCTGCAAAACCACCTCCCTGTTACAAATATGGTACAACTATCACTCCTACTACTAAAGATTGCTTTATAAATAATCTACCTGATCAGTTTTATCTCCTCAGCATACCAGATAGCTTAGAAACTACTGACTCTCTCTTTTTCAGCACTTTAGACATGGTTGCTCCTTTGCGTTTAAAGAAGATTAAGGAAAATAGTCCAACGCCGTGGTACAACGAGAACACTCGGGCCCTTAAGAGAGCAGCCAGAAAAATGGAGCGTAGCTGGAAGAAAACAAAACTAGAGGTTTTTAGCATTTCATGGAAGGAAAGCATTATTGCATTAAAAACTGCTAGATCTGCTTACTTTTCGACTCTCTTAGAAGAAAACTGACACAATTTGATACAGTGGCTAAATTAATGAGAAATAAAGCTTCAACTTCAGATGTTTCCAAATAGCAGGTCAGTAATGACTTTATGAACTTCATTACTTGCAAAATTGATAATATTAGAAAATTATAACAATGCAACGTCTACTACAGTATCGAATCAGAGAGTGCATTGTAGTGTCCGTGAGGAAAAATTCCATTCATTCATTGCTATAGGAGAGGAAGAATTGTATAAACTCGTTAAATCATCCAATTCAACAAGCGTTAGACCCTATAGCAACTAAGCTACTGAAAGAAATGCTTCCAGAGGTCATAGATCCTCTTCTTAGTATCATTAATTCATCTTGTGTACCAAAAACCTTTAAGTGGGCTATTAATAAAATTAATGACCCGCCATGGCCGCCCACGTCTCCGGACCCGCCATGGCCGTCCACGGCTCCGGTCACAGTTCCCTCTGTTCCCGGACTCCATTTCCCAAGATCCTCCTGTTTCCACACCTGCACTCACTTCCTCGTCATCTCCCCATCATCACGGATTACCTGCACCTGCTCCTGATCATCTGCACTCCCTTTATATTGGACTCACTCCCTGCACTCCTTGTCTGTTCTATTGTTAACCCGAGTGTGTATATGTGTGTTTCACCTTCTTTGTTATTAAATACCCATTATTGTGGATCTCCGTATATGCTTCATCTCTTCAACACCAGCTACACGTAACATCATTAGAGTTATAAATGATTTGCTCTTACCATCAGATCGTAGTTGTATCTCTTCATTAGTGTTACTGGATCTTAGTGCTGCATTTGACACTATCCACCACAGCATTCTTTCGAATAGACTCGAAAATTATGTCGGCATTAGTGGAATTGCATTGGCATGGTTCAAATCATACTTATCTGACCATTATCAGTTTGTAGCATTAAATGAAGAGCTGTCATAACGATCACAAGTTCAATATGGAGTACAGCAAGGCTCAGTACTAGGAACGTTGCTTTTTACCCTGTACATCCTATCCTATCATTGGGGAGATATAATTAGGAAGCATGGCGTTAGTTTTCACTGCTACGCTGATGATACTCGGCTCTATATTTCTTCGTGCCCTGACGAACCTTACCAATTCACAAAATTAACGGAATGCATAGCTGATATAAAAATAATTGGATGACTAGTAATTTCCTACTGCTTTATTCTGAAAAAACAGATATTCTAATTATTGCACCAAAAACCTCTGCACATAATAACCTAGAATACTGTCTAACACTTGATGGCTGCTCTGTTAAGTCTTCTTCGTCAGTTAGGAACCTGGGTGTGCTCTTTGATACCAATCTACCATTTGAAAGCCATGTTTCTAGCATCTGTAAAACCGCATTTTTCCATCTTAAAGACATATCTTAAATTACGAAATACGCTCTCAATGACAAATGCAGAACAGTTAGTTCATGCGTTCATGACCTCAAGGCTAGATTACTGTAATGCTCTACTGGGTGGTTGCCCTGTATGCTTAATAAACAAACTCCAGCTGGTCCAAAACTTACTAGAACCAGGAAGAAGGATTAGAATGGTATTGTCAACACTGCACTGGCTCCCTTTTAAACTTTGTACACATTTTAAAATCTCACTAATTATTTACTTACGTAACATATCATTGTCCTTCACATCTATTGCAATCTCAAAATTCTGGCCAGGTGATAATACCTAGAATATCAAAATCAACTGCAGGCGGTAGTTCCTATTTAGCTCCCAAACTTTGGAACAGTCTTCCTAGCCTTGTTAAACTGACAAACATACTCTGTCAGTTTAAATCTAGACTAAAGATCTCTTTAGCCTGGCATACACATAACACATTCTCTGCGTCTCAATCAGCTCCCTAGGTCGTGAATCAGTATATCGTGTGAATGTGGCTGACTACTTGAATAGTGCCCTGACAACTGAACTAGGGAGCTGACTGAGACGCACACATTATCACATTTCTATAATTCGTATCCATCTAAAAAATAATAATGGTGACTTGACTCACACACACACACACACTCGCACACACACACACACACACACACACTTGCATAAGCTTTCATTGAGAAGAAATGGGGTTTGAGTATTATTATTATTATTATTATTCATAAAAAGACGTTATATTGTTTCTCTATGTAGTAATGTTGT